>NW_020954599.1:2178679-2495319 GCF_900497805.2 Vombatus ursinus | reverse complement strand
GGCCCTGAGTTCAAATCCAACCTCGGACACTTATTAGCTGTGTGACCCTGGTCAAGTCACTTAATCCTGCTTGCCTCAGTTCTTCAATATGTAAAATGAGCTGGAGAAGGAAATGGCAAACCACTCCAGTATCTTTGCCAAGGAACCCCAAAAGGAGTCACAAAGAGTTGGACATGACTGAAAAACCACTCAACAACTTGCTGATTTTCTCCACCACACTACCAACTTGCAGAGAAGAAGGATGGTATGCTGAAGACGACTTTCCTTCAGCTACAAAAATATTACATTTGCAATTGAATTGTAGCGTTTGAACAGGACTTGATACATAGTGCCCTCTAATACATAATGCTTATTTAATTCTGGGTAATTTACTTAATGTCTCGGTGCCCCAGGCAGCAATTTAAAGCTGTAAACCTCAGAACAATTTCTATTCTTTATAAAGAGAGGGAATTTCCTTCCCGGGAGTTCCCTATACAGATGAATTTGAGGTGTGATCCAAACTGATAAGACAAAGCAAAGAAAACTAAATTGCAAAAATAAAATGTTGATCACGGTTGTGAAACTGGTCTAATCATGGTATATAACTCCCCTGGTACGCATTAATTTCTTCAAGCTATTGTTTAAAATGTACACACATTTTCATAACATTCAATGAAATTCTAATTAGATGTTTCTCATCAGTTTAAACAAAAGAAAACAAACTCTTTCTGGTATCTCCCCTGGGATCTTTTTAAGGAGTGTGTGATTACATGATGCCATCACCTTGCATTTATTTTGTACATACATGTATGTGTACTCACATACACACACTCATACACATAGGAATATTTTATTTTCCCTGATGAAATATCAGCTCCCTGAGGGTAGTACATGGTAATTCTGTCTTGGTGTCCGTAGTTCATAGCATAGTTCCTAACTACATCGTAGGCACTAAATGAATGCTTGTTGATTTTTGACATCAGCCATACCTGGCATGAAAGAAAAGCAGCATGGTGTCCTGGAAAGAAATGGTCATGAGACCTGGGTTCAAGTCCCTTGAATAAATCATTTGTCGGCTAGATGTCACAGTGTATAGGGTGCAGGACTAAATTTATACCCTACCTAAGACACATACTAGTTGAGAGACAATGGCCAAATCAGTTAATTTCTCTATGCCTCAGCTTCCTCGTTGGCAAAATGAGCAAGGGCACTTAGTGACCTCTGAGTTCTCTTCAAGCTCTACAGCTTTGATTTAGGTTCTTCTCTTTGTCACCTATAAAATGAAGTAATTGATCTTATTGCTATCCAAGGTCTTTACAAACTGTAACATTTAATATGTAATTCAAAATACATGTTTTTGAAGCCCTCTCAGTGAAACCAGTTTTTATTCATATTATGTAACATCAGGAACGTAAAAAGTAGAGATCATAAAAGGACCAGGCACGTCGGAATGTTATTGAATATTATAACTATCCGCCTAAGTTAGCTTTGGTACTCTACACACTGAAACCAGACAGCTTTGCCTCTCAGGGAAGATTGTCAGGGTTACCCCATGCCCTGCTACTTCAAAATATGTCTTAAATGTGCCTTGATATTTCAGACATAGAGATCTCCTTAAAGGACTTTTATGTAGAAAGATTATTTCAATTTCACGTAAGAATTTTGAGACCTCATATACTTGAGCTAATACATGTATTGTTAGGCCCAGAGAGTACATGTTTATCAGTTCCATTAACATTTTAAAAATGGAAACCTACTAAGCCATTCTTACATTCCATTTTGATCTGTTCATCTATTATTTTATCCAATGACCTTGTAAATATTATATTCATATAAAATATTTCTATTTGAAAGGTACTGTTTAATTAAAAAAATCAGGGCATATATGGAGATTTTTGGTTTTGAATATTTGGAGTGAAACTCTGAACTCATTGAATATGTTCTCGCCAATTGAAGACAATGGAGTTAAAGGGAGGTTTCCTGAGGAATGCCCCAGGACTCTGTTCTATTTAATATTTTTATCAATGACTTGGATGGAGGCGTAGACGTCACACTTTGCAAATCCGTTGCATAGGTGATCACTGGAACAAGATTAGACTCGGTGGTTTCTGAGGTCCCATACATCTCTTGAATTCTGAGAGTTTATAAACTATCATGATGACAGACCACGTAGCATCCAAAGAAGATGAAGCTCAAATGTCAGTCTAGTATAATAGGTAGACAACATCAAGAGGGAAATATTCACCTGTAACACGTGTCTGGCAAATTCCCTCCAGGACCTCTAACTAGGACAACCCCTCATACCCAGACAGCTGCCATAGTCCACTATTGCTGGTTGGTTGGTCTCCTGCCAAAAGTTTCTCCCCACTCCCATTCATCCTTCACTCAGCTATCGAAAGGATCTTCTAGAGTATAGAACTGACCATGAGCTTTCTTAGGAGGACTTTTTTGCATAGATTATTTCAATGTCTGCCTAAGAATTTGCCTTGTACTACACATGTTAGCTGATAATTTATAGTTACACACAAATTACCTTTATCAATTCCATTACTATGTTAAAAATGGAAACCTACTGCATTATTCTTATATTCCATTTCAATCTGTTCATCTTTTATTTTAATGACCTTATAAATATTATGTTCATATAAAATAAGTATTTTATATTTATTTGGAAAGTACTTCATAATTTCAAATTGTGAGGAGGGCTGTCCTAATGAATATACTCCAGGGCCTCCCAAATCACCTGCAGGAACAAATATAAAATCATCAGTTTGTCATTCAAAGCCCTTCATAACTCCTCACCACCAAACCGTTACAGTTTTCTAATATCTCATAACCTCTACATACTCTGTGAATCAGTAACACTGACCTCCCTGTTCTCCCTTGAACAAGACATTCCATCTTCAGATTCTGGGCATTTGGACCCAGGGCATGTGGCTGTCCCTCATGGGGGAGTGCTTTGCCTCCTCATCTCCATCACTTGGCTTCCTCAGTTTACTTTAAGTGCTAACTCAAATTTCACCTCCAAGAAGCCTTTCCAATGCCCTTTAATTCTAATGCCTTCTCTCTATTACTCATTTCCTATTTATCATATATATATATAGTATGTATATATGTATGTGTATATATATACATATATATCTTTTTCATATTCGTTTACATGTTTTCTCATTCATTAGTTTGGGAGCTCATAAGGAATAGTGACTATCTTTTTCTTTTTAACTTTCTTTGTATCCTCAGTGCTTAGCACAGTGTCCAGCATGTAGAAAAAGCTTAATAAATGTTTGTTGACTGAATCAATGACTGATTTAAAGTAATAACATACTGGGATTTCTAAGAAAATGAAAGAAGTGATTACTAGGTCAGCGAAGGCCAGCTTTAAACCCGGGTGAGATCTTTGGATCTAAGGCAGGACAGTGTCCTGATGCAGAGATCCAAGTGGAAAGGGGACTTTCAAGGGATATTGAGGCAATGAGACATTCAAGAAGAAAGAAGAATTCTAGAAGGCCTTTGAAGAAAAGTCTGAAATCCATCAGAGGAAGAGTTGCAGATTCAGCTGGGTAAAATATCTTCATCCAACCTGAAATATCCACATCCAAAGCTAAGCTTGAAAAGCAGATTCCAGAAAAGTTTGTCACAATTTCACTAAGAAAAGAAATCGGGCTCTGCTTGAATGTGTAGAAAGTGAGACAGAAATGTTTTATTTATTTAAAAAATACTGTGTTCTATTTATATTGCACAAGCTTATCTATTGTAGCTTCTAAAGATTACATCCTAATTTTATGTGCTTCCCATTTAACTGATTGGAGATAGAATCAAAATTCGGGTTCCCTGAATGCTAATGTTTGCCCTTAAGATTTTTTTTTTAATTTTAGCAATTCTCTCCCCCCACCCCTTTTTGGCACATTCTGTTTCAGTAAGGTTTTACAGAGAAAAATGTCATATTGAAAAATTGGTGAGTCATTCTTTTTCCTTTTCAAATGTATGCTGTCTTCTGATAGACTTGGTGGTGGGGAAAATCTGAGTTCTAGAATGTAATGACTTCTAACTAATGCTAAGGAGATGAGTCTAATTCTATCCAACCCATATAATTACTAGAGTCTGACTATACAGAAAGCTTACCTGCCAATCATATCATTTAATTTTCAAATAGCACTTCATAATGAATCTTAATGGGGTTTGAAACTAGAATATATATCAAAAGAAGTTGAAAATAGTCTTGGAACATGACAGTCTATCTCCCTTTCTTATTTTTCCCTCATAAGAAAAGGCATATTTCACCAAGCAAGCCTGGCCTAATTATTAGATTGTGAAGAGACGGGGGTGGGGGGGATAATGTATGAGTGAGAGACAAAGACAGAGAGAGACAAAGAGTTATAGAGACACGCAGGGAGAGAGACAGAGACAGAGAGAGGGGGTTGTGTGTAAGAGACAGAGACAAAAATACACAAAGAGAGAGAAAGAGGTAGAGAGACAAGAGGGCAAGAGAGGGGATGGGGAGGAGGAAGGACAGGGAGAGAGAAAGGGAGGGAGGGAAGAAAGAAGGGAGGGAGGGAGGGAGGGAGACAGACAGACAGACAGATAGACAGAGAAAGAGACAGAGAGAGAGACAGAGAGAGACAGAAACAGAGAGGGAGAAAGAGAGCACAGCCAGACAATCTTGAAAAGACCTTTGAGGGTTTGAGTAAACTGGAAGTTTATTATGATTCAACAATGTGATTGTGGCAACTAAGAAAACCAAATATTATCATTATATATTAGGCTAACATTAAAAATATATAGTGTCCAGGGTCAGGGAAGTGATAAACCAGCTGGACTCTGCCTTGGTCAAACCACGTGTAGAGTACTTCATTCACTTCTGGGTACCACATTTACAGTCTTTTTCTTCTGTAAAATGAGAATAATAACTGCACCTACCTCACAGGATTGTAGTGAGGATCACCTTCCTTCCTACCCACCATCCCCATTAAGCTGCAGAACATCCTGAAGAGGAAAAGCAGAATGGTGAAGGACTTGATGGCCCTGTCATGTAAGGGTTGGGAGTAGGACATTTAGGAGGCAGGATGTGGTAGATGCCTTCGTGTTTTGAAAGGTTATCACTGTCAACAAGAATTAGATGTTACAGAATTAGATATTAGAAATAGACTTGATCTGAGACATCAGAACGAAGTTACAAAGACTTAAAACTAAGCTTAACTATAAACACGCATTTCTGAACAAGTAGAACGAGAGTCAAATGTCAGTGGTAGGAAAGGTGGGCACCCCCTGACTTAGAAAGCCGAGATTTCTTTTGCAAGCATGAGCTAGATTTGAGTAAACTGAATTCCTGCCATTCCTACTGACTGAAATTGTGTGATTCTTTGTCACTTCCCCAAGTAAGTTAGTGAGGATTTAGGGAGATTTGCTTTGTGTGTTTTTGTCAATTGGAGGAAAATCTTGGTGAGAAACGCCTACCAGCATAATGATGTCTATTGGGACACTCGCCATCCTGTAGGAGAAGTTAAATGACTCCTCCTCCACCTTGAGGCATAGCCAGTATGTAGGTGGGACTGAAACTTTAAAGGTCCAAATGTGGCATATCAGGAAGAATAACTTGTCAGAAACACTAGAAAATCTTTGCACTTTGTCTTGTTTCTTCTTCCAATTTCATCTAGAGAGTTATACTGTGAATCATGTGTACTGAATTAATAAGTCAAAGTAAAAGAATTGAATGCATTGACTTACACAGTTAGTCTTACTTTTTTTACATATTTACAAAACTTTTAAAATGCCATAAAGATACACACACACACACACACACACACACACACATTTGGCATTGAGTTCACATGGCAGGTATGAACATGTAATAATGAGAATGAGAGTAATTAACATTTATATAGCACTTATTAGGTATCAGGCAATAATATAATTGTTATCTCCTTTGATCCCCACAACAACCCTGGGAGGTAGGTGAGATTATTATTCACATTCAACAGATGAAGAAACTGAGGCAAAGAGAGGTTAAGTGACTTGCCCAGGGTCCACAGCTAGTAAGTGTCTGATGCTGGATTTTAACTCAGGTCGTCCTGACTTCAAGCCAGGCACTGTTCCTCCTGGCTATCCATATAACATATAAAGAACATTGAAGAACAGAAAAAAAAAAATTAGAGAACTATATGGGCGGAAAAGAAGAAAGACTGGTCACATAGCAAGGGGGAGTGATGACAGCTTGAGGATTACACTGCCATTTCATCCATATCAAAAGAAAGTCAGGAAGATCTCAACATGTTAATTAGACTTCCTGTAGTGAACTTGTAGGAGGTCATGAAAAAAGTCACAAAGATGAACAGAAAGGGATATCTCATGGTCTACATCAGTGAAGGAAACACCCAGATCAGGGAGGCCACAGATCCGATTAAGGGTTTCAGTATTGTACCTTACATTTAGATAAGTTTATTTATAATAAGCAGCTCTTATGTGAATAACATTTTGATGTTTACAAAGTATTTCGTATTTCTAACAATTTGTGTCCTTGCTCAGTCCGAGGGACAGGGATGCTGGACCCTCTCCTTTGCCATTGAGGGGCCCCTCTGTTCTGAGTGGGCCCATGCATTTAGAGATCAGACTGGATTCAGACTTGGGGAAGCCTGGCTACATATATGAAAGGTCATTTTTTCTTATATTCTTTGGCTTATTATGAACCCACCCCTTCATGGAGAAGGGGAAAGAGATCCTTAATGTAATTCCTACAGCCTTCCTAAAAGGAGGGTAGAGAGAGATGCATACAATGTAAAATGCAAATTAAAATATGGGACAGTTATTTGTTCTACAGGAAAGAAATGCCAAACACAACAGGCTGTCACCAATGTGCACTGACAGAAAAACTTAACAAGTATCAGTATTAACTCTGTAACTTTCCTGAGGGTTTTAAGCTGTAATCATCAGAATATAAAGCATTTTGAGGGATAACAGAATAGTCATTTTATGTTTCATTTCACTCTGTACTGCCCCCCTCAGTGTAGACGTCTTCTGACAAGCCAGGCCATTGCTTGGGCTCATCCTGATCAGTGGTCACCTTCTCTGGTGCAAAACTCCTCCTCCTCCCAAAATCTCCAATTGGAGAAGCCGGTTTCCCCAACTTTTCAGACTTTTGAGGCTTCCTCCAATACTGGACACATCAATCTCATGATTCTGTTAGGTTATTCACAATCAAGCAAAGAAATAAAAGAGAATATGCATGCAAGGAGAAAGATCAAGGCAGATGATGAAGCCAGAGGAAGCAGGACTCCATGCTATATATTCTTCTATTTGATCTTTAAAACAATCCTGTAAGGTAAGCAGGTCAGGTATTCTGATCCCTGTTTTACAGATGAAGAAATGAAGGATTGCAGACATTAAGGAACAAGCTTAGTGAAAGAACTGGGACTGGAGTCTGGTTTTTTCATTCCTGCCCCCGGCTCCAGCGGTGATTTCTATTTTTTCCAACATTTTCTATACTATCGGCGCTCACTGTCTCAAAGGAGCCTTTTATTCTAATTGCCAGAGTAGAGTCATGTGAAATCAAGCTGAATGGCATCATTAGATGAGGGTCAGCTGCTCTTGGAATACTGCTTCCATGGTTTCTGTAGTTGCTTGCCATGGGAAGGCACTATGACATAGTGGAAAGAAACTTTGTTCTGGAATCCAAAGACCTGGGTTCAAATCCTGCCTCTAAGGTTTATCACCTACATGGCCTTGTTCAAGTCCATTAACTTGGTCTCAGTTTCCTCCATCTGTAAAATGAGGAGGTTGAATCATGTGGTCTTTGTGGTCCCTTCAGCTCTCTAGCTATGATCTTATGATCCCTCAGCAAAGATACCATGTTCTTAAATCAGCCATGGTAGCATTATGCTAGCCTGATTGACTGACATGGAATGTCCTTGGAAGGAAAAATCCTATGCCAGGCAAAATGCATCAATAGGAATTGCAATGAAGTGATAATCATTAATTAGGATGAAAAACTTTCTACACTGTGGCATGACCCCAATAGGCATTTTTTTCTAGCTTCTCATGACACAAATATTTATTCAATAAAATAGTTTCTTGGAAAACCATTTAAGAAATTGAAAAAGGGAAGGGCTAAGAGCAAAAAGATTCTGTTTTGGACATAGTGCTTCATCAGAAAAAAAAAAATTATTCCATCCCAGTGTCGTCACATTGTCTAGGAATTCATATCACTGCTTTTGTCATGTTGTTTCCAACTTAAACATATATGACCATTCCAACATTTCTTTAGGTTTCTAAGCTCTTATACAATCTAGCTCTCTGTGTGTGTGGGTGTGTATGTATATATAGATAGATAGATACACACATAAACACATGTATATATACACACATGTGTATGTATGTATATATATATATGTGTGTATGTATGTGTATGCACACATAAATGTATGTATGTTTTGGTCTATGGCCAATGGTTTGCTCTGGGTTAGCAGAGAAGGAGGGAAAAGAATTTGCCCGACCTCAAAGAGAAAAAAAGTTCATGTTATATGTGAGATTTTGGGGGACTTTGAAGTAAGAGAGAAAAAAAGAGGTGTATAATATAGAGTCTTTTAGATACAAAGAACAGGATAAGAGTGGAAAAATCTAACTATTAGTGCTACAGAAATAATGATGAGGAACTGACTATACTCTCAATGAGCACAGAAATTATTTACTTCAGGCAAGGATCGCTAGAGAAAATTGCAATTAGTATATCCCAGCCATGGATGGATTCATTAAGGGAGAAAATGTTGTTTTGGAGTGTTCAGAGAGATAGATATGAGACTCTCATATGGATCTTCACAGAATCCATCTCAGAGAATATATTATCAAGAATAGGAAATTAATAAAAAATTTGATATGTCTTTTCCAATCATTATTTACTATAACAATTGGTCCATTGCCAAAATCGTGTATATACACACACACACATATGTATACGTGTATATGAATATATGTATGTATACATATGTACATGTGTGTGTACATACACACATGCATGCATGTATGCATGCATATATATCCTAAGTGTTTAGATAGGTGCAAGACATTTCCTACTGTAGAGGAAAGTCCATTCTCCTTGAGGCTCTGAGAAAGAGAGAAATCATTCCTTCTGGAGGAAAAATAAAGGTGAGAAAGATAGGAGTCTGTCCACATATGCTTCCATCCCCTATGGAATAGCTGATTATATTCATGCTGATGTAGTAGGAGAAGCCTCTAGACTTTAAATTTCAGCTCTATGGAGGTTTATGGGATCAGTGGATCATGAGAACCCCTTCCTATACTGAAGACAGAAATTCAGCATCAACATTGAGCAACAGTCACTGAGGCTAGTGGGGAGCAGTGTCCAACAGAAAGTGTGTCTCTGCCCTGCCAGTAGAAATCTTAAACCAAGTAACACAAGAGAACAAACAAGGCTCATTAGAAGATACTGATGGCTTTGCAGGTTTCCTCTCCATAACACACTCCAACCATACAAGTTCCCTGCATGTATACCCCTGCACATTTGGGGATATCATGCTCCACATATGGGTTCTGCCTCAAAATTGGGACTGCTTTTCCTTCTGATGAGATGCATTTGTGGAAAAAGAGTGCCTCTGTTTTATGGGGAATGTTTTATTACCACATTCTTAGTATGTCTTCATTAAATGCTTTTGCTTGAAACTTTGTTCTCTGACTAGGAAAAAGTAAAAACACTGGTGGATGTTTATAAGGAAAAATTAAATTAATTGACCTCATCCGTAAAGAAAATAAACCAGAAAGCCGGTCTAATCGCATCTTGGAAATAAAAAGAAAGGGGAGAAATCCTTTGAATTGAATTCCTATAATACTAAGGTTACCAATGATTTAGCACCTGAGAGTAACCTTCCCAAATCAGACATTTATTTTGAGTGGCTATGGACTTGATCATGGGTGGCCATGTCTATTGAGAAAATGCTAAGCTTCTAGAATACCCTAAAAGTGTGTGAAGTGTTCACACTCACACATACTGAAATCACAGTAAGAAATCCATACAAGGAAGGAAGCAAATAAGTATTTATTTATGAAGCATTCACCATGTGCCAAGCATTGCGCTAAGCAATTTACAAATACTATTTCATTTGATCCTTACAGCAGCCTTGGGAGGTAGGTGCCATTATTATTCCTAGTTTACAGTTGAGGAGACTGAGGCAGAGTTTAAGTGACTTTCCCAGAGTCACACAGCTAGTAAGTGTCAGAGTCTGATTTGAACTCAATCAGACTGGAAAAGACTAGAGAAGAAATTTGGTGAATATGAGTGACCACATCAAAGCCATGCTAAGTTTCTCATTACTGTTCCAGTATAAAGGAAAGAAACCCTCTGATTTAATGATGGATTTGGAGAGCCTACTATAGAGTGCTGATGGAGAAAGGAGCACTGGTTTACAACTCTGGTTCATGAATTATCTTAGATACACCAGCCCTGTCTGGTCCTTACTATGAATCTGTCCAGCTTGGAAGGAGCTGTCCCAGCTTCAGCTCTACTAGCATAGCATTTGAGAACTCTTGGGATCACCAATGCTATAGCAAAACCTTGGAATAAGTCTCTAGGGAAGATATAAGGAATGTGATGATATTCTTATAAAAGTTCTGTTTAAATATTAACTGCAGAAGATAGGTTAAAGAAAATGTGTCAAGGCTGCAGGTTATGGGCAGAAGATCTCTGGCTTTTAGTAGATTGTCAATTGACTGAATCATTGTTATTGTTCGTCCTTCATTCTTGAAGAGGATCAATGACATCAGGAAGGTGGTGTCTTGGTTTGCAAGTGAACTGGATTTAAGTGAGGTAGAGCTGCGTAAAGGCATCATGCTCACTCTCTCCTCCAGAGTCAAGGGAGTCCAGTGACAAGCTATCAGTAGGATGACCAGAAATGGCCCCAGATGCAGTGGGAGACCTTTGCTTTTTAAGGTATATTTTCCCCAGGTGTCAGTTTGTCTGAGGCGACACCCAACTGAATCAATAGTGGAACATGGAGACGGAGAAAACTAATACATTACGCTTCATTAAGGAAGGCAGAAGAAGACACGTACAAGGCAGGGCTATGTATGAACTGGAGAGGGAAGAATGCGAGAGTGGAGGTATGGAACAGAAGAAAGGGGTTTTGCCTGGGCACAAAATAAAGAGGAGCAAAAAAGGGTAGGAATCTGGTAGTCCAAGGGCATGGAGAGTGTCAAGAATAAGAAGGGAAATGAACATCAAGCTTCCAGTTAGAATGGTGCTCAAATGCCTTGGGGGATTTAGAATCTGAGGTATATCCCTCTCAGGTGATTACATAGGGGGAGGAGAAATGACAGTGGGTTATTTGCCTAACTGATCTAGAGAGGCTTAAAGATTAGGAAGTTTGTTGGCAGCTGCGCTTTTGTGATAATAGCAGAGATGTATAACAAAAAAATTGAGGTGCACAGTTCTGTTTTCAAGGAAATCCAACTTAAAAAAACATTGTTTGTCCTTGCCTTCCCCTAGCTATTCATTTTCATGGCAAGACCCAAAGAATCTTGTGGTTCTGAGAGGAATCATGCTATCTCAGATGCACATAGACTTTGTGGTACGCTAGAAGACAGCTCTCGAAATGATTTAAAAGGAAATTCAGGTTGGCAATCAGGAATTGATGGGAGTTAATGGGGACTTTCTAATCCTTATTCAGATAGGAGACTTTAGACAGGTATTTAGGTTTTGCTAAGGGAGAGGAGTGAGACAGATTAAATGCTTCTCTAATTAGTTGATGGTCTGCTCTGTCTTCCAAAAGAACTGAGTCCAAGTTTCTGGAAATGGATGCCTTTCCTTAGTCAAATGACTAAGTGTCTGAGCATTTGTGTTTTTATTTAAAAGAAGAGGGAGAGAGAGAGGGGGAGAGAGAGAGAGAGAGAGAGAGAGAGAGAGAGAGAGAGAGAGAGAGAGATAAGAAGAAGAAGAAGAAGAAGAAGAAGAAGAAGAAGAAGAAGAAGAAGAAAAGAGAAGAAGGGAGGAGGGAGAGGAGGAGGAGGGAGAAGAAGAAGAAGCAGAAGAAGAAGAATGAGGAGGAGCAGGAGGGAGAGGGAGAAAGTGGGAGGGAGAGAGACAGAAACAGACAGAAAGAGAAATAGGAAGATTCAGAGAGAAACAAAGAGAGACAGAAAAATAAGGTAGAGCCTGCTTTTCTTATGAGGAAGTGATAGAACCTCAACTGAGAATTCCAACCAATTTGCAGTAGATGGTATCAGTGAAAATGTTAGTGAAGAGAAAGTTATAACAGAAACATTATTAATCCCCCAGCAGAAAGCAAAAGAGATAACAGTTTGTGCCAAGAACATACCAAATGAAAACATTTGACAATATCACTAGAAGACATTAGAAATACTGCAGTGTCATAGGCACATGTTTAACCTCCATGCAGATACTCTTGCCATATAGCTTCCCTATATATTTTGCTCTCAAATATATTTGAGAGAGAGTATGCCTCAGGTTTATGGATCTGGACTGTTTTACTATTACTCTTCTTACTATGCTATTTCATTAATTGCCTTTGATTTGAACTAATTGTGTCTTCTGGCTGTCTAGAAAATGTAATACCTCAGTAAGAGTCCATGAAACATAGTTTTGAAAGACTGCAGACTCACAGAGTACCTTGAATCTGGGGTAGAGCAAGGTCTTTGTAACAACTAAATAGATGTGATTATGCAAATGAACTCTAATTGGAATTAATTTATGACATTTTCATCTACTGTCCTTTAATAATTGTGCCTCTTGGTGGCATAAAGATGATGTCAGGTTCTCAAAGATTCTCTGAACAGAGTACAAGAAGACAGGCCCTTTCAGGCTACAAATGCTTGCAGCACAGGGCCACCGACCACCTACATGTCTATTATCCAAAGAACTATTTATATTGTCTGTCATCAGAGGTCTGGGCTCAGCCATTTTTTTCCCCTTATCCAACTCATATAGACTGACTGGGAAAGCATACTTGGGTGAGATCTGCATCAGTAGAAGAAATATTTGCACTGATGAAATCATGAATTTGAGGGGCATTGACTATTTTAAATACTTTTGGACTATTACTAACTATATTTTTGATCAATTATTTGTTTGACTTCTTATTTCTCATTCATATCTTAGTTGAGAGTAATAAAATATTTTACTTGAAATATTGTCTGCAGCTCTGCTTTTTCACTAAGTTGATTGTGACTCTTGCCCCCCCCCCCTCCCACTGAGCATCTTAATCTTGACAAAACATTTGACAGGCTATTTAGCTTGTCCGTGGGCTCACTTTAGAAAAACCTTACGAACATTACAAGTTTTCACTGCAGTTTAATTTGGGGGGAGGGATATATATTTGAATTCAAAGCAAAGTTTATGTTAGACACCAAGCCAGAAAAAGCCAAACCAACCAAATGCATTAATGATATGCCCAGTTCTGCATTGGTATCCTGTGATGTCAAAGGAAACCTACAAGTAGGTAAAGCCCTTATCTCTTTTTTTGTAACAAAACTGATTAAAATCAGTGGACCCATCTCTATTTCTGCAATTCCATATTATGTGATGAAAAGAATTGGAGGAGGGGGGATTGGGAAAAAGGAATCCATACCTGCTGTCACAGGTCTATTTGAATAGATCAGGAAGAGAAAAAAAATAGTAATACTTATAGAAATTCTATGTAGCATGATTGAGCTATTTAGTATAATTTCCCATATATTATGCTGCCAAGATATTTGCCTGCATTATTCACTCAGATCTCCCGTTGATCAGCACCAAAATAAGTCATTGTCAAGTTGCTTAGCATAATAGTGAAAGATAATCTCCCCAAAATATAATAATTTCTGTGTCCATACGTTATATCACTTGAAAGTATTGTTTTAATCACTCAGTTTCACTACCTTACTGTGATTCTTAGACTCCTCACTCTCCTTTGCCCTACATGGCCAATCAGTTGCTGAATAATATGTAGCAGTTACGTAACATTTTAAGGTTGGCAGACTGCTTTATATATTTTAACTCATTTAATCCTCACAAAAATCCTATGAAACAGGTATTATTATTATCATCATCATTTTACAGTTATGGAAACTGTGACACAGACAGGTTAAGGGACTTGTCCAGAGTCACATAGCTAGTTAAGGTCTAAGGCAAAATCTGAACTCACTCCATTGGAAATCTTCTCACTTCTAAAGCTTCAATATCTCTCACACTCATCTTCTTGTCTCTACTCATATTCCTAGCAGCCTAGTTCAGGCCATCATCACTTGTTGCCTAGACTCCTGCAAAAGTTTCCTAGTTGGTTTCCCTGTCTTCGGTCTCTCCCCTCTCCAATCCAACTACCATGATGATGCAAAAGTGGTTTTCTAAAAGCTCGGGTATGACCAGATCATCTATTTAACAAATTCCAGCCTCTCTATTTTCTCTACAAATAAATACAAACTTCCCTGGCTTTTGAAGCTCTTCAGAATCTACCCTTCAAGTCTCATTAAACATTATGTGTCTTTGCTCAGTTTATGGCACAACAAATTGGCCCTGATATTCTTCACATGAGACACTCCATCTGCCATCTCTGGTGCCTTTGTTCTCATTGTCCCTCAAGCCTAGACTGTACTCCATCTTCATCCCTTAGAATCCCCTATTCCCTTTAATATTTAGCTCTTCTACAACAGATCTTAGCAGATGCTCATTTCTCTCCACCAGCCAAATTACTTGGCACTTACTTGTGTCTAGTGTGCACGCACTTAAACATGTACATACTATCTCGATCGACCCCTAAGATCCTTGAAATCAGGGACTGATCATTTTTGTCCACACCTAGCCAATTACTTAGCACATAACAGGTGTTTGGGAAGTTTTGACTGATTGATTGATGACTGGTTGATTGATTACTATAAAAGTTTATCTAATATTTGCCATTAGCCATGAAGAATTTCAGAGCAGGGATAGAATTTGCAAATGTAGCAGAGTTTCTTCTTGTTCCCTCTGCAGGCAGGTTTCTTACATTTTACAGACTTACCTTCTTCCTCCTCCAAGGTTCTGATAAATATTTATTACGTTTGACAAAAATGGACATTTTCCTTATTATGGAGCTTATATATTCTATCTATACACTCATAACAGATCATATATAAGTGTATATACATCTACACACACACAGACACACACAGACACATTGACCTTTTAATCTTATTTTCAAAGGAAGTTAAAGTCTAAAGTTTTAACAACATGGCCCCTTCCTAACTTTTCCTGGTTTTGTACATTTTACACATACGCACATATCTATGTGTATATATATATATACACATATATATGTATATATATGTAAATATATGCATATGCATGAATATATATATATACATATATACACATATATATGTATATATATGCATTTTTATGTGTGAGTTTAGCTCAAAAGTTGTTTCTGAACTGGAATGGTTTACCACACATGAGGCAGCCTGGTGCATTGCTATTCCAGGAACTCAACATATTGATACCAGACAGTGCAGACACCCCAGAGGCTTTAACCCTAATGTAGTTCAGCACTCCCGAACTTAAGTGATCCAACATATTCAGCATCCCCAGGAGTAGGGACCGCAACCATGTGCCACCAAAAGTCTCTACTGGGGAAATGCTGTTTATTGGGACAAAGAGCCGGTATCTTCCATGTTATTGTACTTTCTGAAAATGTATATCACAAGCTCTTGGTCTGCATCAATCCTATCTACAAATTTATGTCTGTTGAATTGCCAACTACAGCAGCCTTATATATTCATGGCACACTCTTTTTTTTTTCTTTTCTTTTTGCTTTCTTAACTTCTCTTTTCTCTGTGCTAATCCTGGCCTCAAAGTGCAGACTTCCTCCTGACTCAGAGCATTTGTAGTATGCAGGAACCAGAGGTCCTGCTGTAGTTACACCTAAGCTCTTAGAGTAGGCAAAAACGTTTGTAATTTTCCTGTGCAAAACTAGCTAGACCACCATTGCAATTTCACTGAGTTTCATATTATATGTATGCATACATCTGCACTTTCTCTTTGTGTGTGTGTGTGTATATGCATGTATATGAATATGTATAAACATGTATGCATATGTATATGTGTATGTATATATGCCCATATGCACAGTTATATATGTACATATCTCAACACATATACAGATAAACATACATATTATTATACAGTATATATACACACAGTATGTACTGCATATACACGTAATGTGCATGAGTATTTATATATGGATATCTATATGCTCTATGTGTCATGCTATTCCACATTCCAATTCTGATGACATTATCCAGATAAATGCATGTAGTTCATGTCACCAAAAAGCTTTTCCTGGTATCTATACATATATGTATATGGTAGAGTGGATATAATGCTGGACCTAGAGTCAGGAAGACTCATCTTCCTGAGTTCAAAATTGACCTCAGACAGTTGCTAGCTGCATGATCCTGGGAAAGTTATTTCACCCTATTTGCCTCAGTTTCTTCATCTCAAAAATGAGCTGGAGAAGGAAATGGCAAACTACTCCAGTATCTTTGCCAAAAAAATTCCAAATGGAGTCATAAAGAGTCAGACATGACTGAAGAATGACTGAAGAATAAATATATTTTTACAGATATGTGTATGTATTTTGTGTCTGCATATACATATATTCTTCCAGTAAGAAGAGTCTGTGTAGTAAGCTTAGCCTAACAGAGATCTGCCTTCACTTCCATTACACTGTGAAGTCCTTGAGAACAAGGACTGTCTTTTACCTCTTTTTGTATCCCTAGTACTTAGTACAGTGCCCTGAATATATAGATGCTTCATAAATGCTTACTGACAGCTTAAATTCTTAGCACTATTGGCAACTTTCTTGGGACTGTAAGTGGCAAATAAGATTCTGATGTGTAGTTTTTGAGGGTGTTTCTTCCCTGGATGTACCAATGAAATCACAAGTTCAGTCTCAATTATTTTCTATGTGTAGACAGAGAGACAGAGAAAGGGAGGGGAGATGGAGTGGGAAAAGTATTTTGACAATGGAAAAACACAAGAACCAAAACCATGTTTTCTTTTCCATTGCTTTCCTGAGAATGCTTGTAAACATTATTTGTTGATTCATGGAAGCTTAGGAATTTGTTGACCACAGGCCCTCTCCCCCTCCAAATCAAGCTGCTATGGTTATGTATACATGTTTGGGAAATCTGTGTAAGCAGGGTTAAATGGAGTAGACAGTGGTGCCCCCTTCTAATCCCACCGAGAGATCAGGTCTAGCAGTTCACTACCTGCCATGGTTCACATTACTCTTTTACGTGTGATTGTTTTTATGGAGTGCTAAATGGCTTAATTAAATTTTACTGGTTTATTCTGCCTGCTCACTCATATCCTACTTAATCCAATCTTGCAACATTTTCTTCACTACAATGAACATATACAATCTTAGTTTGTACTTTTTTGAGGTACATTTAGGTTGTGGAGATATAGAATGTGGCTTAATGGGCTGTTTGTTGAAAAATATGTCTGCTGTGTGTAAGTATTCAAGTAATCAACAAAATGAAAATGTTACTCTTAACTAAGCTTCTGGAGAAGCAAAAACAAGAAGAAGTGACTGCTTTTATTAGGTGCTATTATGTCATTTTGCAGTTTGGGTACAGTTTTTACATTTAGAAAATACCAATTACTGAAAGGATGTAGTTTCTAAAAAATATTTCTGACATGTTCCCCTTAGGTAAGGATTAAAAAAGATAAACTATTTCTTCATTATATCTCTATTGTCATTCTCTTGTAACTGACAACTAAGAGTTATCTCAAAAAGGATCTTAAAGTATTTTTAATTGGTAGTTTTAAAAAAGATTTTGATTCAGTACCCTTTATGCATTCTTTCTCCCATCTTCAGGGGAATATAAAATCAGAAACTTTCTGTCACCCTATTTGCCTGTAACCTAATAATTTTTTTTATTTATAATAGAAAGCATCTTCATTATTGATAACAGTCTTCAAAGTTAATGGTCATAAAAAGATTTTATGTGATATAACTAAGAACAGTAAATTTAAATCTCCACACAGCTGCCAAAACTATACTCCTAAAGTACAGGTCTGACTGTGTTACTTCTCTGCTCAAAAAACTCCAGTGACTCCCTCCTGCCTCTACGATCAAATAAAAATTATTCTTTTTGTCATGTAAAGTCTGTCTCCAGATTGCCTTTCCAGACTCATCATATACCTACTCAATACATCTATGATTCCTTTGAGATCCAGCCAAAATGGCCTACATACTGTTCCTCACACATGCCACGCCATTTAACATCTCCAGAAATTGTGCTGGTAGCAAAGAGACAAATGCAAAGAATTAACTATTTTCTACTCTAAAGTAATTTACATTCTAACAAGCAAGGAGGGAATGAATGAGAAATATATAGTGAGTAAACAGTGATAGAAGTAAATCAAAAGAGATAAATAGAAGGTAATTTGTAATGGAAGTCCCAGCACTCAGGTAGATCAGGAGATATTTAATAAAGTGATGCTTGAGTTGTGTTTTGAAGGAGACAGAGATTCTGTGAAGTGAGGGTGAACAAAGCTTGCATTCCACGCATGAAGAATAACTCATGCAAAGGCACAGAGGTGGGAAATGAGTATCGTGTGTAAGAAACAGAAAAGACAAGTTTGGATGGATTTGAAAGTGTAGGAAGCAGATTAATAGACAATGAGACTGGCAACATGGATTGAAACCAAGATGTGAAGGGCTTTGAAAGTTAATCACAGGAATTTATATTGTATCTTAGAAGCAACAGGTATCCACTGGAGTTAATTGAGTAGATGAGTAACATAGTAAGATCTACATTAAGGGAAAATCTGGTTGGCAGCAGTGTCTAAGATGGACTGGCTTGGGGACACACAAGGCAGAGAGACCTATTAGAAAGTTATTGCAAAAATATAAGTGAGAGGTGATAAAGGCCAGAAATGAAGTTGTTGGCTGTAGGAATAGAGAGGAAGGTTTGATGGAAGAGATTTTAATATAGGTAAAAATGAAAAGATGTGACAACTGACTGAATATGTGGGGTGAAGAGAGTAAGGAATCCAATGTAGTGCTGAAATTATGAGCCTGGGAGATTGGAAAAAATGAAGTACTTTTGATAAAAATTGGCCAATTTGGAAGAGGGGTCATTTTTTGAAGGAAAGGTAATGAGTTGACTTCAGACCAAGATGGCTACTTGAATAAGAGGCAGCCTGCCAGGATCTTAGATTTCTATTTTAGCAAGACCCTAAAGTTCACAACAGACTGAATAATAATCAAGACAATTAATGAGAAACTTCATCCATATTAGAACTACATCTGAGGTCAGCCAGAAGCCTTAGGGCAAAGGGGAGAAAAGGCTACCAAGGGGGTGGAGCCAAGATGGCAGAGTAAAAGCAGTGACTTGCTTGATCTCTCCCCCAAAACCCTCCAAATACCCATAAAAAAATAGCTCTAAACAAATTCTAAAGCAGCAGAACCCACAAAAAGCCAGAGCAAAACAAATTTCCAGTCCAAGACAACTGGGATAGTTGATTGGAAAGGTATATTGCGCCGGGCTGGGAGAGGAGCGCAGTTTGGCATGTGCGCACAGGCCGCAGTGACCCTGGAGCAGGCCTCAGAGGACTGAATCGCGGGCAACTATGGCCGTTTCCAGACTTCTCAACCCCTGAACGCCAAAGACACCTTAGAAGGTCAGTGGGAAAAGTCTGTGTCTGCGGTGAGAGAGAGAAGCATGGTAGGGTCCCAGCTTCAGACCCCGAGCTCGGCCAGGGCAGCAGCTGCCTCCTGAGCTTCCAGTCCACAGACTGAGGGGGAATTGAGTGGCTGATCGGGGGAGATTGAGGGATCTCTTTGCCAGTGCTGAGGCAAGAATCTCTTGCTTTACAGGTGCTCGGATCTGGGTCACAGTTCTGGGTGGCGGTCCTGGGGTGAGGAGGAGGGCTGGCAGGGTGAAGCTTGTAGGGGCTGTGGAGAGGAAACCCTCCTCACAGTTCCAAGACAGGAAAGGGTGCTCATAGACTGGAGGACAGGCCAGGAAAGGAGTAAACACCTCATCCTTGATCATAGCACCTTGGAAGAACCGAAAATTTACAGGTCCCTAGAAGGATCTCTGAAAACAGTTGCACAAAACCCCTGAAGCTTGGGACAATACATTCTCCACACTGGAAACAGTCCCCTACCTTAACAAAGAGTTTATAACTCAAGTAATGGGCTGGGATCATGAGCAAGCAGTGCAAAAAGAGTAAGACTATATTATCTTACTTTGATGACAAAGAAGATCAAAACATACAAAAAGAAAAAGACAACAAAGTCAAAGCTCCTACATCCAAAGCCTCCAAGAAAAATATGAATCAGTCCCAGGTCATGGAAGAGCTCAAAAAGGATTTAGAGAAGCAAGTAAGAGAAGTAGAGGAAAAACTGAGAGTGATGCAAGAAAATCATGAAAGACAAGTCAACAGCTTGCTAAAGGAGACCCAAAAAAATACTGAAGAAAATAACACCTTAATAGCCTAACCAAAATGGCAAAAGAGGTCCAAAAAACCAATGAGGAGAAGAATGCCCTAAAAAGCAAAATTGGCCAGATGGAAAAGGAAGTCCAAAAGCTTACTGAAGAAAATACTTCCTTAAAAATTAGAATGGAGAAATTGGAAGATAGGGACAATTTGAGAAATCAAAGCACTGTAACATTAATCCAAAGGAATCAAAAAATAGAAGAGAATGTGAAATATCTATTTGGAAAAACAACTGACCTGGAAAATAGATCCAGGAGAACTTAAAAATGATTGGACTATCTGAAAGCCATGATCAAAAAAAGAGCCTAGACATCATTTTTCAAGAAATATCAAAGAAAACTGTCCTGATATTTTAGAAGCAGAGGGCAAAATAGAAATTGAAAGAATCCACTGATCACCTCCTGAAAGAGATCCCCAAAAGAAAACTCCTAGGAATATTGTAGCCAAATTCCAAAATTCCCAGGTCAAGGAGAAGATATTGCAAGCAGCCAGAAGGAAACAATTCAAGTATTGTGGAAACACAGTCAGGATAACACAAGATTTAGCAGCTTCTACATTAAGGGTCCGAAGGGCATGGAGTATGATATTCCAGAGGGCAAAGGAGTTAGGACTACAACCTAGAATCACTTACCCAGCAAACTGAGTATAATCCTTCAGGGTAAAAAATGGTCATTCAATGAAATAGGGCACTTTCAAGCATTCCTGTGGAAAAAACCAGAGCTGAATAGAAAATTTGACCTTCAAATATAAGACTCAAGTGAGACATAGAAGAGGTAAACAGGAAAGAGAAATCATAAGAGACTTATTAAGGTTGAACTGTTTACATTACTGCAGAGAAAGATGATATTTGTAACTCATGAGTCCTTTGTCAGTATTAGGGTAGTGGGAGGGAAAAAATTAAATGTTTGTATAGACAGATAGACAGAGGGCACAGGGTGAGTTGAAGATGAAGGTGTGATATCTGGAAAATAAAATTAAGGGGTGGGAGAGGACTATACTGGGAGAAGGAGAAAGGGAAAAGTAGAATGAGGTATATTATCTCACATGAAACAGACAAGAAAAGGCTTTTATAGTGGAGGGAAAATGGGGGAAGATGAGAGGGAATCAGTGAATCTTATTCCCATAGGATTTGGCTTAAGGAGGGAATAACATACACAATGGGGTATGGAAATCTATCTTACTCTACAGGAAAATAAGGGGGAAAGGGGACAAGAGATCAGAGGACTGATAGAGGGGAGGGCAGATTGAGGGAAGGGGTAATCAGAAGCAAACACTTCTGAGGAGGGACAGGGTCAAAAGACAGAATAGAATAAATGGGGGGTAGGATAGGATGAAGGGAAATATAGTTAGTTTTTCACAACAGAACTACTATGGAAGTGTTTTGCATGACTATACATCTATAACCTGTATCGAGATGCTTGCCTTTTCAATGAGGGTGGGTGGGGAGGGAGGAAGGGATAAAATTTGTAACCCAAAGTTTTAAAAACACGTTAGAAAAAAGGCTACCAACAAAGTCATGCAGGGGAAAGGAGCTTCCCAGAATGCCTTCAGACTGGTGAGAGACACATACATCCTTCAAACTCTGTGGTAAGGCAGCAAAAAAGGAGGGCTCTCTTAAAATAGCCCCAGAGTGGTCAGAAAGCCCTAGAGTTGGGACATTGGAAATCCTGGGGGATGTCAATAAGCAGTGGTAGAGTACTCAGCCCAAGGATCATAATAGGCCCAGCAATTCTGAGTTCACTAACACTCTCTGGAGATGTCAGAAAGAGCCCTAAAGATACATTGCTCTGAAACAAAAAGATGCATTCAGGGGACTAACCCTAGGAGATAAAGGTAAGAACAGGGGAAACCAGGTGACATAGAACATGATCAAGTATAGTCTGACTCTAGCCAAAAGTAAAGCAAGAGAAAGAGTCTGGGTCTATCACAAAATTCTAGTTCGGTAATTAATGCCAGAGAGACAAGCAAAGCAAACAATAACTAGCAACAAAAATTAACATAGATTTAGAAATTCCCCCCAAAAGTATTGAGCAGTTTTATAACTGCAAGTATTCAAAGAAAAAAAAATGTGCTTTCCACCAAAACCACATTAAAATGAAATGAGACAAAAAATAAATTTAATAAAATCTCTGCAGGAAAGAATAAGACAATAAATAACATGTAAGGGAAGAGAAAATGGTAAATTTTTTTCCAAGTAACAAGCTTACTGAAAATGAGAGTAGTATGGACAGAAATCAACTCCATGAAACAGCAAGAAGCTTTAAAACAAATTCAACAACTGAAAAAAATAGAAGGTTATGTACATGAAGAACAGATCAGGAAGAGAGAATTAATAATCATTGAATTCAATCAAAAAATCTCAATATTATTACAAGAAATCACAAATGAAAAATTTCCAAATCCATTAGAAATAGAGAGCAGCATGAAGATAGAAAAAAATCCTCCATTCACCTTCTAAAAGAAATTCCAAAAAGGGACATCCAAATGGTCAAAATTAAGGACTTTCACATCAAACAAAAAGTATTTCAACCTACATAAACAAGCATTTCAAATACAAAAGAAATACAGTCATATCCTAAGTAAACTGGCAGCTTCTAACATAAACTACATCAGATCTTGGAATACAATATTCCAAAAAGGAAAGATATAGAGGTTACAATCAAGAATAATTTCAGGTTTCTTTTTTTTTTCAAAGAAAGCCTATTATGAGGGGTAGAGCTAAGATGTCAGAGTAAAAGCAGTGACTTGCTTGAGTTCTCCCCCAAACCCTTCCAAATACCTGTAAAAAATGACTCAAAACAAATTCTAAAGTAGCAGAACCCACAAAAAGACAGAGTGAAACAAATTACCAGCCCAAGACAACCTGGATAGTTGATCAGAAAGGTATATCATGCTGGGCAGGGAGAGGAATATAGGTCAGTGCAGGTGCACAGGCAAAACAGGCCTCAGTGAACTTGGACCAGCCCTCAGAGGATTGAATCATGGTCAGTTGTGGCGGTTTCCAGACTTCTCAACCCATGAATGCCAAAGACTGCTTTGAAGGTCAGTAGGAAAAGTCTGTGACTGAAGCAAGAAAGAAACTTGGTCCCAGCCTCAGCCCTGAGCATGGCCCCAGGGCAGCAGCTGCTTCCAGAGCTTCTGGCACACAGACTAAGGGGAATTGAGTGGCTGATCAGAGGGGGATTTCGGAGATCTCTTTGCTGGTGCTGAGGCAGGATTCTCTTGCTTCGCCTGTGCTTGGATCTGGGTCACAGTTCTGGGTGCCTATCCTGGGGCGAGAAGGAGCGCTGGTGTGGTGGAGCTTGTAGTGGTGGTGAAGAGGAAATCCTCCTCACAGTTCCAAGGCAGAAAAGAGTGCTTGTGGTCACCCCTAGTCCAGAACACAGGCCAGGAAAGGAGTAAACACCTCGCCCTTTATCATACCACCTTGGAAGAACTGAAAATTTACAGGTCCCTAGAAGTATCTCTGAAAATAGCTGCACAAAACCCTCAAAGCTTGGCACAGTACATTCTCCACACTGGAAGCAGATATCTACCTTAACAGAGTTTAAAACTTAAGTAATTGACTGGGATCATGAGCAAACCTCCCCCCCCCCCAAAAAAAAACAAGTCAAAACATAGAATCTTTCTCTGGTGACAAAGAAGATCAAAACATACAAGTAGAAGAAGACAATAAAGTCAAAGCTCCTACATCCAAAGTCTCCAAGAAAAATGGAAGAGTTCAAAAAGGATTTTGAGAAGCAAGTAAGACAAGTGGAGGAAAAACTGGGAAGAGAAATGAGAATGATGCAAGAAAATCATGAAAAACAAGTCAACAGCTTGCTAAAGGAGACCCAAAAAATGTTGAAGAAAATAACACCTTAAAAAATAGCCTAACCCAAATGGCAAAAGAAGTCCAAAAAGCCAATGAGGAGAAGAATGCCTTAAAAAGCAAAATTGGCCAAATGGAAAAGGAAGTCCAAAAGCTTGCTGAAGAAAATACTTCCTTAAAAATTAGAATAGAGCAATTGGAAGCTAGTGACTTTATGAGAAATCAAGATAGATAGTATAAAACAAAACCAAAACAATAAAAAAGGGGAAACAATGTGAAATATCTCATTGGAAAAACAACTGACCTAGAAAATAGATCCAGGAGAGGTAATTGAAAAATTAATGGACTATCTGAAAGCCATGACCATAAAAAGAGCCTAGACATCATATTTCAAGAAATTCTCCTATTTTAGAACCAGAGGGCAAAATAGAAATTGAAAGAATCCACCAATCACCTTCTGAAAGAGATCCCCAAAGGAAAACTCCTAGGAATATTGTAGCCAAATTCCAAAGTTCCTAGATCAAGGAGCAAATATTACAGGCAGCCAGAAAGAAATAATTCAAGTATTGTGGAAACATAATCAGGATAACACAAAATTTAGCAGCTTCTACATTAAGGGACAACAGGACTTGGAATATAATATTCCAGAGGGCAAAGGAGATAGTATTACAACCAAGAATCATCTACCCAGCAAAACTGAGTATAATCCTTCAGGGGGGGAAATGGACATTCAGTGAAATAAAGAACTTTCAAGCATTCTTGATGAAAATATCAGAGCTGAATAGAAAATTTGACTTTCAAATACAAAACTCAAGTGAAACATGAATAGGTAAACAGGAAAGAGAAATCATAAGAGACTTATTAAGATTGAACTGTTTACATTCCCGCATGGAAAGATGATATTTGTAACTTATGAGACCTTTGTCAACATGAGGGTAGTTGGAGGGAAAAATTATATATATATATATATATATATATATATATATATATATATACACACACACACACACACACACACACACACACACACACACACACACATATATATGTATGTATGTATGTATGTATGTATGTATATATGTGTGTGTATGTATGTATATATATGTACATGTGTATATATGTATACACACACATATATATATGGATGATAGATAAATAGAGGGCACTGGGTGAGTTGAAGATGAAGGGGTGATATCTGGAGAATAAAATTAAGGGATGAGAGAGGAATACACTGCGAGAAGGAGAAAGGGAGACGTAGAATGGGGTAAATTATCTCACATAAAACAGACAAGAAGAGGCTTTTACAGTGGAGGGGAAATGGGGGAAGATGAGAGGGAACGAGTAAATCTTATTCTCATAGGATTTGGTGTAAGGAGGGAATAACATACACACTTAATTAGGTATGGAAATCTATCTTACCCTACAGGAAAATTGGGGGGAAAGGGGACAAGAGAGCAGGAGGATGATAGAGGGGAGATCAGATTGGTGGAAGGGGTAATTAGAAACAAACACTTCTAAGGAGAGACAGGGTCAAAAGAGAGAATAGAATAAATGGGGGGGTGGGATAGGATTAAGGGAAATATACTTAGTTTTTCACAACATGACTACTATGAGGTGTTTTGCATGACTACACATGTATAACCTGTATCAAGTTGCTTACCTTCTCAATGAGGGTGGGTGGGGAGGGAGGAAGGGAGAAAATTTGGAATCCAAAGTTTTAAAAACAAATGTTAAAAAATTTTTAAAACATGTTTTCACATGCAACTGGGAAATAAGATAAACAGGAAATGAGATATAGGAATCTATCCTGCCCTACAGGAAAACTGAAGGGGAAGGGAATAAGAGAAGGGGGGGAGATATAGAATGGAGGGCAGATTAGGGGAAAGGGTATTTGGAAGGCATGCCATCTTGGGGTGGGGGGAGGGACAAGATGGGGAGAAAATTTGGAACTCATAATCTTATGGAAATGAATGTTGAAAACTAAAAATAAATTAATTAATAAAAAAGAAATTAAAAAAAGAATAACTTCAGTATAATCCTGTGGGATGAGGGAATTATATATTTAATGGAATAAAGGACTTTCAAGTATTTCTGTTTAAAAGACCAGAGTTGAGTAGGAACTTTGAAGTATAAACACAAGAATATAGAGAAAATATGGAATTTGGAGAATTGTGAGGACATTTATGATGATGTAGTGCTAACATTCTAATGGAAGAGAAGGAGTAATTGTCCTGTCATAACCTTAATACCTTAAATGAATAATATGAGAGTTTACATAAGGAAAAAAAAACACAGAAGTTAGGTAGGGAAGGGGGTAGATTGCTTTTGTTCTGAGAGTTGGAAGAGCAAAAATAAAGGAGAATATGAAAATGGTCTAGAATTTTCTATTTCTCATATTAGAGTTCATAAAAAAAAGGAATATTGAATACAAACATACACATACACAAAGAGTGTGGGGCAGAAATACACAAAACAATAGGGGGAAAGTGGGGATAGGGAGAGGAGGTTAAGGGGAAAGAAATTATGGGGAACAATATAGTTTCAAGTGAAACAATCTTTTTGACCCTGAAGTGGTGAGTAAAAGGAAGGAAAGACAAGCATAGGATTAAGGTGGGGCCATAGCACATCTCTCAAACTATTGGAAAATGCCTAAACAAATTATGACATATGACTATAATGGTGTATTATTGGGCCACAGAAATGGTGAAAGCAATGATCTGAGACAACACTAGGAAGTATGAACTGGGGAAGAATTAAATGAACATAATCTGAACAATTTACACAAGGATACCAAGATTGCAAAGAAAAAAACAACTTTGAACTCTGATTAATGGGATAGCCAGTCTTGTCTCCAGAGGACCTATGATGAAGCACCTTATCCACCTCCTGACAGGGAAGTGATGAACAATTTTGCACATGGCCACTATATGCATGCATACATGCATACATACATATATACATTTATAAAATATAGTGTATATATATATACATATATATATGAGAAAGATAAATTGATGGATACATGAAGAATATTGTACATATATAAAATATAGTGTGTTGTATATATATATATATATAGAGAGAGAGAGAGAGAGAGAGAGAGAGAGAGAGAGAGAGAGAAGAGAGAGACAGAGACAGAGAGAGGGAGATAAATTGATGGATGGATGATTAATGTTGTTGTTTGGCCATTTAGTAATATCTGACTCTTCATGACCCCATTTGGGGTTTTCTTGGCAAAGATACTAAAGTGATTTGCTCTTCCTTCTCCAGCTCATTTTAGAGATGAGGAAACTGAGGCAAATAGGGTTAAGTGACTTGTCCAGGATCATACAGCTACTAAGTGTCTGAGGCCAGACTTGAACTCAGGAAGATGAGTCTTCCTGACTCTAGGCCCAGGGCTCTATCCACCTATACCACTTAATTGTGTGTATGTGTATGTACATGTGTATGTGTGTGTATTATATGCATATATATGTTTATTCATAAATATATACATATGTGTGCTTAGATGTAAATGTAATGCATATACATATACATGTGTGTGTATCTGTGTGTGTCTTGATAAGGCTGTCAAAAGAGAGAGTGTGCAGAATAGAGAAGAGGGCCCTGAATAGAGTTTGTATATATGTCGTTTCCAACAGATAGAATTTGAATTCCTTGAAGGCAGAGATTATTTTATTTTTGTAATTGTATCCCAGGTTCCTAGTACAGTTCCTGGCATATATTAGGTGCTAATAAATTCTTGTTCATTGACTGATACACAAAATAGATATTTAAACTGATAATACATACCTTATCCTGGTAAAGGATTAATCTTTTCATTATTTTATTAAGTACTATTAAATATTTTTAGAGTATTAGCGAGCATTTTTTGTTTACTCCTGACTCTTGGGACACCAAAACTGTACCCAGGGAAATAGAATGAAACTAGTGCTTATGCTGAGACATTTTCCCCAGGGGTAGAGACACTGGGACTCTACGTGGTCACTGATGGAAGAGATTTTGGGAAGATGTGATTGGGGCAAGGGAGACAGGGTTAGCCTGGGGAAAATATTTCCTGGAGAGCAAACTATCTGGTAGCTAAGTATTTCAACTAATTATTCTTGCAATTACATCCATTTTTTTTCCTGCTTTTACTAAAACCCTGCAAGTGCTTTCATTTTTATCTAAATTTGAGTCTCAGAGCAAAGTCCCAATCAACCTAACTTGGTTATGTCTTCAATAGATAATAACTTTTAAACCTTGTAATTCTTCAGGGGGTGTGTATTTATTTCCCAATCAACCCAATGTAAAAGCAAAATCAAACAGACTACATTTTTACCTTGCTTAGAAATTCCAATTCCTCCCCCCGCCCCGACCCCAAGGTGAGAAGTTCTGGAATTATTTTATTATTATTTTATTAATTGTAGATCCATTCACTATGTCAGTCTGCTTAAGATACATTTTTAGCATTCTCTTTGCTGCAAGTGGCAAATTACTAAGTAGATTTTGGGTAGCCTGAGAAAACTTATGAGCATGTCTCACAGACAGAGTCAAAAGTCATAGAATTTTTATCTTCCTCCCTTACTCCAATCACCACAGCTAATCATAGTCATGAAAAAAAAAATTATCCTGACATAATCTGTTCTTTCCAGATACTTTAGTTATGAGCCCGTATCTTCAACATCTGCAAAAGTATGACATATTTGCAAAATTATAAAGTATTTGTTAGAGCTATCTTTTAACATCTGAAACCCGTTGGAACAGCTACTTCAAAATATAAAGTAACGCAGTTCTTACTTTTTGTAGACACATCAAAATTGTTAAGATGTCATTTAGCATGCTTTAAACTTTATAATTTATAAATCTAATTATTTTCCTTTTTAAATGTGTGGGCTTTTTAAATGAAAGATATTTCTGTTTATAAAGATAATCATAGTTAAAGGAAATGGTCTCAAATTCACTAACATCAAAGTGTTCAGGAAATATTTAATAATAATTGAGGGACAAGCTGAAATTTTAGGCATCCTGCCCAATGACAAGATCATTATTTCCTCTTCTATATAATGGAGATTAGCAGAGAGGCTGTGACCAGGCATGGAAGGATAAGAGGATTTCAATAATGATAGGAATAACACTGTTGAGCTTGACACAGGATTTTTAGTAGTAGTAGTAGACTACTATTTATACACATATATGTTTATATTATATATACACATAATTTTATGGTCTTTGATATTCTTTATTTTCTTGTAGCAAATATATTGATAAATTATTGATAAGTTGGAATGGAATAAAAATAGCTTTCTTCCTTTCTTCTCTTAATGTGTTGTGTTAAGGTTTCGAAGAGTAGATATGAATGATACCAAGGTTAACCATGCAAAGTGGTAAAAAAAAAAAAGTTAATGATACAGGGAAAATGTTATAAGCAATACATTAATTGTATATTTGTTTTTTTTTATTTTAATTAATGTTCTTAATTGAATGGAGAAAAGGAAGAAGTGAGAGATCTGGAAAGACTAATAAACTTTAAAAGAAAGACCAAAAGAGGGTAGTAACACAAGCAAAAAGGAAGGATTATAGATGACACAACTTTTTGTTGCAGTCTCCGGTTCATGACCTCACAACAAATTTTATACACAACGAGACATGAGTCTCTTTGTGGTTATCCTGTAATGTTAAAGATGATGCCAGTGGCAAGCAACATGTAACAGTCAAAAATTGTTCTGACATGGACAATAAATTATCATTGTGTTACTTAAGGATTGTTTGCTTTGCAATTAGCAAATTCATTCTAAATCAATTATTTTCTTTCTAAAATTCTTATTAACACGTCCTCTGCTTTGTAAGTTGAGCATGTCAGTTTACAGTGTTAAAATGAATTTTATCAGCAATCTCTTTTTCTATATATCTTAATCCTTCTTATAACCAAAGTAAACCGGATGCCCAACGCTCCCAACCAAGTTGAATTTTTAGGTTTCAGTCCCTGAATATATTTTCCTCAATTTTTCAGAACTTATAAGCTTTAAATGGTATGTGTGTATGTATGTATATGTATATATGTTTATGTATGTATGGACATACCACTCTGTCTATATGTATGTGTTTATATGTACATGCAAACATATACATTACTTCAATTTTCTTTTATTTTTCCCAGAACCAAGAAATAGGAATACTTTTTTTTATGTGCAAGTTATAACACTAGATATGTGTTTATATGTACATACACACACACACACATAAATTCAGTTTTTTCCCCAAAATCAAGGAATAGTAATACATTTCTCTAGGTATGTATTATAACACTGGGTTTTTCCTGCTACATATAATTTTGTGTTTTGTTCAGGACTTCTCATTCAAGTCATACACTCCTGGCTCACCTTAATAGAGATAAGGCTGGGTCCTTGAAGGCTATACTAGAAGTGTCCATGCACTGACAGTGCTTTCTGAACTGGAAAGAATTTACATATGGATGCCCTCCATTCCTGGACTGTTCTCCTTTTTCACCTCCATTTCCTGGCTTCCTTCAAGACTTAATTCAAGTGCCACTTTCTTAGAAGGCCCACCAACTGTTAGTGACGTCTCCTTTTGAGATGACCATGCATCTACTATGTATACATCTTATGTCTATTTAGTTATTTACATGTTGTCTCCCTCATTAGAAAGTGAGTTTTTTGAAGACAAGACTGTTTTTGCTTTCTGTGAATACCCAGTGCTTAGCCAAGTACCAGCAAGCATTTGATAAGTGCTTGTGTCCTGTTGATTGACAAAATTTTCCTGTTGTGCACCATTCTTATTGTATCCTTTATGTTGCTTCTCCTACACAATTTACTGGGTCAGAGAACTGTTAAGTCTTTGATGTCAAAGAGAGCTCAGTGGGCATCTAATCCAACCTACATCACACCCAATGTGTGGTCTTTTCTTAAAAGACTTTTCCTAAAAACTATCCTCAGCCTCTTTTATCAGTGCATTCTACTTTCGGATTGCTTTAATTCTTGGCCATCCACTGGATATTGTTCATCTTATTAGTTTTTTTTTCCCTAAAATATTTCACTTAGAATTGAACACAATTATATTAGATGCAGTCTTATCAGGGAGAAGGCAAAAGCATTGTAACTATTTCTCAATACTCCACTCTTCTCAATCAAGTCTTAGATTTAATTTACTTTCTTGGCTGCTGTCACACTTGTGACTCTTATGTAGTAGCACGTAGTCCTTTAAAATCCTCAGTTTTCAGATGAATTATTGTCTAAACTTTCTTCCCTCATTTGCACTTGTGAAGTTACATACTTCTCTTATCTTAGGTTTATAGGTGATTTTTTACACCAATTGTAAGATTTTATAGATATCCTTATGAAATTTGACCTCATTCAATTCAGCTGAATGTTCTCTTGCTTGTCAAAATCTTTCGAATCTTGATTGTATTGTTCTATGTATTAACTCTCCCTCCCAGTTTTGTGTCATCTGCATGTATAATAATCATGCCTTCAATTCCCTTATCCATGTAATTGATTAAAGTGTTAAACAGTGCAAAGTCCAGCACAGATACTGAGGTGTACCCTAATAACCTTCCTTCCAAGAAGATTTTGAATCATTAATGATGATACTTTGGGTCAGGACATGTGTTCAGTTCTCAATCTACCTAGATATTATTATTGCAGATCTTGCTATCTTGTCCTTTAAGAACAGTATTAGAAACATTGCCAAATGTTTTGCCAAGATCTAGATAAATCATGTTTTTAAAAAAATTCCCCTGATATAGCTTGCAAAAATGGAAATCAGATATTTCTTCCATAACCTCTTCTTCATGAAGTCATACATTTTGTATATTTTATTCTTTGTGATCATCAATTCTTTTTCTAAATGCTTACTGATCATTCCTATAAAATCACACTGCAGAATTTTGTCAGGAATTGAAGTGAAGCCCACACACAGACCTATTGTTTTCAGATTCTCTTCCATTTTTAAGTTGTTTCTTCATAATGTATGGTTGAATCAAGGCCAACTATTCTTCTCCATTGCCCTTTGGGTGACTTACTACTTTAATTTTTTTGAGTGTATGTTTTTTTTTTTTCCTGGCCCTTTTTAGCAATGTGGAATCACTGGAAGAAAATTGATGCTGAAAAAGTGTTACTTTATTTCAGGGACAAGCTTCAGATTATTAAAAGCACTTCGCAATTTCCCCAAATCGATACTGCCTGTTTTTCTCCTCCTTTCAATTATGAGTGTGTGTGTGTGTGTGTGTGTGTGTGCGCGTGTGGTGTCTGTCCAGAATATATGGCTGATGGTGCAGCTATATCAGCAATCCAGTCAGTTACATATAATATAGCCTGGAAAACAGGTGTCAATTAACACAGCGACCAAGATTCCAATCACTACCAACCTATGAACCTGCTTTCCCATTCCCACAAATTATTTATGAGAACATTTGAAATATGCATTAAGGACATCTTTTCTGAAGGTATAAAAAGGAAACAGACAAGATACTATAGCATAATATATTTTCAGTCATATTTGACTGAAATGTTGAGAGAACACTAGATCTTACTGTGTTTATTGTCTGATTGCTATTTTTAAGGTGTCTGGAGAGCAAAATGCTACCATTAAGACTTTCCTTCAAGCAGTGAAGCATCCCAAGGATGAGACAGGATGGATAAGCCAAGGCAATCATGTTACCACAATCTCCTTGAAAAGAAAACATTTTCCTTCAGAACCCAGTGGGTGTAGCCCAGAACTATGTGCTGAAAAGCTCTGGGAATATCATCATTCCTCCTTCTCTAGAGCAACTAGATGGTGTGGTGGATAAAGCACTGGGCCTGGAGTCAGGAACACCTTGGTACAAATCTGGCCTTAGACACTTACTACCTGTTTGACCCTCAGGAAGCTATTTGCCCATGTTTGCCTCAGTTTCCTCATCTGTAAAATGACCTGGAGAAGAAAATGAAATGGCAAATCACTCCAGTATCTTTGCCAAGAAAACCTCGAAAAGGGGTCACAAAGAGTTGGACACGATGAAAAACAACTAAACCCTGGTTCTAACACACCCTTGTTGTCATCATGCAGGGAAGCAGCTCCCAGGGAGAAGGGTCCTGCCATCACTGGTGCCATCAACATCACCTGCAAACCAGCTGTCATCATGGAATGAATAAGCCAAAGACCTTGAACAACATCAGCAACTGCCCCAGACTATCGCCCACTTTCTAGTTTACCCCTCTCAACAATTGACCAGGGAGAAATAATATGACACCTTTTTTAAATTCATAGAAATATACGGAGAGTTGACCTGACAACTGCCTTCATATGTGGTGCAGTCTCTGCCTCCTTAGCAGCCATAGCTACTAAAGAGAATTCATATCACCAAGGTCCTTGGCACCAGGAAATGGTTCAACTGGATGTGGTTTTATCAGTGGAAATGACTCAAAAGAAGATTCATCACCATCTACCTTACCAATGAACCTAGGCCATGGGTTCTTTCCATCTGACTTGCCATTGAAACTTATATGTGTAATCTCCCCCTATTAAAATGTGACCTTCTTGAGGATATGGACTGTTTTATTTTTTTAAAGTGTATATCCCCCGTGTTTTTCCAGGTAAAATGGAAGACCTAGTCTATAAAAAATAATACATATATATGTGTATATATATATATATATATGTGTGTGTGTGTGTATGTGTGTGTATACACACATATACACACACGTATATGTACACATACAAATATTATCTCTTGATCCATATATGACATATTTCTATCACATATAGGCATATATGTGTTATATAGACTGCACACACTTGTATGCACACAGATGTATACATGTATGCTTGTGTATGTAAAATATTATTAATACTAATAGTAATAGCTAGCATTTATATAGTGCTTACTATGTGTCAGGAATTGTGCTAAGTGCTTTACAACTATCATTTCATTTGAACATCACAACAACTCTAGAAGTTAGGTGCTATCATTATCCGTATTTTACAGTTGAGGAAACTGAGGCAAACACAGTTTAAGTAATTTGTCCAAGGTTACACAGCTAGTAAGTATCTGAGTTTTGATTTGAACTCAGGTATTCCAGACTCCAGACCCAGCTTTCTATCTACTCTATCAATCACCTAGGTGCCTCAAATGGATCGTGGGAAGGTACCATAATGACTTAAGTGTGGGAAGTGGTGTAAAAGACATCAGGCTAGAAAATGAGCGGGAAATATTGTGAGACAATCATATGATGAATAATTTTAATTATTTAATTTATAATTACTATTTTATAATATTTTTATTTTTAATTTATAATTATTTATAATTTAAATATTAATAATTTAAGTATGGAAAGCTCCAAGTGCACTCAAACCAAGGAGATCACAGATTCACAGAAGTATCTTCATTTGGCAATAAAGGAAAACTAAAAATGAAGTTTCTGAACAGATGAATCTCAGAAAGAGAAAGATAAAAATGAAATGATTCATACCCATATGCCATGATTTTCTATACTGATTGATTGTCCACTAGACTTTATATGTTTTGATCTCTAGAATAGTTTCATTTTCAGTGTGCAGGATTATAATGTCAAAAAGGAATATGTTTCTAAGTGTGACCTTAAAGAAATTCCACATTCTTAAAAAAATCGATGTCATATAAAGAACTCACAAATCCATTGCAATTCTTTCAGACATCATTATTTTCCTCAAAAATATTTGAAAACCATCTAACTATAATATTTTATAAGGTGTATTGTTTAACAAGCCTCTACCTTGTCAGAATTTAAAATCTAAAATCAATAAAAATGACATGGATGAAGATACTAAAACATGCATGTGTTCTTCAAAAATTATTTCTGAAATATATTGTAAGAGTAGGAGATAACAATAAATCAATAGCTCCTGCCTGAGTTAAAATACTTAATGTACTGTTTTACCCCTGACACCTTTAGCCAATGAGAATGCTTCTACTAAATAAATGAAACAATCAAAGGTATTAGCCTGTATGGGGAAAAAAAAAATCGTTAAACATACTGGGAAACAATAGGTTTCTCCAAGTCAATAGATGAAATGAAATGATGCTCCACACAAAGTATACTAAGATTGGTTGTAGAAACCCAGATACAACATGGAGGTCTTGGATAAAATAGAAAGGAAGTATTTGAAGCCTACAGGTGAGAGTAAGTTAGGTTAAACAGTAGGTTAGGGGGTGCAAGAGAGAATTTCTCACAAGGAAAACCTGTCTGGAAGACTTGGACTTCTCATTGGCATTTTAACTACGTTCTCTGAACAGCAGGGCCGGCAGTAGGAGCCAAGTGTAAACTAGACACATTAAGGAAAGATAACTTTGGGATCTAAAAGGAGCCCAGAAGAATCTGCCCAAGGGTAAGAACTTCTTGGGGATTCCACAAAGGGAGAAAATGACTTTTAATAATCAAGAACTGGGAATTCACCCTCTTTGTAACATGAGCTCTCCAAGGTTGAGCCCATTTTTCCTTCTACTCTGAATGTGGGAGAATGTGTCCCAGACTTTTATGAAGTAGTGCTTTCTATAAGCTACCCTCACTCTACCACCTCAGTGAATACCCCTAACTAAAAGCCAAGGAAGTCTGATTAATTAATATCAATTGATAATCATTGGGAATGAGCACATTGGTAGAGGCATATGAGCTACAGTGCTAGACAAACTACCTCTCCAACCCTTCAGTTTCCCTTAAAACCCTAAGGAAAAGTAACCGGAAGCCCTCAGGGGATCCAATCTGCTGGTATGGTTGGGAATTGGGGACCATGAGGCCAGAATGCACACTCCTCATGGATGTGAATTCTTATTAGAAATCTTAGGAACTTAGAGATAGGATATGGACATTTGAAAGGCAAATAATATTTTGTCTTCTGAGGAAAAAGTCTACATAAGACTGACAGCTTTCTGACAATGGACTGGTTCCTCTCTTTCCCTGGAAGTCTTTTGCTTCATGGGGAATGTCTTCTCTAGTGTTTTCTTTCATGAGATCAAAATTCTGCATTATTAATATGAATACTTTTTTGTTTATGCTGTAAAAATTAGGCATATACTTGTGTGTACATGTTGTTTTCCTCTAGTAGAATATGAGATCCCTTGAGAGACTGTTTCAATTTTGTATTTGTATCCCAAGCAGCTAGCACAATACTTGGCACATAGGAGTTTAATACATTCTTGTAGATTGATAGTTGGATGGATTGCATTATGCATGTGTGATATCACCAGTGTAACTTCTTATCTTGTGTTATTCTTGTCCATGGCTTTTAATGAGTACTCCTTAGAGGATTTTCTCAGCATGCTTCAGGCTTTTTCCTGGATCATTTAATATAATTATGATACCAGTAGAACACCTACGTGGTTCATCTTTTATTTCTCATTCTCACTACACTTTTCTGGTCATAAATGTCCATAATGATATCGTTCATGCCATATCCTGGATACAAATAACTGTTGGTAGTACGCATCAATTTATTCACACTTGAGCTACATTTTTCCATTTCTTTGGGTCAACTACAATTCTGAATCTTCTATGATTATGGCATTCGGTGGTGCTGCAACACTAGGCTATTGATATTAAAAAGGATGGCTTGCTATGTGTGATTTTTTTTCATCAGATAGTTTGAGATTGCTTGAAGGCACTGCATAATTCCTCAAAAGGGTTCCAATTTTGTGTAACTTCATTGTGCAAAATATTTATACTCCTCAACAAATTCAGTGAGCTGCCCATTTAATTATATTGCTGAAATCCAGGCAATATGAATTTCTAGATACATTTTTTCCCAATGTAGATGGCTAGGTAAATTCCTTAGAATAGTTATGGATTCCATTTAGAAGGCTAGTGCTTGGGATCTCTGTGCTATTAGAAGATTCATTCATGGACAGGATCATATGGAGAACCTCATCCATAGGGACTGGCATTTCTGTTTGAACTTTGTAGATAGAGTGGTATTACTATCAAATATATTAATTTAAAATCTTTTGTTTCCATGCATACCCTTTGACCCAGCAATACCACTACTAAGTCCATATCCCAAAAGAGATACAAAACAAAAAGGAAAATCACCTATATGCACAGAAATATTTACAGCAGCTCTTTTCTAGGGGAAAAGAATTAGAAATTGAGGGGATGCTCATCAATTGGGGAATGGCTGAACAAGTTGTGGTATGTGATTATGATGGAATACTGTTGTACTATAGGAAATGATGAGCAGGATGTTCTCAGAAAACCTGGAAACACTTGCATGGGCTGATGCAAAGTGAAATGTACTGTGTACAAAGTAAAGCAATATTGTAAGATGATTAGCTGTGAATGACTTAACTATTCTCAGCAATACAACAATCTAAGACAACTCTGATGGACTCAAGATGAAAAATGATATCCATACCCAGAGAAAGAACTGATGGTGTCTGAATGCAGATTGAAACATACTTTTTTAAACTTTATTTTCTTGAGTTATTTTTTTGTCTGTGTTTTCTTTCACATGACTACTATGGATATGTTTTGCATGACTACACATGTATAACCTATATCGAATTGTTTGCCTTCTCAATGGGGGGTGGAGGGAAGAAGAAAGAGAATTTGGAACTCAAATTTTTAAAAATGAGTGTTAAAATGGTTTTTACACGTAACTGGGGAATATAAAATACTAAATAAAAAATAAAATCTTTTGTTTCCTCCATCAAATTTTTTATGATGTTAATATATGCGTGAATGACACATCACTTAAAGAGTTTCTAAGGCTACAATTTTTCTCTGTCAAAGCCAAACTCTCAGCTTGTCCCCAGGTTCCATCCCACCCTGGTCTCCTGCAGGAACTTTCTACTTTAATCATCTTTTCTCTTTCTCATCTTCATTCTCTATGTACTGCCTTTGTTCTGCCTGCCTAAAGGCATAACCAGCTTTCCCTCATCCTTGCCTTTTTTCCAAGATATTCTGAATCTCTCCTCCCTTTTATAGTCATACATCTTGTAAAAGAAACATTTATATACATTTTCTCCAATTCTTCACCAACCAATCATGCCTCACCCCTTTGCAAGCTGGCTTCTGACCCCACCGCTCAAATAACCCTGCTCTCCCCAAGTTTATCACTGATCCCTTAAATGCTATATCCAATAGACTGCGCTTACACTGCATCCTCCTTGAAGCTTTTGACGCTCTTGACCACCCTCTTCTCCATGGCTATTCTCTCCTCACAATGCTTGCTTTTGAGTATTCTCTATTTTTTTCCTACTCTTTATCTGACTGTTATTTCTAAGTCTCCCTTGCTAGATCATGCTTTTTTTTTTTTTTTTGACAAAGTCCCTCAGACACATGTTTGTATTTGTGTGGAGACCTAATCTTTCTTTTTTTTAAAAATTCTAGTCCTGTACGAACACCTCCTTTTGATGAAGGCACCACCAACCACCATCATTCCACGAATTAAATTTACACCCTTCATGCTTAACTATTCACCTAGTATAATCCACTCACATATCCACCTCTACAATTTCCCTGAAGCCCATCCCCTCCTCTCCATTCACATATCCAACCTCTTTCCAACACTCAACTGTATTGTTGCAATACTCATACTCAATCCTCAGTCTCTTCCCCCATCTAATTCACATTCTATGCTTTGTTCAAAAACTTTTAGTGGTTTCCTACTATGTTCATTATGAAATGGAAAACTTTTTTCTTATTGAAATTTAAAGTCCTTCACAAACTATCTTTCCATATTTTATTTTCATATTCCTCTCTTTCATTCTTGCTATAATTCACCCAAACTTGATTAGTAGTTGATCCCCAAATTCAACACTTTATCACCAGTATGTGTCTTGGTGCCACTGCTCTACCTTACTCCTAAACTTGAAATGTCCTTCAAGAGTCAACTTAGGTACCATGTCATATGGGAAACCATCCCTCCTCCCCCCTTGTTTCTCTCCTCTTCAATTTATCTTCCATTTACTTATCTGCATTTTATATATATATATATATATGCGCATGTACATATATGTATACACATATACGTACGTACGCTAATATAGATATATGTATATCTATACATATATGTGCATGTACACACTATGTATGCATAAATATACATATATATGTGTGTATATATATTATATATATTATATATATAATATATATATATATATATATAAAATACTTCCCAAACAAACAATAAGATTATTTGACTATGGAATAGTTTATTTTATCATTATATACTCAGTACTAGCACAAGTAAGTGCCTTGGATACAGTAGGAGCTTAATTAACTGTTTCTTAGAATGCATTCCAGAATTGTAGGATCCTTAAAATTTTAGAGTTGGAAAAGACCCCAGTGTCTACCTACAATTACCCACACGCACAAAAAGAATGCTCATTCTAACACACCTGGTAATTGATTATACATGTTCTGCTTGAAGATTTCCAGTGGTAGAGAACCCTCCCTTACATCACGCCTTTGGAACTTCTATATCCCTGGATCTCCTAGTTCTCCTTGTTCTACCACGTGGAAGACAAGTTTAATCCCTCTTCTAGATGATAACTTCTCTAATATTTGAACATGTATTCCTCATGAACCTTCTTTTTCTCAAGGTTAAACATTTCCATCTCTTTCAACCCACCCTCATGTAGCATTCTGTTGCTCCTCGTCTAAATGCCTTTCAGCTTATAGATGACTTTTCTAAGATATGGGTGGCCAGATATAGGGTCATCAAGGCAGAGTATAGCAAAACAATGAGCTCTTTAATACCAGGAAACTATCCTTCTCAATGTAGTCCATGATCATGGTAACTTTTTTGGCTCTTATATAACAATGTTGCTTTATATTCATTTTGCAGTGCACTAAACTTCCCAGATTTTTTAATGTGCTATCAGACAATGCCTCCTCTACCTTATACTTGTGAAGATGATTCTTTGAACCCAAGCATAAGGCATGAGGTTTACTTCTATTGAAAAACAGCTTTTTAGATTAATCCCCATGCTTTTGCCCTGTCAAGATCCTTTTGGATCCTGACTGTCAGGGGAGGGTGGGGGTGGGATGGGGAGGGATCCTAACAATCGGAGCTATCCAAAAGTAGAATTGTTGGCTTCAATTCAGAGATAGCAGGTTCCTTTTTTTCATGATACTCTTCAACAAAAAAAGATAGATAACCACTTGACTAGTATGATATAGTAGGGGTTCATATATTTTTGTATGGATTGGGCAAAATGGACACAAAGGACTCTTGTAACTCTCCATATCTATAATTCTGGCATTCGATGTGTCAGCTATATATATATATATATATATATATATATAGCTGAAAATTGTATATGGATGCCATCTGTGCTTTTATTCAAATCATTAAGAAAATGTTAAACAGCAGAGGATTAGGATCATGGATCATTCTCTGAAGACCTCCTTCCCAGTTAATTTGGAATTATTAATGACTGTACTTACATAAATTTATTTAAATAAAGCTGTCATTAAATTAACATTTATTAAGTGCCTACTACGTGACAGACACTGGGAATACAAGCATCAGATATACAAGTAAAGACAAAAACATGTTCACTGTTTTCAATGAGCTTACATATGTGGTAGTGAATCGAATTGTACCTGGAGTCAGAAAGATTTGAGTTCATATTCAGTTTCAGATTCTTACTAACTAACCCTAGGGAAGTAACTTAAATTCCATTTCAGTTTCCACATCTGTGAAGTGGGGATAATAAGCACCAACCATCTAGGGTTATTGTGAGGATGAGACAATATGTCTAAAGCACTTTGAAAACATTAAAATACTCTTACTGCTAACTATGGTAACCACATAAAATACGTAAAGGTTGTTGGAGGATAATATCAAAGGGAGATAGAGCATTAGTAGGAAGGGAACTGGGAAAGACCTGAAAGTCAGTGGAAATTGAGATGAAGTCAGTGATGCTGGGAGACAGAGACGAAGGAGAACATTCCAATGTGGAGGGCAGCCAATGAAAAATTACAGAGTTGGGAAAGTGTCATGGGTAAGGAACAAAAAGAAGGCCAGGCTAGCAAGATCACAGAATAGGTGGAGGGGAGTGACGTGCAAAAAGATTGGAAATGTAGGAAAAGGACAGGTTGGGAAGGGCTTTAAAAGTCAAACAGTCCAATAGTCTTGAAGTTTTTTTTGTTTGTTTTGTTTTGTTTTTTGTTTTGTTTTTTTAGTAGAGGAATGATATGGTCACTAATATGCTTTAGCGAGATTATTTTGGCAACTGAGTATAAGAAGGATTGGAGTGCTGAGAGATTTAAAGATAGGAGAAAAGCTAGAAAGACATTACAATCATCCAGGAGTGAAGTAATGAGGCTTCTCTCAAGGGTAGTGACTACACAAGTGGGGAGAAAGGGACTTATTATAAGACATGTGGTAAAGGTAGAAATGACAAGATTTGACAATATATTGAATATTTAAAGAGAGTGAATGTTAAAAATCAAAGTTGATCATGAAGATGTGAACTCTTGACAGTAACTGGGAAGTTGGGAAGGGGAAAGGGTTTGAAAAGTAATATGATGGGTTCTGTTTTTAACATATTGAGATATTCAAAAAGCAGGTGGTGATGTGGAACTAGAACTCAGAAGAGACAATAGTGATAAATATATAGATTTGCGAATGATCTGCACAGAGGTGATAATTGAACCCATGAGAGATGATGAAATCACTAAGTGAGATAATATAGAGGGATAAAGAAGAGGGTCCAAGTTAAATTCGTATGGGACACTCAGGATTAATAACTGGAATGAAAATCCAGCAAAGGACACTAAGAAAGAGTGGTTAGACATTTAGGAGGAGAATAAGAGATGCAGACAGATAGAACATTTATTAAGATGGTCTCAGGTAGGAATTCACCGATGAGAGGAGGGTATTATAGGAGTTGATATATCTCCAGAGTGGTGGTGCAGAGGTGGAAAAGTCCAGAGATTTAGGCATGGAGCCAAGAGAGAAAATCTAGAAAGGAAATAGTATCCAGAAGGAGAAGATAATTGACTACCTCGAATGCCAAATATAGGTTGAGCATAATGAAGAAAAGTCAATTGAGAATTGGCAATTAAGAGAACTCTGGTGACTTTGGAGGCAGCATTTTCAAGTGAATTATGAGGCGGGAAAATATATTACAAAGGGTTTAGAGGAGAGTGAGAGGAGAAGTAGAATACTATAGGGAGTAGGAAACTATCTAGTAGATAGGAAGAGATTGAAGTTTAGAGAGAGGATGAGGATGTTAGAGGAAGTAATCTGCTAGAGAAGATAGAAGGGCATGGGGTCAAGAATTCATGATGAGGGACCAGAGTTTCTGGCCAGAACTGAAAGGATTGCTATTGTTTGATGGCTCACTGAGCAGTCAATGCCCAAACAATGAGCAAATGTGGCTTGGGCTGGGACCTATTATTGACCAGTCAGTGAGAGCCAGAGTGATTTGGGTTCAAAGGCAGAATCTAGTAGCTCCATTTGAATCCCAATATGCTTTATCAAGCATGGTTTATCAGAGCTGTATTTCAAGACAATGTAAAGGAAAACTACATGAGATAAAAGAGTTAATTGTACCAGTTTTTTTTTTCAGAAAAAAAAAAGATAGAATAAATAAATAGGGAAAGAAAAATCTAGCCCCCAAACTCTAAGATATTTTGCAAAGTATAAGTGATCAAAATTTACATTCCTTTGGACAGAGCATCCACATGTAAGGGTATGACTCTTGACTTAGATGGAGGAATAGGAGGGAGATAGCAGCATTGCCCAATTGGAACTGGCCAATTGGGTCCCCAGGGGGCAGTTACTACTACTCACAGATTGTTTTCAAGTGAAAGTGAATTGGATTTAAGTTAGGCAGTGTTGTGCAAAGTCATCAGCTATGCTCTTTCCCCAGGGTCAATGGAATCGAAGAGGGGATGGCCAATCTCTTCATGTGAGACAATAGTGAAAAAGGGGATAGTGGGGTAAGATTTCCTAATGATGTGGGCAAGTAACTTAACCTGTGATTGCCTAAGTTTCCTTATCTGTAAAATGAAGATAATAATAGCATCTGCCTTCCAGGGATTTTGTGAAGATCAAATGAAATAGTTGTAAAGTTCTTAGCAGAGTACCTGGCACTTGGTAAGTGCTATATAAATGTTAGATATTATTAATTACACTATCATTTGGCCCACATTTCTATATTTTCCACAAGAATTGCACAAGATACTTAATCAAATAGTTTTCTAAAAGTTTGGGTAAACTATATTTACAATATTACTCTGGTATACCCAGTAAAGAATGGAATTAAGATTATTCTGCCATTAATTCTTAATGAAATAATGTCTCTAGAGACATGTCTTTGGATATTCACATATCATTTTTTGGGGATTTTCCCTTGTTCGGTCTGACTTTGTCTGCTTCACATGAGGTGCCCCTCACTTGAACATTCCAGATAGGAAAAGGTCACCCCAAAAAAGGAATTTACTCAGACCAACTAGTAGCTTTTGATTGCAGGCCATTTCTCTCTCCATAGGCCACGAAGAAGGCTTCTCCTCACCATGTAATTAGCAGATTAGAACAAATTACAGAATGTCTATGAAGGCTCCAAATCCACCTAGCTATTGTATCACCTGAGCTCATAATGATAGGGACCATTGGCCAGTTCTCCATTTCAATAATATTCTAGATTTTTCCAAGGAATTATAATCAAGTTTCCTGGCTTCTTGCTTAAAATTGCCATTCTTATCCCTTTTACCCCTTTTTGTTTAATTGGGACATTAGTCCTCTTCTAGCACTACTGTCTTTCAAATGTCAGTGGTTTAGCAGTCCCATAAATCAATTCTTTATGTACCTAGTGATGCAGTTATATGGGCCAGGAACTAGTGAATTCCATCCAGACACCTCATTTAAAAAAATATTTTATTTTGGTTGCATCCAATATTTATGGGTCCCATTAAAGAGTTGGTATTCAAACAGGTTTCATTTGGTGTAAAGCTGCCACCTTAAATGTATAAGAAGATAAACTTGCCACAATGTACTCTTTACCTCATCTCAAAAATGCTGGTTAATGATAAGACATCTATGTTTTGTTTTGCTTTGTTTTGTTTTTAACTACTAATTGGTTATTCCCTAAAATAGATTTGATGTGAATGTGTGCTCATGTGTGTGTGCGCACATAGTTGGTGTTTAATACATGTTTATTTATTGATCACAAAGTGGATTCAGTTTGATATATTAAAGTACCAAGGACAGAACTACTCAACAATTATTTATTAATCTTTAAAAATTCCCATTGAAACTATGCCCATAGAGAGAGCTGAAAAAAGGCATAGCCTTCTTTTCATTGTAAAGATGGGGGCCTATGAGTTTGGGTTCTTGCTTACACTGTACTGATTTACTGATTTTTTTTCGCTTCCTTTTCTGTTCTATAACAAGGTTTTTTGTTTGTTTTTGAAAAACAATAGTTTGCTGAATAGGGAAGAAGTACATGAATCTAAAACTGAATGTTATATTAAAAACAAACAAAAAATAGAACAGGGTAAGCAAGACTATTGATAGACTTGACAATTGACTATTTTGAGTAATAAATAGGAATGTAATTTGACTAACTTATAGGGTACTTTTATATTTAATACTTGTTAACTTCTATATCATTTCATTAACAACACACATATTGGTTTTAAAATTTTTTAAATACTATACATTTATTTGTTTTACATTTATGTAAAGTTATGTTTTACATTTACCTTTCCTTTCTAGGATTGTTTTTTTTTGCCCACCAAAATAGTTAAATTATATTGAACTTGACAATTTGAGTTTGGGATCTGGCATATACTGTACTGATTTTTTTCTTTCTTTTTTATTCTGTTACAAGGGATACTTCACTGAGTAGGCAAGGAATACATGAATCTGAAAATAAATGTTACATGTAAAAACAAGTAAAAAATAGAACAGTGTAAATAATAAAATTACTGATAGACTTGACAATTGACTGGTTTGAGTAAGGAATAAGAATGTGATTTGACCAATTTGTGGTGTACTTTCATATTTAATACTTGTTAACTTCTATATCATTTCATTAACAACACACATATTGAAAATTTTGAAATTTTGAAAATACTATATATTTGTTTGTTTTACATTTATGTAAACATTTATGTTTTACATTTACATTTCCTTTCTAGGATTTTTTTTGTCCACCAAAATAGTTAAATTATATTGAACTTGAATTCAGAATGTGATTTGACCAATTTGTGGTGTACTTTCATATTTAATACTTGTTAACGTCTATGTCATTTCAGGGTAAGCAAGATTATTGATAGACTTCCCAGGGAAGGAATCATCACTTGGTGGGACAACAGATTCAAAATGAAGCTTCTCACTCTTTCTGTGGTGGTAAAGGATTAGAAATTGAGGGGATGGGCATCAATTGGAGAATGACTAACAAGTGGTATATGATTGTAATGGAATACCATTGTTTCATAACCATTTCATTCATGAATATGACTAAACACAATGAACTAGAACAGTCAATCTCTCATCCACGCTGAGATTTCACTCACGCCCATACTCAAGTCTTGAATCTTCTTCCAAAACATCAGCAGTAAACAAGAGCAAAAACAAACTGCTTATCCAAAGAAAAGAGCTAATGCTTTTAAAATAATGAAAACAGATCGCTTAATAGTAATATTCCCTATACAGGAGAGTGCATCATTAGTCTATAAACCAGCTTTCCATTCTGTCACTCCTCAACATGTGGTCTCAATGTGTGTGTGTGAGTAGAAGAGACATTTATTACTTCATATGTGCTCTGATACTTTGGGATTATCACTTAATTAACTTGGTATAAATAGATTGAATAAGTGGTGTGAATCCCAGTGGAGGCAACACTTAGGATGCTATGATAGACCTTCAAAAGAAATCCTGGAAAATGAGCTGATGAGAAGGACAGAAAATACATGTGCTTTGCTTCTCCTAGGAGTCTGCGATCAGGAATTTAACAGTTTTTTTCACGGTTTTACTTTGTATCACTAACTGGCACCAAGAAGCTGCCTGTAAGATTTCTTTGACTCTACTGTATTCATTATATGCCTTTGTCCCAACTGCTTAGTTTAGGAAACATCTTGGGGATTGTAGGCTCCGTGAGGACAAGGACTGGCTTTTGTTTTCTTATCTGTGCTTCCCATGCTTAACATAGTGCCAGATTTAGTGCCAGTAGGTACTTAATATATAATAATAACAAAAAGCTAACATCTATATAACACTTACTATATGTCAATCACTGTGCTAAGTGTTTTGCAATTATTATTTCACTTGAACTTTAAAATAACTCCGGGAGGCAGGGGTTATTAGGCTGATTTTACAGATGAGGAAACTGAGGCAAAGGTTAAATTACTTTCCCAAGGTCATAGGACTAGTAAGGATCTGATACTGTGTTTGAACTCATCTTCCTGACTCCAGCCTCAGCACCCTACCCACTTTGCCACCTAGATGTTTATCAGATAGAATTGAGAAATGGAGGTTTATACGAATGACCAAGCAAAGAAGGAGAGGAAAGAGTCCCAGATTTGTTGTCAGAGGACATCAAATTTCAGGGGAGAAAGTTTAAGTGCTACTGAAAGAAGCCAAAGAGTGAGACCATTACACAGCCTGAAGTAGTCATTCCATGAGGCCTGTTCTTCAAGAACTGAGCTAGGCCATGAATTCCCTGGACATGAACAAACTGCAGAGGACTTGGGTGGAAAGGAGCCAATAAGAGTGGGGGTGGAGGGAGGAGTAGACTGATGCAGAAACTTTATCAACAATCCAACTCAACATTGGCCACAAAGTAAGGGGGACTAGTGTTTCCTGGTTGGTTTGGCAGATGGATATTGTGGAGATACACCATTTAATGTGGCCATAGAATTTCAATATTCATACACAGATAACCTAAGAAGCCATCAGTCTGGTGTGTGGACCCAAGATGGCTATATAGAAGGGGAGCAGCTCATTCAATTCCAACCTGGAGAGGAATAACTTAATTTGTTATGGCATGCCCATAACTCTGACTATTTCTATCAACAGCCTCAACTTCATAGCTGCTGACTATAAACAGTTCACTGATAATCTCACACAATCAATCTCATTTATATTTGGTAAGGACCTACTTGGACACTGGGGAAATAAATTGTTTATTGACTGTCAGGCAAAGAATCCATAACGTTCTGCAATGTTCAGAGGGACTAGCACAGAGGATATCATCAGTAGCATTAACTAGGTCTCTGTGTTCCCTTCAAAGGATAATTCAGGAATCCACTCAAGCTTGTCACCACTGACACTGCCCTACCCTTAGTCCCAATGACCACATGACTGGCTTGAATGGCTCAGTTTGAGATATGAAGGACAAGGAGTCACTTGCCTTTCAGAATGTGATTTGACCAATTTGTGGTGTACTTTCATATTTAATACTTGTTAACGTCTATGTCATTTCAGGGTAAGCAAGATTATTGATAGACTTCCCAGGGAAGGAATCATCACTTGGTGGGACAACAGATTCAAAATGAAGCTGCTCACTCTTTCTGTGGTGGTAAAGGATTAGAAATTGAGGGGATGGGCATCAATTGGAGAATGACTAACAAGTGGTATATGATTGTAATGGAATACCATTGTTTCATAAGAAATAGTGAGCAGGCAGATTTAAAAAAAAAACTGTAAAGACTTGCATGAACTGATGCTGAGTGAAATGAGCAGAACCAAGAGAACATTGCACACAGTAACAGCCATGTTGCATGATGACTGACCTTGATAGACTTAGCTCTTAGCAATGCGATGATCTAAGAAAATTCCAAAAGACTCATAATGGAAAATGTCATCCATCCAGAGAAAGAACTATGAAATCTGAATGCAGATTAAAGCATACTATTTTGTCTTTTTGTGTGTGTGGGGGGGGGGTTTCCCTTTTGTTCTGATCCTTCTTTCACAACATGATAAATGTACAAATATGTTTAATATGATTGCACATGTACAGCCTACATCAGATTACATGGCATTTTAGTAAGAGGGGAAGAGAAAGAGGGGGGGAATTAGAACTAAAATCTTAAAGAAGTGAATATTTAAAACTAAAAATAAATAAATAAATGAAATAAAAATAAAAACATCTACCAAAAAAATATATGAAGTGCTCCAGGGGTTCCTCACCTCAAACAACATCAACATCTAGACCTCATGGGGTTGTGACCCACAATTTAAGAATCACTGAAGGGGGCAGCTAGGTGGTGCAGTGAATAGAGCACTGGCCCTGAATTCAGGAGAACCTGAGTTCAAATCTGGGCTCAGACACATAACACTTACTACCTGGGCAAGTCACTTAACCCCATTGCCTGACCATAAAAAAAAAAAAAAGAATCACTGAAGGGGTTGTGAGTAAAAAAAAAAAAAAAGAAAAGAAAAGAAAAAAAGTTTAAGAAGTCCTGAATTCTAGACTACCAAGCACTTAGGAAATACTTTGCCCCAGGACAGCTGGCTGGGGTTACCTTGATATCAGGAAATAGCTGCCACCACCTGGACCAGGTAGAGAACCATTTGGTGATCTCTTCTGTATCAATACCCAGAATTTGGAAAACCTGACAAAGAGCTGGTGGCTCTCCTAATTCCACTACCAGGGGCAGTACCCCAAATCAACTCTTTGATGTGATGCCATTTGAAGACATGTTTAGGATTCCCTTACCTGTCTCAGTGGCACCAATGGCTGAGTGGATGGGTAAGAGCTCAGGTCCCATGGAAGCTGAATAGACACTAGGCAGAAGGATAGTTAAGGCTCAATGAAAATTTCTGTTTTGGAAGAGAACCACCACACCAGGCTGGTATGTGCTAGTTGACCTAGAGAGGAGCCAGCCAAAGAATCTGATGTGTATTGGCCCAGAAATGTGGTTCAGGCAAAGGATTACCAATGCAAGAGTGTCAGTCCTCTCATCAACTACCAAACAGACAATCATGTATTCATCACAGGTGGCAGCTAATTGGCACAGTGTACAGAGTGATGGATTAGAGTCAGGAATATTGGAGTTTAATTTATTTTCTCAGATACTTTGTTTTTGCGTGACTTTAAACAACTCAACTAATCTCTTTCAACCTCAGTTTCATTATTTGAAAAATTAGGATAAGAGGCAGAGCCAAGATGATGGAGAAAAGGCAGGAATTTGCCTGAGTTTTCCCAAATTCCCCTCAAAATAACTTTAAATAACACTTCAAAATGAATTCTGGAGTGGCAGAACCTACAAAATGACAGAGTGAAACCATTTTCCAGCCCAACACAACTTAGAAGGTGAGCAGGCAGTCTGTTGCATCAGGGTGAGAGTGTAGCACAGTCCATCTCACGTTGCACCAAAAGCAGGACTTGGGGGTGATTAAATCTGGCAGCTGTGGCTTCCAGAGATCTCAGCCCACAGAGAGTAAGGGGTCATACAACTAGTCAGAAGGAGATTAAAGAAGTCTTTTTGCTGGCACTAGGTAAATCACTCTGTTGCATTTCTCATAGGTGGATCTGTTTCCTATTCCTGGTCACAGTCCCAGGGAGAAGAGGAGCACTAGCACACCACAGCTTGCCACAGCAGAGGAGTGGGGACCCTGGTCACAGGTCCAGGGTGGAAAAGAGTGCTTATGGTCACTCACAGACCAGAGAACACAACAGTAGTAAACACAACTCTCCTTAGATCATACCACCTTTGAAGAACTGAAAACTGATAGACCCCCAGAGCTAGCTCTCAATATAGCTGCACACAAAAAAAAAAAAATTTTAAAAATTTAAAAATAAAAAAATGAAGCCTGGGATAGCACCCTCTTCACCCCAAGAAACAGAGTCCAACTTTAACATAAAATTAAAAGAAAAGAAATAAACTAGAGAAAAAATTAACAAACAAAACAAAACAAAAGTAAACAACCTCACCATAGAAAGTTACTATGGTGAGAGAAGATTAAAAAAAAAAAACTCAAAAGAAGACAACAAAGTCAAAATTGAACACCTAAAGCATCAAAAAATATGAATTGGTCTCAGACTCAAAAATAACTCCTGGAAGAAATTTTTAAAAAACAATTGTAAAAATCAAATAAAAGAGGAAAAATTGGGAAAAGAAATGAGAATGATGCAAGAAAATCATGAAAAAAGCAACGGCTTGGTAAAGGAGGAACAAAAAAGGTCCCCAAAAAAATAACAACTTAAAAAACAGAATAGGCCAAATGGTACAAGAGGCACACAATTACAACAATTCCAATTTAAGGAGAAGAACTCCTTAAAAAAGTGAAATTGGCCAGATGAAAGGTTAAAAAAAACTAACTAAAGAAAATATTTCCTTAAAAATTACAACAGGGCAAGTGGAATCTACACAAAACATCAAGAAACAATAAAACAGAATGAAAAGTATGAAAAAATAGGACACTACATGAAATATGTGAAATATCTTATTGGAAAATCAAGTGACTTGGAAAATACATCCAGGAGAGAGAATTTAAGAATGATTAGACTACCTGGAAGTCATGATCAAAAAAGAGTCTAGACATCATCTTTCAAGAAATTATCAAGGAAAATTTTCATCATATCCTAGAAACAGAGGGACAAAATAGAAATTGAAAAAAAAAAAAAAGTCAACTGATCACTTCTTGAAAGAGATCCCAGAATGAAAATGTCCAAATTCCAGACCTGCCAGGTCAAAGAGAAAATATCTCAAGCAACCAGAAAGAAACAATTCAAGTATTATGGAGCCACAGTCAGCACACCATAAGATTTAGCAGCTTCTGTGTTAAAGAATCAGAGGGCTTGGAAAATTATATTAGAGGGCAAAGGAGCTAAGATTACAACCAAAAATCACCTACCCACCAAAAACGGGTATAATCTTTCAAAGAGAAATGTGGATATTTAAAGAAATAGAGGATTTTCAAGAATTCCTGATAAAAAAAACAGAGCTGAATTTAAAATTTGACATTCAAATACAAGACTTAAGAGAAGCATAAAAAGGTAGACAGGAAAGAAAAATCATAAGGGACTCAACAGTTAAACTATTTACATTCCTACATGGGAAAATGATACTTGCAACTCCTAAAAACTTTCTTATTTATTAAAGCAGTTAGAAGGACTTTAATAGACAGAGGGCACTGTTGTGAGCTGAATATAATGGAATAATTATATTAAAAATAAAATTAAGGGATGAGAAAGATGAATGCACTGGGAGAAGCAAAAAGGGAGCAATAGAATTGGAATAGAATGACATAAAAGAGGTGTGAAATGACTTTTACGTTGAAGGGGGAAATAGAGGAATTGACAGGAAGCATTTGATCCTTGCTCTCATTGGATTATCTAAAAGAGGGAATAACATACACACTCAGTTGGGCATAGAAATCTCTCTTACCTTATAGGAAAGTAGGATGTGAAGAGAGTACGATGAGGAGGTCAGGCCTGATAGAAGGAAGGGAAGATGGTGGGTTAGTCAGAAGCAAAACACTTTTTGAGGAGAGACAGGTTGAACGAAGAAGGAGTAGTATAAACAAGCAGAAAATAGGATGGAGGGAAATGTGCAGGGTTCATAATTGTGAAAAAAAATTACAGCAAGTTTCTCTGATAAAGGCCTCATTTCTCAAATATATAGGGAACTGAGTCAAATTTATAAAATCAAATAAGAGCCATACCCCAATTGATAAATGGTGAAAGGATATGAACAAGTGACTTTCAGACAAATTATTCAATGCTATCTATAGTCATATGGGAAAAAATGCTCTAAATCACTATTAATTAGCAAAATGAAAATTAAAACAGCTCTTAGGTACCACCCATATCTATCAGATTGGCTGATATGACAGAAAAAAAATGAAAAGTGTTAGAGGGGATTTGGGAAAACTAAGACACCAGAGTATTCACTGGTGGATTTACGATCTGATCCAACCATTCTGATGAGCAATTTGGAACTATGCCCAAAGGACTAAAAATCCTATATATCTTTTGACCAAGTAATACCACTACTAGGTCTGTATCTCAAAGATTAAAATAAAAAAGGAACAGGACCCATATATACAAAAATGTTTATAGCAGCTCTTTTTGTTGTGGTAAAAGATTGGAAATTGAGGGGATGCCCATCAATTGGGGAATAGAAGAACAAGTTGTGGTATATGATTGTGATGGAATACTACTGTGCTATATATATGTATCTATACATATGTATATATAAAATTCTGTGATATATACGTGTGTGTGTGTGTGTGTATATATATATATACACTATATATATATATGTACATATATATTCTTATACCACTACTGTGCTATAAGAAATGATGAGCCGGATGCTCTCAGAAAAAAAAAAATGGACTTAGTGAAATGAGGAGAACCAGGAGAACATTATACACAGTAACAGCAATATTCTATGACAATCAACTGTGAATGACTTAGCCATTCTCAGTAATACAATGGTCTAAGACAGTTCTGAAGGACCCATGATTAAAAATGCCATCAGTCTCCAAAGAAAGAACTGATGGAGTCTGAATACTGATCGAAGCATACTTTTTCCTTCCCTTCTTTATTTTTCTTGCTTTTTATATTTATTTTTTGGTTTGTGTTTTCTTTCACAACATGACTAACATGGAAATAAGTTTTACATAACTGCATATGTATAACCTATATGGAAAGGAGGGACAGAGTTTGGACCTCAAAATTTAAAAAAAATGTTAAACACTGTTTCTACATATAATTGGAGAAAATAAAATATTAAATTTTTTTTCATAAAAGAAGAATTGGGATAATAATAACACCTATGTCCCTGGGTTGTCTCGAGTATTAAATAATATTTGTAAAGTACTTTTTTTTTAAAGCAGAAAGCAAGATATATTCTAGCCACATTTAAAAGCCAGACAGAATTTTGCAATGGATTGCTGAGGTAATAGACACTAAAGTTTATTGAGTGAAGGAGTAACATTATAAGACATTGCCTTAGGAAGATCAATCTGCCAGCTGAGTTGAGGATGGACTGGAGAGGGGAGAAATTTGAAGGAAATCAATCAGAAAACTATTGCAATTGTCCAAGCATTAGATGATGAGAACCTACAGGATAGTGATTGCCACAGGAAAGAAAGATATGTATATTAGAGCTGTTGCAAAGGCAGAATGGATAGGACTTGAAAATATATTAGAAACGGGGTTGTGGGTTGAGAGAAAGTGAAGAATCAAGGATGAGACCAGGGTTGTGAGGGCGGTGCCCTTGGCAGTAAGAGGAAGTTTGGAAGATGGAAGGATTTGAGAAGAAAGATACAGGAGAGATACAGGGCAATAGTCAATGGTCTATCAGGGTGAATTGGATCTAATGAGATTTTCTTAAGGATGAGGGAGTCTTGGAACCGTGGGTGAATTTGCAGGCAACAGGAAAAGAATTAATAGATAAAGAGGAATAATTAAGTTTTTGAAGGGTGACAGTGGGGAAATGACTGGAGAAGATGGGATTAAGAGTACCTATAAGAGTGATTGGACCCGGTAAGGAGAAGGTTTACCTCTTCCTCAGAGATTGGAGTAAATGGCAAAATAAAGGGGCTGATGTCAGAATATTGTGAGATGACTCAGTGTACTACCTTAAGACCATCCTGATGGTAGTCCCCTTGGACCTGTTTGAAAGTCTCTACAATACCCACTATGTGGTTAGGCTTCCAGAATTCAAAATCTACATAATTCAAAAAGTAAAAGGGAATTGAAGGAGGTACCTTTCAGAGGAATGGAGAATATCAACAGATCCTATGGATAAAGGTGAACAAAAAGTATAAAAAAGACCATTTTGTTAGTTCAAAATTTATTTATTTTTATTTTTATTTTTTTTTGTTTTTGCTAGGCAATGGGGTTAAGTGACTTGCCCAGGGTCACACAGCTAGTATCAAGCGTCTGGTCTGAGACCGGATTTGAACTCAGGTCCTCCTGACTCCAGGGCCGGTGCTCTATCCACTGCACCACCTAGCTGCTCCGTTAGTTCAACATTTAAAAGAATTTTTTTAAAAAATCGATTAAGATAGAATGAAAAAGGAATGTTGGCTCAAGCAGCCTTAATTTAATTATATGTCAAAGACATATGAGACATATATGGGATTGATAAATAAGATCAAGAGCCATTTCCTAGTTGATATAGATGGGTCAAGGATATGAAAATTAGTTTTTAAAAAGAAAAATTACAAACTATAAATGACCAGGAAAGTATACCCCATATCACTAATAATAAAATAAATTAAAATGAAACAATGCTGAGATTTCATCTTATCCACCTTGGGAAATATGACTGAAAGGGAACATCTAATATTCAATGTTGGGATCATTATCAGAAGACAAGCACAGTAATACATTGTTGGCAAAGCTGTGAAGGTATCCAGCTGTTTCATATACGATTTTGAATTATGCAAGAAAAATGGTTAGCAAGTTCATTCATACTTTCAGATATAGCAATCGTACTATTGAGCATATATGACAAGAAAAATAAAAGGATTTTATGTGTGTATGCATTCACATAATACACATACATACATGCATACATACATATATAAACAAATTCATAGTAGCACTTTTAATAACAGCTAATATACATATATGTATACCAATAAGCCTGCCCACACACACATATATCTAGATATCTAAATATCTATATGCATATATTTACACACATAGGAGTATAATATACAGAATAAAGTGAATGTCCACCCCTTGAGTGATAATTGAATAAAAATGTGAATAAAATGAAATATTGTTAAAAATGAAGGATTTGAGAAATCTAGAGAAACATGGAATGATTTTTACTGTGATGAGTGAAAAAAATTAGAAGCCAACGAATATGTGTAATGATGACAAAATTTAAAAGAACAGAAAGAATATTAAGTAGAAGCTGATCTCTGAGTAATTGAAATTGATCTAGGAGGAGATTTAAGGAAATACATCTCTTCCCACCATCTCCTGTAGAGATAGGACTACATCTATAGAATTTTGTTAGATACAGCCAATTTGTTGGTGTTGTTCTTGTTGCTTATCTTTTAACTATTTTTCTTTGTTATAAGACAAGGTTCAATTTCTAAGAGGAAAATATTTGTAGAAATTATGGGATGTAAAAACAGAAATCATCAATAAAATTTATTAAAACTCTCCACTTTGGGTAGTTCAACATCCAAAAGCCATCCATTCCACTTTAGGCTAGCTTTATTAGGAAGTTTTTTCTTTTGTTGAGCCAACTTTTTTTTTTCTTTTTCCATACCATCTCTTAATTGCTCCTAATTTTGCTGTACCAACAAGGCAGACCTTTCCACTTTTCGACAGTTCTAATGTTTAAGAAGTCCGGAAGCTGGAAGCCCAGTTTTCTTTGCAATTTTCTCTCATTGATCATCACGTGCTCTCTGGGGTCCAGTAAAACAGATAAAACTCAAATATCCCCTTGTTACTTCTCTGCTTTCCACCACAATATTCCAGTAACTGAGGGAGAATCAACTCTGATGTTCTCTGCATTTATAAGGAATGATAGCTGACATTTTCAGATGATTCAGTGTCGTCAGTGAATGTGGGTGTCCTGACAGACAGGAGAATAGGGTGATTTTATACCTAAACATTATCTTCCATCAAATAGAATATGCATTTTTTTTCAAGGCGACAATGAGGTTGCATGAAAAAGGCTATGTAGACTACAAATCACATACTTCTTTCTGACCAATAAATTTAATATCATCCGAGAAAAGTACACACTCTCCTCCCATGTACACGTACGCATACACTTTTTGTTTTATGCATTAAATAAAAATTGGGAGACACACCTGCATTTGGTTTTTGACACACATGCCCTCTACCCCTTCCCGGTACCTGATCTGATACATAAGCATCCCTGCATCCACGGCTGTCAGTGGCAAATATTTGCCAGCTGCTTAGAAAAGAAGACAGAGGTCAACACCCTGTTCCACAGAAACAAACCTGTCACATCACTGATGTCACACTTGAGTAACCTTTAGGGACCGAGGGAAACCAGGCCCACTCCATGAAGACACTACTTGTCTTTCCTGCTCAGATGAATTCACAACAGGTTTGGTTCTAGATAAAATGTAAACTCAAATGACAAAGAAGTTGGTTATAGCAGAATAAAACTGAAAGGTGCAGCTTAACTGAGATATTTCCAATAATAAAAATCTTTCAAAAGCTTCCAATAAGTAAAATGTAAAAAAAAAAAAAATAAAGGTTGTCTTTCCTTTGTGGGTTTAATATTCTTTTATTAGAAAGCAAGGTTGTAAAGCATGGATGATCAGAAGAGAAGTCAGTACTTTTCTGGAAGAAGTAAAGGAGCTTCAAACATTAGTAAATATGCACAGCTCTAATGAAAATATCTTTTCATAATACACTTGCCCAAGTTTCAGCTGTGAATTTCCATAGGAATTGTTTCCAGAGACAAGCTTCAGGGAGAGGATCAATTAATCTGCTGAATGAATTTTTTGAATCCATTCTCAATGTTGGAGACCCCCTCGTGTGCTTGGTAATTACCCCAATATTTCCTGCACGCTTGTTTAAACGGCTTACACTTGGGCTTCCTGTGAAGAAGAACTCTTACTCGGCTCATCTGAGGAAGGAGAGAAAGGCCGCATGCCTTATCTCTCTGCCTCATTCCATCTGCAGCCAGTGGGGGGTTTAGCTAATCATTGTCATTGGGACATCGGAGGAGCAGTCTGGGGGACATAGATAGATGTGACACCAAAGAAGATGGGAACTTTCCAACAGCGTTCATCTCTGAAAACTCATCACGCTCTCCTGATTTGAAAGGCAAAAAGATTTGCCCCCTTTAAATTGGCCTTTCCCTTAATTACATAAATACAGAAATCAAGTTATTGTCAGACTTCACAAAGGTGAGGGAATTAATTAAAAAATTAATTAAAAAAGTGACCGGGGAAGGATAGCATCTGTGCGGGGGGCAACACAAGATACAGGGAGACAGAGACAGTGACAGAGACAGACAGACAGAGAGACAGAGAGACACAGAGAGAGAGAGAGACAGAGAGAGAGGAAGGAGAGAGAGGGACAGGGGAGAGAGCACTTAAGAAGCCTGCTGCTTTCTTTATATGGAAATGTAATGAATATAGTTGATGAAAAAGAAATGAAAGTTGTGAAGTTTCAAGCTGTGAAAGAACTTCAAAGTGTATTCAAATGTCACAATGATTTTTCTTCCATCTTTAAGTAGTAAGTTTTTTTTTCAGAAGAGAAATATGATACCGCTTTTATCCATGCATGTTTTATCTATAAACAGGGGAAGGATAGCAGAGTATGTTCTTTGCACATAAAATAATACCCTATTGAAAGTCTACATTTTTTCACCCTGAAATTAAAGTGGTTTCAGTGCTTTTTAAAATTCACATCTTTAGTATATTTGAGAAGTGTTTGACAAAGATGTTGAGGTCAGAAATTTCTCTAATAACATTAGGAAAGTAAGTATGGAATATGTTCTTATTATAGGGCTAGTGCCAAGCATTACAACTGAAATAAATATAAGCTATGAGGAGTTTTGACGGCAGGTATATAAACATGATGAAGTTAAGGCAAAAGTAAAGGAAAAATTAAAGCATTCCTCTACGTCCCAGAGGAAATTCTGGTCTAACCTCTCCTTTTTTGTGTGAGTCAGATGGTCAGTGCGGTCCCTCTAACTCTCAAAAATCTGTCATTGTACGATTTAATAAATCCATTATAGGGTTGCCTCAGTCCAAACATTATGTTTGAAGACATTGCTCACCATGGAGAAAACCTGTTAATTGCCATCCCATGTTCTGGACACTTACAAGGCCTGTAATGACATTCCCTAGTCTCAACAGATTATTTTTATAAAGCAAATGTTATACAAACTTGTATCTATTTTTGTTCTAGTTTACAAGCCTATATATCTTATGATTGTCATAAGCACTGTTATTGCATCATATAGGTGATGGAGGTTCAGCTGCCAGAGTTCAAAATATGGATGGTGACAACATGTGAATGTGACAAACACCACCACCAGCACAACCATCAACATCATCATCATAATCATCTTTATTCTTTGTGATGATGATGAAGCTATAGCCCTGTCCTGCTCAAAAAGCTTACCTTCAAGCTTGGGAGTCAGGGCAAGACAAGTCAACAAGCTTGGAATTGAACATTTACCAAGTGTCAGGCACTATACTAATAGCTGAGGATGCACAGAGAGACAAAAAATAGCCCCTTCTTTAAAGCAGTTCACAATCTAATAATGAAGGCAACATGCAAATAACTATGTATAAATAATTTTATTTATTTATTATGTATAAATGTATAACTATAACTATGTATACATATTTTACATGTATATGATAAATTTCAGATAATGCCAGAGGGAAGGCACTAAAATAAAAGAGAACTGGAAAAAAATTCTTACAGAAGATGAGATTTTGACTGAGACTTGAAGGAAGATGGGGAAGCTAGAAGGCAGAGTTCCAGAATAGGGGTAGCAATCAGGTCACATTTTTAAAGGATAACTGATCATACGAGCCAGCATATAATAGGTGATAAATGAGTCATTCAGGAAATATGTGCTAAAGGAGTTCCAACAAAGGAGAGATCATTGTGAATGGTATGCCCTATAAAGACTTCCAAAAGGACTTGAGAGCCTTCAAAGAATATAGGGGTTAGATGAGTAATTCAAGGCTGGTTAATGGGACTTAATATGCTTAACTATTGCTCTCTAGAGCAAATGGAATTTTCTAATCAGAACCAGGGAGTTACCTAACCAAAAAATTGAAGATATTGATATCATTTCCATGCTTTTGTGAACAGGCCACGATACTGAATATAATTATGAATAAGGAGAAAAGAAAAAGAAGTCAAATCACTTTATTCTAACTTTTACAAAGAGAAAAAAAAAGGAAATTTACTTAAAATTTTTTGAAAACCATTTCCCTCTTTCCCACTGACTTGTCTTCTCTGGAGGTCTTGGATTTTGATATTTTGTAGTAAGTTCTCAGTGATGTCTGTCTGTCTCTCCCCATGTTTCTCTATATTTTCTCTCATAAATATTTCTATTTTAACTTATTTTGTTATTGATATTTCTCAACATTTGAATTTTATATTTTAATTTTCATATATGTAATTTTATATTTTATATATTTCAATTATATCACTATATATAAATATGTTATATATTAAAATATATCATTACATATTTTAATTTTCAAATACATAATTCCCCCTTTCTCAATACACTAAGCCATTCCTTGTAATAAAGATTAAAAAAGAAAAATGTCCAGCAAAATCGATCAACATATCAACTCTTATGACAGGATATGCAAAAATTCACACCCCTAGTTCAGTACCACCACAAAAAGGTGAGGAAACAGTGTTCACTCATCTCTTCTCCAAGTCCAAGTTTGGTCATTATATTTCATTATTAGGATTCATTTTTTTGATTTCATTTTGCATTGTTGTACTGATTGTATACATAGTTGTCTGTTCTGCTTACTTTTCTCTGCATCAGTTCATATAAATCATCCTATACTTCTCTGAATTCTTGATATCTTTTTTTTTCTTATAGAATAGAAATATCTCTAAGATATGCATGTGCCACAATTTGTTTAGGCATTCCTTAAACAATTTGGTCTATTTACTTTCCAATTTTTAAATACCACACAAAAATATTCTGCTGTGAATATTCTGGTGTATACAAGATTTGTCTGTTTTTTACTCCCTTGGAGTATATACCAAAAATGGGTCAAAAGGTAAAGGTGATTTTTTAAAGCATGATTCCAAAATGTTTTATAGAATGAATCTTTTCAGATCCCAACAGTGTATCATTGTTCCTGTCTTTCTGCATCCATTCCAAATCTAATATTTCCATCTTTCCTCATATTTGCCAATTATCTGTGTGTGAGGTGAAACCCCAGAATTATTTGGATTTATTTTTCTCATTATTAGTAGCATGACACATTCTTCAATGTGGTTTTCAAGTTTTTAATTCTTTTTTTCGAGACATGTTTGTTCATGAAATAATTCATAAGGATCGATTCCTTCAGATGAATAAAATGGAAAAAAATCACATTGAATGCTTCTAAGTAATCTGATAGAACATGTCTCCAAAAGTGAGCAACGACATTGCTGCTGTTGTTTTTTGTCCTTAGTACTTGAAGAGGACCAATGACTTCATGATGTTGGGTCAAGGTATAGTGTGTATGACTGTGGCTGATCAGTGCAATACGAGCTCAGAAGGCTCTACGATAGGTTGGGTACAAATGGTCCATTTGAACATTTGGGAAGGAGTTGTCTTTAGATATGCACATCTCATGCTCCTTTGTGCTACTGCAATTCTGCTTTGCTCATGGAGCACAGTGCCTTCTTTGATGCAGCAAACCATGCTGGGTAGTCCTATGCCAGTGTCTCCCATGTCTCCCAGCTGATACTAAAGTTCTTCAAAGAGACCTTGAGAGTGTCATTATACCACTTCTTCCGACCTCCCTGTGAGCACTTACATTGTGGGAGTTCTCCATGAAATAGTGTTTTAGGTAAACATACATTTGGCACTTGAGCTACATGGCCAATGACATTGCTAGTTTGCCCCCAAGACAACATTTAAACTGAGATCAGAATAGGAGCAAATTTCTAAATTACATATATATATATATATATATGCATTTAAATTAGTGAATAGTTTGTCAAGGATACTTTCAAGTTGTTTAAATGCTAGTAAATATTTACATGGAGGAAGTAAGTATTATGTTTGAAATATTTACATCATAAAATACAAATGAACTCTTTTAGATGGTAAAGGGTTTTTTTTTTTCCCATTTCTTCCTTTTTCCTCCAAATTCCATTCAAGGAGTAATGTACATTCACCAATATACTTCATATAACCTAATTTGAAAACAAACATTTCTACTTCATTTTCAATGGAGAAGGTTTTCAGATGAGCTAAAGGAAAATGTTGAAGAAGGAACTGTGAAACAATTTAGAGGACAATGGGGTTGTGAAAATGGCTAAAAAGAATCAATTTGAGGAGTAATTTTGAATGACTTGAGGATTAGTTCAATGAGAAAGAAAAACTCAACTGAACAAGGAAAAGGGCTAGAACTGAAGGAAAAGAAGATATAGAACTGAAGATGGATTCATAATGAAGAGAAAGAAGGTGAAACACCACTTTTGTTGGTGTTCAGTTATTCCAGTTGTGTCTGACTCTACATGACCTCATCTGGGGTTTTCTTGGCAAAGATACTAGAGTGGTTTGCCATTTCCTTCTCCAGCTTATTTTACAGATGAGAAAATTGAGGCAAAGAGAGTTAACCAATTTGCCCAGAGTCACATAGCTAATAAGCGTCTGAGGCCAGATTTGAACTCTGATTTTCCTGACTCCAGGCCGGGGACTCTACCCACTGTGCCACCATAGCACTGTGGAAAAGATCACTGGATCTATAGTCAGAGGATAATTTTTCCCCTAAATCTTGGCCCTGCCAGTTAAAGTCTCTAGGAAAGTCACTTAAGCATGCTGGTTTAATTCTCAATTTCCTTATCAGTAAAAGAATGGGTTGGAATAGATAAATCCTAGGGTCTTTTCTGCTCAACAGCTAACATTCTATGGCTCTATGATATGGGAAAGAGAAGTCCAAAGAAAAGGACTCAAACTGAAAGAAGAGAAGGCAAACTCAAAGAAATTCACCAACACATATAGATTTTTTTTTTTCCTTTTGGAGGCAACTGGGATTAAGTGACTTGCTCAGGGTCACACAGCTAGTAAGTTCTGAGGCTGAATTCATACTTAGATATTTAAAGACACATACAGAATATGGAAGCAAGAGCAGTTATAAGAGAATGGATACTAAAGCATGACACGACTCTGTAAAAAATAATTTGGGAATTATTAAAGTTTAGAATAAGATCTTTTGTTTTCTCAGCCAAAGAGAATGACCTTTGGATCATTCCTTTAGAATGAAAGGGATAGAAGGAAAATCAGTAACAGGAAATTGACAGTATCATAGCTTCAGAGTTGGATGTGACCTCAGAGACTATGTAATCCAATTTCCTCATCATATTAGTGTTGGAAAGCGAGTCCCAGGGAGGTGAACTGAATTGCACAAGGTTCCAAACATCAGAGGGAAGATCTGAGTCCAGGTTTTCTAACCCCTCAGCAAAAGTTCTTTCCACTTTCAGTGTTCTAACAAAATTGTAAGAGATCACCTGGGGGGAGCTAGGTGGCACAGAGGATAGAGCTCTGGCCCTGGAGTCAGGAAGACCTGAGTTCAAATCCACTTACTAGCTATACGAACCTGGGTAAGTCACTTAACCCCAATTGCCTCACCAAAAAAAAAAAAAAAGGAAAAAAAAAAGAGATCACCTAGCTGCTCTGGATGAATTAAAGTCATCGGACATAAACTATATGGCAGCGTACTAAAGAGACTGATGTATGCGACTGTATAACTGTTGTCACTGATCTTTGAAAGACTGGGGGAGAATGGAAGTGCAGACATGAAACTGGAGAAGCACAAATGTTGAACTCATTCAAACACATATGTACACATATTATTAAAGAGATGGTTAGTGAACAACTAGAAAAAGAAGGCCAGGTTTACCCGTGGGATGACTTCAACAAGAAAAAAATGTTATGCCAAACTAACTTAATTTCATTTCTGGCCCAGCTCCATACACTGGTAAATCTAAGGGATGCTGTGGAAAAGTTTAACTAGATTATAACAAAACATTTTTGAATGGTTATGATGCTTTTGTGGAAAAGAAACAGTACTATAAGTTAGCTAGACAATAGTACAGTTGTACTAGTATGAGTACTGGTTGAATGACTGAACTCCAAAAATAGTAATGGTTCAATGTCAACATGGAAACAGGTCTCCAATAGATTGAACAAAAAATATGTGTATGAATATGAGGAGTTAACTTATTTTTTTCCCAAACCGTTGTAAAAAGCACGGATGACATTCTTATTAAATTTAGAGATGACACTAAACTGGGGGGTGTAGCTAATACACTGGTGACAAAGTCAGGATTCAAAAACACTTTGACAAGTGAGAACATTAGATTGAAACAAATAAGATTAAAGCTAACAGAAGTAAATGTAATATCTTCCACCTAGGTTCCCAAAACAAATTTACCAAGTATAAGATGGGAAGATGTATAGAGAGCTATTCATGTGAAAAAGATCTGAGTGTTTTAGTGCACTGTAGGTTCAATATAGGTCTGGAGTGCTAGGGCAGTCAAAAGAAATATTTGAGCCTGCATTAGGCTGTGGTATTAGGCAACACTAAGAAAGACTGTGTCAAGAATAAGGAGGTGAGAGTGCCACAATATTAAGCCTGATGAGACCACATGAGAAATTTATATTTGAAAAAAAAATTTTTTTTTTAAATATTGAGTTCTGGGCACTATATTTGGGCAAGGACAAAAAAAAAAAATAAGCTAAAGTTGGGCAGCTAGGTGGCGCAGTGGATGGAGCACCAGACTTAGAGCAAGAGGACCTGAGTTCAAATCCAGTCTCAGTCCAGACATTTGACACTTACTAGCTGTGTGACCCTGGGCAAGTCACTTAAATTGCTTAGCCAAAAAACAGCAGAAGCAATAAAATAAGCTAAAGTGTATTAAGAGAAGGGCAAACAGTATGATGGCCGAGGGCCTCCCGTTTTTGAAATATTAAGAAACTAGGGATGTTTAGACTGAATCTAAGAATCACAGAATTTCAAAGGAAAGTACCTCAGTGGCCACCTAATCTGATTCCTGAAGAAGAATCTGCCCTGCAATGTGCCCAAAGAGTGGCCATCTTGCCTTTGCTTGAAGAGCTCTGTTTGAAGGATGACCCACCACCATCTGAAGCAACCTACTGTACTTATAGGTAAGTTTGCTTGGTTCTTTTTCCTTACATTAAGCCTAAATATTGCTCTTTGAAGATCCCATAGGTTGTTCCTCCATCAGTTTGCCTCTTGGGCAAAGTAGAACACATCTAATTTCTCTTCCATAGAAGAGCCTTTCAAATACTCATTGCCTCCATGCACTTACCCTGAATTTCAATTTCCCGTAAATCACTATGATTTGTATTTCCCAGTCTCTAAATCATTTTGCATTGGTAGAAACAGAAGGATAGAAATAAAATAAGAGTGGAGTAGTTTTACCCTGTCTTTCTCATTTGTTATCATCATCTAATCTACCTTGAGCCCTTGTACTATTCCTTCTTTGATTTTCCCACTGGTATTCCTGACCTCTGGGACTAAGCTACCAGACCATTAGAGAGAAAATTGTCTTGTCTTAGTCTTAAAAAAGACAGGGTTCACTTGTTCTTTCCACAAAATGAAGCTGTAGAAATGGCCCAGCTTCTTTGAAGGCCATTGGAAAAGGTCAGTCTGTTATTGATTCATGTACACCAATGGGATTTGGCTTTTGTGAATTTATTTAACTTTAACATATCAATAACTTTTTAAATATAATTAGCTTCCTTGTATCTATGTGATACATATTTATTGTTCCCCAAAAAAAAATCATACTTTTTTTTGTACTTAAAAGCATTACTCTGAAATCGGGTTCATATAGACTTCATCAGACTGCCAAAAGGGACCATAACACATGAGGTTCAAAATGAAAAGAGCCTATGGCTGCTGGGTGGAACAAGGGAGAGGCTTCTGGGCCTGGACTCTGGTAGAATTGAATTCAAATCCAGACTCCAATACTAACTAGCTAGCTGGGTGATCTCAGGCAACTCACTTAATCTCTGTTTGCCTCAATCTATAAAATGGGGATAATAACAGCACCTACCCTCCCCCAGGGCTGTGAGGATCAAAGAAGATACTATTTGTCAAGCACTTAGCACAGTGGCCGGCCCATATGGGTGCTATATGAATGTTATTTGTTTATTACTGTAGAGGCCATATTATATAGACAGAAATTTCAGCGTGTTTTCCCAAACGGAAAAACATTCAGTGATACCATGGTGTGCCATCTTGATTCCCAAGTGTGACAATATGCATCAGAAAATCTGACATTTCCAGCTCTTCCTGGCGAATGAGTTTTGCTTTCTAAAGGATAAAAATGTGGGATGATTCTACAGCATTTTGAATAAGAATCAATTATAAGGATATGGAAACTTACTAAGTACCATCCATTCAATTTAAACCAAGTCAACAAGCATCAAAAGTTTCTACTTTGTGACATACCTGATAATTGAGCTAGGGAATAGGATATTATGTGAATTATATATATATATATATATATATATATATGTGTGTGTGTGTGTGTGTGTGTGTGTGTATATACCTACATATATAGATACATCTGTATGTGTATATTGCATATTTATGTGTTTGTGTATGTGTGTGTGTGGAGAGAGAGAAAGGGAGAGAGAGAGAACAAATATGATAGAAGGTAGAATGTAATTAGAATAAAAGAAGATGAAACAAAAGATTGAACAAAAGAGATCAAACTTTTCTTAATCTCCAGCTGCTCATACCTAATGCCTTTTCTCCTAAACTATCATGGATTTCTCTACTTTGTATTAATTCGTAATCATTCTCTATCTTTATTCTGTATATACTTATACATGTTTAGGATTATGGGAGCAGAACTCAAAGGGACCTTAAGGGCCATAAAATCCAATCTTCTCATTTTATAGAATGAGGAAACTGAAGTACAGAAAGGTTTAATTAGCTTGTCCAAGTTTATACAGCTAGTATCTGAGGTAGGATTTGAATCCAGATTCTGGCAACTCCAAGTCTATCAATATATCTATTACCCCATATATCTTACTGTCTATTCCTGAGATTCTATAATCTTTAAAAATAGAGATTATTTAATCTTTGCATTTGTATCCTTAGTACCAAGCACAGTGTCTGATACCTTGTAGGTGCTTCATAAAGCTTACTGATTGATTTATTGAATGTGCTTTAAAAGTCAAGACTAGGAGAGGTGTGGCTAGACAGTAGTTCATATAAAAAAGATCTGGGGGTTTTAGTGGAACAAAGCACAAGCTCAGTACACTCACAATACTTTCACTGAATTAAAAACAATCAATCATATTATCCTGCTCTTCAAATATACACCAAGAATCAAACATAAAATAATAATAGAAGCTACCAACTGGACCCAAGAGCATTTTTACTTGAGATGTGCCAAACATCACGAGAACAATGAAATAATCATACCTCACATTTGTGTAGCGCTTTCAGCCCTGCAAAGAATTGTTTTCACTGTAATCGTGTAAGGTTTGGAAACTGGTATGCCAGGATTTAGAGCTAGACCAAGCTTTAAAAAGAATCATCTAATCCAACCCTCCTAATTTCACAGATGAAGAAAATAAGGACTAGAGCAGGCTCCCCATCCCTGCTAGGGAGATCATCCCTTGCCCAAGACCAAAGCCCTATTAGTTTGGAACCAGTGTGGAAATCAAAAATGATTAAGGGTCTGCTTTAAAATTTAAAAAAAAATAGGCATTTAAATATGCCGTATGTTTTGCTTTGATAGAATAAATTCAGCACATTTTTAGAGCTGAAACTGCATGTGCAATTATTATAGAAGATAAGTATATATTTTACTAGGAGGGGCCCTGTGTCACCCTGGAAGGTCATGTGAATAATGGCTAAAGAGTCCTAACACTAGCAAGATCTGGGTTTGAATTTTACCACTCACATATACTGGCTGTATGACCCTCCATAAGTCACTTAATTATTCATTACTCTATGAAACTTTCTGAAACTAGAAGGGGCAGACCATATTGCAAAGGGAGCTTCCTCACACAGGAGTTCCCTTCATTAGGGAAATTATAGCTTCAGTTCATATCCCCAGACTATGTCTCAACATCTGGTTGCCTTTACACCCAGACAATACCATTGTAGAGTTCTGAATAATTTACACATTTAGTTTGTGTTCCTGTAAATAATTGGCATTTGTCTTCTATGTATATGTATTTCTTCCAGCTGATTTTTTAAGTTTTTTTTTCCCTAATTACATGTTAAACAATTTTTTAACATTTGTTTTTAAGTTTTGATTTCCAAATTCTGTACCTCCTTCCCCCCTTTCCCTCCCCACTCCCTGAGTTGATAAGCAGTTACATATAGGTTATACATGTATAATCATGTAAAACATTTCCATATTAGTCATTTTGTACAAGAAGAATCAAATAAAAGAAAAAGAATGAAAAATCTCCATTGTGAATAGAAACCATGGGCCTAGGTATTAGCTTTCCTAATTGATTACAAACTGCAATACTGAGTTAATTTTCTATAGGTGGATTTTTCAATGAGCTAACACCACTTTTTTTGTGTTGAATAAAGAAAAAAATAGTTTGGGGTCATTTGGGAGAAGTTTTTGTTTCTTTTTAATTTAATTCATTTTACCAGAAGAATAACAATTGTTTCAATATTTCTTGCTAATTCTCATGCCAATAGTCATTTGTGACCTTTCAGAGAAATATTAATGTCTTTTGTGAGATGAAATAAGTGTATTCTCTTTTCTTGGAACATGAGTTTCCCAGAAGACTAGCTTTTATCCATTGCCTGAATGAAGGAAATATGATTACAAGTAAAGACGTCAGAAAGCAAAGACATACTAATTTCCTGAAGAGTAGAAACCATGTTCTAAAAAGGAACATATATTAAAATCATCACCCAGAGAATAATTTGAAAAGCTGTTTTTTTGATTTTGTTTTGTTTTGTATTGTTGTTTTCCTTGGGGAGGTATGGTTCCCCCTCTAGGCCTACCCCTTTTGGCTGAGAACTTGCTTCATATTTCACTAAAAATTTTGAGATCATTTGCAGAAATCTACATTTTTTCCTTATTCCTTCCTCATCTCACATCATGCAGACACCTTCTGCCATATCTCCTTCTTTACTTTTATTTCATAATTAGAGGTGGCTTGGGGCAGGCAGATGGCACAGTGGATAGACCTCTGGCCTTGGAGTCAGGAGAACCTGAGTTCAAATGTGACCTCAGACGCTTGACACTTACTAGCTGTGTGACCCCTCAACCCTGATTGCCTTAGCAAAAAAAAAAAAAAAAAAAAGAGGTGGCTCTTCTTTTTTGGAAGGCAAATTCCTATACTGTACAAGTGGTTCCACTCAATCCCATCTTCTGCAAAAGATTACCCCTCTAACATTCTTAAACTCATTAGTCTTCAATAACTGATTCTCTTCTGTCTACAAATATATCCATGTTTTTCCCATACTAAAAAAAATAAAACAAAACCCTCCCACTCAATCTGTCCATCCCCATTGGTTATTATCTATTTCTTTCCTCTCTTCATGACTGAACTTTTTTTCTTTATTAATAAATTTATTTATTTTTAGTTTTCAACATTTACTTCCACAAGATTTTGAGTTCCAAATTTTCACCCCATCTCGCCCCTCCCCCCACCCCAAGACGGCATGCATTCTAAATACCCCTTCCCCTAGTCTGCCTTCCCTTCTATCTCTCCCCCCCTTCTCTTATCCCCTTCCTGTTCAATTTTCCTGTAGGGCAGGATGGATTTCTGTACCCCATTCCCTGTATTTCTTATTTCCCAGTTGCATGTGAAAACATTTCTTTTTAAACATGTGTTTTTAAAACTTTGAGTTCCAATTTTTTTCCCTTCCTCCCTCCCCACCCACCCTCATTGAAAAGGCAAGCAACTCAATATAGGTTATACATGTGCAGTTATGCAGAACACTTCCATAGTAGACATGCTGTGAAAAACTAACTCTATTTCCCTTAATCCTATCCTGCCCTCTCCCATTTATTCTATTCTTTCTTTTGACCCTGTCCCTCCTCAGAAGTATTTGCTTATGATTACCCCTTTTCCCAATCTGCCCTCCTCTCTATCATCCCCTTACTCTCTTGTTCCCTTTCCCCCCTATTTTCCTGTATGGTAAGACAGATTTCCATACCCAATTGAGTGTGTATGTTATTCCCTCCTTAAGTCAAATCCTATGAGAATAAGATTCACTCATTCATTCTCACTTTCTTCATTTCCCCTCCACTGTAAGAGCCTTTTTTTTCTGTTTATTTTTTGTGAGATAATTTACCCTGTTCTACCTCTCCCTTTCCCCTTCTTCTAGTATAATCCTCTCTCACCCCTTAATTTTATTCTCCAGATATGACCCCTTCATCTTCAACTCACCCTGTGCACTCTATCTATCTATCTATATACATACATATAATTTTTTCCCTCCAACTACCCTAATACTGACAAAAGTCTCATGAGCTACAAATATCTTTCCATGCAGGAATGTAAACAGTTCAAACTTAATAAGTCTCTTATGATTTTTCTTTCCCATTTACCTCTTCATGTACTACTTGAGTCTTGTATTTGAAAGTCAAATTTTCTATTCAGCTCTGGTCTTTTCATCAAGAATGCTTGAAAGTCCTCTATTTCACTGAATGTTCATTTTTCTCCTGAATGATTATACTCAGTTTTGCTGGGTAGGTGATTCTTGTTTGTAATCCTATCTCTTTTGCCCTCTGGAATATTATATTCCATGCCCTGTGGTCCCTTAATGTAGAAGCAGCTAAATCTTGTGTTATCCTGATTGTGTTTCCACAATATTTGAATTGTTTCTTTCTAGCTGCTTGCAATATTTTCTCCTTGACCTGGGAACTCTAGAATTTGGCCACAATATTCCTAGGAGTTTTCCTTTGGGAATCTCTTTCAGGAGGAGATCAGTGGATTCTTTCAATTTCTATTTTGCCCTCTGGTTCTAAGGGCAGTTTTCCTTGATCATTTCTTGAAAGATGATGTCTAGACTCTTTTTTTGATCATGGCTTTCAGATAGTCCAATTATTTTTAAATTCTCTCTCCTGGATCTATTTTCCAGGTCAGTTGTTTTTCTAATGAGATATTTCACTTTGTTTTCTAATTTGTCATTCTTTTGGATTTGTTTTACAGTGTCTTGATTTCTCATAAAGTCACTAGCTTCCAATTGCTCTACTCTAATTTCTAAGGAAGTATTTTCTTCAGTAATCTTTGGACTTCCTTTTCCATTTGGCCAATTTTGCTTTTTAGGGCATTCTTCTCATTGGCTTTTTGGACCTCTTTTGCCATTTGGGTTAGGCTATTTTTTAAGGTGTTATTTTCTTCAGTATTTTTTTAGGTCTCCTTTAGCAAGCTGCTGACTTGTTTTTCATGATTTTCTTGCATCACTCTCATTTCTCTTCCCAGTTTTTCCTCTACTTCTCTTACTTGCTTCTCAAAATCCCTTTTGAGCTCTTCCAAGGACTGGGACTGATTCATATTTTTCTTAGAGGATTTGGATGTAGGAGTTTTGACTTTGTTGTCTTCTTCTGGTTGTATGTTTTGATTTTCTTTATCACCAAAGTAAGATACTATAGTCTGACCCTTTTTGCACTCCTTAATCATGATCCCAGCCAATTACTTGAGTTTTAAACTCTTTGTTAAAATAAGAGTCTGCTTCCAATGTGGAGAATGTACTGTCCCAAGCTTTGGGGGTTTGTACAGCTGTTTTCAGAGATAGTTCTAGGGACCCATAAATTTTCAGTTCTTCCAAGGTGGTATGATAAGGGGCAAGGTGTTTCCTCTCCACAGACACAACAAGCTCCACCATGCCAGCACTCCTCCTCGCCCCAGGACCCCTCCTCAGAACTGTGACCCAGATCTAAGCACAGGCAGAACAAGAGATTCCTGCCTCAGCACTGGCAAAAAGATCCCTGCAATCCCCCTCTGATCAGCCACTAGATTACCCTCAGTCTGTGGGCAGGAAGTTCAGGAGGCAGCCGCTGCCCCAGAGGCCTCGCTCAGGACTTTCGACTGAGACTTAGCTTCTTCTCTCACCGCAGTCACAGACTTTCTCCACTGACCTTCTAAGTTGTTTCTGGCGTTCATGGGTTGAAAAGTCTGGAAACTGCCACAGCTGCCCACAATTCAGTCCTCTGAGGCCTGCTCCAGGTTTGCTGAGGCCTGCGTGCCCACGCTGCGCTGCGCTCCTCTCCCCGCCCGGCACAATATACCTTTCCGGTCAACCATCCAGGTTGTCTTGGGCTGGAAATTTGTTTCACTCTGTCTTTTTGTGGGTTCTGCTGCTTTAGAGTTTGTTTAGAGCTATTTTTTTACAGGTGTTTGGAGGGGTTGGGGGGAGAGATCAAGCAAGTCACTGCTTTCACTCTGCCATCTTGGCTCCCATGACTGAACTTCTTGAAAGCTTCATTTACTATCCTTTCCTCCTTTCAAACCATTCCCTTTGTAAGTCTTTACTGCCTGACTTCTTAGTTTATAATTCTATTGAAACTGTTCTCTCCAAAGTTACTTACAATCTTTTAATTGTCAAAGCTAGTAGCCTCTATACCTCCCCTCCCCCATAAACTCTTGTTATCAAGTGGCAATGACCTCTTTGTTGTTCCTCAAATGTGGCACTCTCTCTCCTGACTCCAGCCATTTCCACTGGCTGTCATCCATGCTTGAAAGGTCTCCCTCCTCATCAATACTTCTTGGATTCTGTGGCTTTCTTCAGACAAAGTCCTACCTTCTGTAAGAAGATAAGATTCTCTTAGTCCTTCTTAATCTTAGTGCCTTCCAGGAGTATGCTGAAGCTAACTTGAACAGCCTTTGGTCAGGAGAGCCAAATGTTAATTTTGTGTGAGCATTTACCCGGCAGAAGTCCCACATTCTATGAATCACAGTAGTAGTAGGAGAAGGAGGAGGAAGAGGAGGAGGAGGAAGAGTATTGTCCAGAGTTAAGGAAAAAAAATTGATAAGATGTTACCAGAATAAACTTAAAAGTGTGTCTTGGAAGTTTATCTAACCAAGACAAACCCAGGAACTTTATGAACACAATTACAAAATACTTCACACAAATAAAGTCAGATCTAAATAACTGGAAAATATCAATTGCTCATGGGGAAGCCAAGCTAATATAATAAAAATGACAATTCTACCTAAATTAATTTACTTATTCAGGATCATATCAATCAAACTACCAAAAATTATTTTATAGAGATGGAAAAAATAATAAAATTCATCTGGAAGAACAAAAGGTCAAGAATATCAAGGGAATTAATGAAAAAAATGCAAAGCAAGGTGTTCTAGCCATACTAGATATAAAATTATATTATAAAGCAGTAATTGTCAAAACTATATGTACTGGCTAAGAAACACAGTGGTGGATCAGTGGAATAGGTTAGGTAAACCAGACACAACAGTCAAGGACTATAATAATCTGCTGATTGATAAACCCAAAGACTCCAGCTTCTGGGATAAGAAACTGCTGGGAAAACTAGAAAATAGTATGGCAGAAACTAGGCGTAGACCAAAAGCTCACATCTTATACAAAAATAAGGTCAAAATGGGTAAGTGATTTAGACGTAAAGGGTGATACCATAAGCAAATTAGGAGAGCAAGGAATAGTTTACCTGCCAGATATATGAAGAAGGGAAGGATTTGTGACCAAACAAGAGATAGAGAATATTATGAAATGCAAAATGGATAATTTTGATTGCATTAAATTTAAAAGTTTTTGCACAAAGTCAATGGAACCAAGATTAGAAGGAAAGCAGAAAGCTGGAAAACAATTTTTACAGCCACTGTTTCTCATACAGGCCTTATTTCTAAAATATATAGAGACCTGAATCAAATTTATAAGAATACATGTCATTCCACAATTGATAAATTTGTCAAAGGATATGAACAGGCAGTTTTCTGATGAAGAAATTAAAGCTGTCTAATGTCATATGAAAAAATGCTCTAAATCATTACTTATTAGAGAAATGCAAATTAAAACAATTCTGAGGTACCACCTCATACCTATCTAATTGGCTAATATGACAAAAAAGGAAACTGATTAATGTTGGAGAAAATGTGGGAAAATTGAAACACTAATGTATTGTTGGTGGAGTTGTGAATTGATCCAATCATTCTGGAGAGCAATTTGGAACTATGCCCAAAGGGCTATAAAACTGTGCATATCCTTTGACCTAGCAATATCATTACAAAGAGATCAGAGACAAAGATCTACATCTGGCCACTGGACCCAGATGACTGTAGAGGAGAAAGTGGGCTGGTGACTTTGCACAGCCATCCCTCACTCAAATCCAATTTAATTGCAAGCCATGGCTTCATCTTCCTGATGTCATGGTCCTATTTGAGAACAAAGGACAAAGCACACAACCATTACTAGGTCTGTATCCCAAAGAGATCATAAAAAAAGAAAAGGACACATGTGCAAAAATATTTGTAGCAGCTTTGTTTGTGGTGGCAAAGAATTGGAAATTGAGAGAATGCCCATCAACTGGGGAATGGCTGAACAAGTTATGGTATATGAACGTAATGGAATACTATTATTCCATAAGAAATGGTGAGCAGGCAGACTTCAGAAAAACCTGGAAAGACTTGAATGAACTGATGCTGAGTGAAGGGGGCAGAACCAGAAGAACACTGTACACAGTAATAACAACATTGTGTGATGACCAACTTTGATAGACTTAGCTCTTCTGAGCAATGCAATATGATCTAAGACAATTCCAAAAGACTCATGATGAGAAATGCTGTCCACATTCAGAGAAAGAATTAGAGTCTGAGTGTGAATTGAAGCATACTATTTTCTCATTTTTTTTTCTTTCTCATGTTTTTTCTTCTTTTGTTCTCATTCTTCTTTCACAACATAACTAATGTGGAAATTTGTTCAGCAGGATTGTACACGTATGGACTATATCAGATTGCTTGCTGTCTTGGGGAGGTGGGAGGGAAGTAAGGGAGGAGAAAAATTTGGAACTCAAAATCTTATAAAAGTGAATTTTCCAAACATAATTAATTAATTAATTACTTTGGAAGTATGTAGTGTATATCTCCTTGATTGTTAAACATTTACCAGTATACTACTAGTACTTTCCCACTCAGATCATCCTGTCTCTAGCTTACTGGTAAATAGTTTACATATTATCTTCCCCCATTAAGCTGAGAGCACCTTGAGAGCAATGACTTTTTCTCCCCTTTTCTCCTCAGTGCTTAGCATAGTTTCTGGATTATAACAGGCATTTAATAAATGATGGTTGACTGACCCACTATGTGTAATACATATGTATATATAATAATACATTATCTAGATAGATAGGTAGAGATATAAAATCTCTTGGATGAAAAACATTTGATGCAAAGGTATTCACTCAAATACTCAGCTGGATCTATGACCTTATCTATTACATATTCCCAACAAAGGTAGAAATTTTCAATATATCCTTATCTGCCCAACCTGTGCAAATGTTATTCATATCCTTTCATAAGTTTGCTACAGGATGTGCATTAAACATGCTGGAAACCTTCTCAATTTTTTTCTGAACAGCCCAGGAATCTCAGCGAAGTACTCAAGACTCATTTGGCCCTTACCACACAATTAGTTCATCTTTTTTTTTTCTGTTATACATTCCCATGATCACATAGCTTCAAATAAAACTTGTTAGCCTGTGCTGATGGATGATGCAAATGCCCATCTGGTCATAGGTTTCAGCCCTAGGGACCATTAGATATTAGTTTTCTCAGTCTTCATTGGTTATTTGTTTCTATGCACAATTTTAAGAGTTGAATGTATTTTTAAAAATCCCACTTTTAGTTATATTACTTATTATCTTAGAGAAGTTACCTTATTCTAAAGCAATAGAATTTACTGAGAGCAGAGATTCTTATCCTGAGTTCAGTGATTTAAAAATAATTGATAACTATTTCAATATAATTCATTTCCTATGTACTTTATTTTATGCACTTATAAATAATATTTTCAGAAGGCTATCATAGCCTTTATCATACCGTCAAAAGGGATCCAAGAAGCACCTAACATGCTTGAGAAACGTGTACAAATTATTTTTGATAAACCGTACCAACACCAATTTCAGTCCTCTGCGTTTCTCCTGAATCACATTTTTAATAACCAGTGCACCATTCTAAATTTAGGATAGAAAAAGTGCCCCTTTATTTTCATATTGATTCATGCATTCATTCCTGAGAACCAGCCTCTGACTCAGACATACCTGGGTTTAAGTCACATCTCTCACAATATAGCTCTATGACCCTGTGAAAGTCTTTTAACTCCTCAGTGCCCCAGAAAACTTACTAAGACTGTAAGATGCAAAATACATTCAGATCTACAGTGGTAGAGAGCGTTTCTGCCTCGGGAGTTCTCTATACCAATACAAACACAGGTCTGGTCTAAAAAAAAAAAATCATTTACCAAAACATTTAACAAGTGAAATAATTTGACTCTTTCTGCATAATTTTTAATCTATCCTATTTGCAATTGATTGATTTTTAACCTGTAAATTGTCTAAATCATGATTCTTTGTCTCTGAACTTAGCTCAGAAATTTAGCTATCCTGTAATGGTTTAGTTTAGAAATCCAGTTTTCTTGTCAGTCACTGTTCTATTCCTGTGTCAAAGAAATCTGTTAACCTTGACGGATGCAGGTGGACACCAAGGAGTCTGGTCGAGCACCAAGCTATCCTTCGAAGATGTCTGGTTTGTTATCCAAAGACGTCTCTAACCTTGCAGATGGACTCAAACGATAAACTTTTCTTAGTCCTGGGCAAGAAGGAGGAAGCTTTTGTTAGCGCCTCATTTCCATTTTCCAACCAATCATATTGTCCTCCATGCCTCAACTCTGTAACCAATCACATTGATTACATTACTTATGATATTGAGTTCTTCTAACCAATCATAACTAGTTCCTTGCTTACAAAACCTTGTTCTTTTTTCTGTACTTCCCTGAAAACTATAAAAACGGTAGCCGTTCCCCACCTCGGGGTCTTAGCTTTGCTGGGACAGCCAAGATCTTATTTACTGGTAAATCCACACTTTGCTAATAAATTGATCATATTTAGAACTTTGAGCCTCAGTTTACCTCATTTTGACCATAACACAAGTAATCATTCTATGCAAAGCTCAGATCCTGGCACTGAGGGGGGATTTAAAAAAAATTAAGTTTAAAAATTAAAAAAAAAACAAAAGAACAGCCCATAACTCACTGGAAAGCTATATTGTAGTGAGTATAAAAGTATAAATAATTATGTGCTTTAAAAATGTTTGCAAAATAATTCTCTTAATCCCTTAGTCATAAATAGATTATTACTCCTCTCCCAAAAAAATAAATTGAAACATCTGATATTTGAATTAAAAACAAAAAATCTTCATCTCCATTTTTAAAAATAAATATAATCCTTTTAGTTTGGAAACTATCTTTAAGCCTTACCTAAACACTTTAAGGACCCAAGTTCTCATCAGTTTGGTTATGTTTACCAGCAGTGCACATCCTGATCCCTTCAAACTTCTAATTTTGTGAGAGTATTTTCCATATCCTTCCTTAGAGTCTCCTCTAAGATTTTACTCAGTTTGTTAGAGATCTTCACATGGTTCTTTTCATGTTTTTCATGTTTATATCGCAACGAAGCACTGTAGGTGCTTCTTCCATAAGTCATCCCTCAATCTTTCAGCATATCTAGTTCACTTCTGTCAATCATTTATTTCTTTGGTATTTTCTTTCAACCCATTTCCCATGTACACACTATTGTCAGCAATTATGGTTCAGTCTACTTAATGTTCTCTTTGCATATAATTTCCATTGTTAATTTAGTCACCCTTTGGTTCATCAGGTTAGATGCCTAGATTGACTGTATATGTGTTCATAGACTTGATGAAAAGAAATACATTATTTCAGAGCCCAATTCAACTAGAATAATATCATCCATAAACAGAAGCGTCTGGAAAATTTTGCCATCAGTAGGGACTCTGCTACTTGTACTTTGCAGATGACAGTCTCCGCAGCACTAATGAACACACGTATATTATATTTTACGTGATATTGTTATTCAATAATTATATCTGTCATGGAATCTTGTATAAATTTAGCATATGTATGAGACATACATAACGTTTTGAAGAAAACAATTAAGGTAAGATTTTTATTCTACACAGTCAAAAGATATGAAGTCAACTATATCTACTATATTATACAATGTATGCACATATATGCTTGTGTATTTCTATTTCTATTTTACATGAAAGCCTCATACAGAATTGATTTTATAACTAATAAATCAATTTTATGGAAAACTTCCACTTTAATATTTTACTTATGCCTATGATTAGCTTTTGCTTACTTTCTTAAGAGTTTGCTTCAATTGACTTTAAAAGTAAAAAAAGCAAACACCAAATTTGCATTCACATTATGCCATGTAGGACATTAGTGAAATTTCCTAATGCCAGAATTTAACTGTTTTGAAAATATTTATGAGGTAAGAAATAATGATTCATTTAACCAGATTATAAAACCCAGACTTATAACACTATTTCCGTAACATAGATTTAAGTTGTTACTTTTTTAACTATATATCCCTGATGATTAAGAATGTTTCCAAATATTTGTTGTGTTCAAAGTTAATTTAAATATGACCTATGTTAAATTGTATCAACTTTTACAAAGATTTAGGAAGAAAAATAAGAAAACAAATAAGCAATGCCTAGAGAAGAGACTATATGGATATGAAATGGAAGAGGTATGTGGATATTTTTCCTTATAATCTATTCTGATGAGCAATCATAAAAACCAACATGTTTAGACTCTGTTGCCAAAGTCTCCATACTATATACCATACATAATATTTTCTACTTATATACATATATTTATATTAGTATACATGTGTACATGTATGCATGTTTATTGTAATACATCATATCATGTGTAATACATACAAATATATACATTAACATTTTTATTTACTTTAAAATTATAATTCAGACAGATGTCATATTTTTGAACTACATTTTCTAATAAACTATTCAATTTTGTTTACCTTTCAGCTTTGTCTATCTCTGAGAGAGGAACATTAAAGTTTTTACTATTATCTTTTTTAAGCTCTGTTAGCTTTTCCTTTAAAGATTTCAGTTATGTGTTCTTTGGTACATATATTTTTAATAAATATAAGGTTCATTTTCTATGACATCTTCAAGCATTATGTATTTTCTGAATATACACCTATAGAGAAGGATATATACACTATATATGTGTGACATGTAGTTACATACAATATTTTATCCAGCCCTACTACTTTTCTACTTCTACTGTTCAAATGCACCATTAAGTCTAAGTACATCTAAAGACTAAGATACATGGGGTTGGAGGGGGAGGAAGGGTTCAGAACAAAAATGTACTATGTATTAGTTGGTTACAAAAAAAAAATACAACATTGAGCTTGGAATCAGGAAGATCTGAGTTAAAATCTGGTGCTGATACTTACAAACTATATGACCCTGGGGCAAGTCACTCTGTCTCAGTTTCCTCAACTGTAAAGTAAGGATAATAACAGCACTTGCCTCCCAGGATTGGTAAAGTGCTTCCACAGTGTCTGGCACATAGTAGGAGCTTTAGAAATGCTTATGCTCTTCCCCCTTCCCTTTCCTTATCATGCTATAAAACAAGACAAAGACAAAAATTCATACTACCAAGAGAAATAAACAAGGTAATTATAATATGGTTAAAGATATATAGACAATGAACCAATGGCTTTACTAAATATATATGCAAAATTATTTAGTTTATGGTTTTCTGTCCACAGATATTGATGAAAAGAACATGAAGAATGTGTATGTGTATCTATATGTATATGTGTGTATTTATAAGTACATACATACTTACATAGTTGTGGTAAACTTTAATTTTCCTCTTTTGGAGAAGGATACCAAAAAACCAGAAGGAAAACTTAGAACTGGAGATTGTTGCTAGAGCTAGATCTGAAAGAAATGGCGTCTTCTAAATGAGAGCGCTGTATTTGAAAATAGATAAAAATATGCACACATACATATATATATGTATATCAATTTTATATACTACATTTTATATAATATACATATACATATAGAGATGTATACTATTTAATATAGCATCTATTATATATATGCATTTATATAATTAATCTTTTCTGCTTTTATAGCTAGATGCTATGTCTTTCATAAAACCTATTTACTTCTATTTTCCTTTAAAAAATTTTTCGCTTTATGTACCTCTGAGGGAAGAACATTAAAGTCTCTTTCATATGTTATTACATTATACACACACACACACACATTTTCATTTGGCACATACATGTTTAGCAATGATATTGATTCATTGTCCAAGTTACTTTTAAATATGATATTTTTTTTCTGTTTATCTTCTTGATATTTTAAATGTTTCTTTTTGCCTTTTTCTTATAGTATGATCACAATTTGTACTTTAATTTTAACAAACTATATTTTTATTCATACATCCTATTTTCATTTTGTTTTTAAATGTTTGCATATATTAATTTGCTATTTTTAAAAAATACATTCCTCTATTCCTCTTCATTCTGTTGGCTTTTTAATCCATTCACATTTAAGTCCATATTTTTTTGAGTTTTTATTTTCTTCCACTTAATTATTCTCTACAGATTTTAACTTCTTTCCCAAGTGATCACTTTGTCCTTGCAATTAATTTCACTTCTAATATTTGATGCACTTATATGGTCACAGTATCTCCCCTCCCGACAAGTGTCCCAAATTTCTGTAGTCTTTAAAAATAGTTTACACATTTTTTTAATTTCCTCTTCTTTTGATCTTTCTCTCTTCTCACCTGGAAAAGAGTGTGGTCTAAAGGTATCTCTCCTACTTCTTCCCTGTCCAGCATCTCCACATAGGTGATGTTCTTTTGTAGCTCCCCTTTCTAAGAAATGTTTTTTTTAAGTTTACCTTCGTTATTCTATCTCTGTATTATAATTTTATTCTCCCATTCATGTTCTATACCTTTATATACACTCTCTATATCATTCCTGAAAGGTAATGCATATAGGACATAAAAGTTGAGCCCTGTCCTATCTACCATTCCCATTTTATTTCATTTGTAAATTTCACTAAATTCTTCCTTCTCTTATTTTTCTTTGCTTCTTTGTTTTGGGTTTTGATGGTGGTCTTCCTCTGATGGGCCTCAGTTCTACAGAGATCAATTCAAGAGATGACATAGTTTTGTGAAAGTCATTCAATATCCTGAGTCATGGGGTCTAATCCTACCCTCTGCCCTTCCCCTGATCCTGTTAGGGCTCAAATATCCCACCACTGGATCCCCCCTCAATTTCCTGAAAGCTATTCACTTGTAGGGAGCCATATACCCCCAATTCCATGAGTAAGATTCAGTTCTGGAAAGCACAAAGCTTGCTTGAATAGGATGGTCTACTAAACAACCCATTCTCCCCCAATGAAAACCATTATGAGCTTTCTGTCTCTTTCATAGCTTTAATGGGATCCTTTCATCTCCCCTTCTAGTGATAGACTAGCCTCTTCCCACTCCTCCCACATATACTCACTATTCTTTTCTCACAAATGTTTATTTTCCCCACGGAATTCCCATGTTGTTGGAGAGATTATTTACATCTAGGTCAGACTGGTGTGCATCTTCAGGTCCCCCATGTCTAGTCTCCATCCTCCTCATTGCAGTGATTTCCCAGTGTGCTATCATAGATACATACACACACAAATACACACATTAATTCGTTATTGAGAGCATGAATTTTAGTTCATGAAATATTGATTAAATTTCACTTTTCCCTTTTCTGATTCTTGAATTAAATTAACCTTATTCAATCATTTTGCCCTTTGGTGAAAATCCTTTGTTCTTTATATTAAACCCATTCAGATTTCTTTGGGTTTTTTTTCTTTTAACAAAGTCTTTTATTATCTTCGATACAAGAAAGAATTAATATTGTTATAGCGTTTTCCTGTTGTTGTTTTTTTTTTTTTCCTGTCTTTGGAGTGTTAGCAGTTAAATATTTGCTTCTTGTGTTTTTTTTTTTTTTTGATGGAATGATTCAATTTTGTGGATAGTCCTTTTATGCTGTTATTGAACATTTAACTTGTATCTGCAGGATATATTGCTTAGGGGTATATTCTGATCTCCTTTGCTTTTTGGAATTTCATATTATAATCTGAGATCAGACTAATTATCACTACAGGATAATCTCAGGTTACTAAAATTGATCCTTTTTTATAACTGAAGGACTTTCTTTTGGCTGCTGATATAATTTCATATTTGGTATTGAAATTCTGAAATATAAGTACTGGAGGAATTAGAATTTGAATCTTTAAATTCTGCCAATCAGTAAATTACTGTCTGTTTAAAAAATTGAGTACATTTATCTTATTTTTCCTATAATATAATATTCGGGATTTTTAATTTTTCATGTTTTTTTTTCTAGGACATCTGTGATCCTTAACTTATTTCATACATATTTTTCATAGTTAGTGGCTTTTATCTTGTGTGGAATTATTGTTACTTCAAAAAGTTTTGCATTATTCCACTTCTTAAATCTTCTCTTCCCTTTATTTTTGAGATAAATATATAATTTTCATGTACTATTGGAATAGATTCTCTGTTGCATACTGCAGAGTGCCTACTCTGCCATTGATCCTTTCAAACTTTTATTTTGTCTTTCGGGGCTCTGAAAGCTGTCCAAGCTAATTTTCATACTTATATTTTAAGATCCCACCATTAGAGATGGAAGAGATCTCAGAGGCTTCCTAGTTCAGTCTCCACATGTTATGGATGAGATCTCTTAAAAGCTCTGAAGTCATGCTTTCTAGACCTTGAGCCATGTTTCTAGACTAATTGGGGAAGCCAACATCAAGAGGTGCGCCAGTTGTGGAGAAGCTGAGCAATGCCACAGACAACAAAATTGCTCCTAATAAGTTAGGCAAACAATCAAGCCTGCCTGGAGCAGCAAATCACCCTGATAGAGACATAGGAGGCAACTTTTGTTGGTCAAACTACTACCACAACCTCCTACCAGGACCAAATAGAGACAGTCCAGTACCCTGATCCTGTGGGAATTAAAATTGTCCAACTTACAATGAAAGAAACTGAGGCAGAGCTCTGAGCCAATGACACTTTATTAAAGGGTCCATGGTCCTCCCTAATGAAGTGGACCTCAGATCTTCCTCAGAATCTGAGATGCCCACTTCTTCCAGGGACTTATTTTTATAAGTCTTGATATCAGATTTAATACTTGAACACTCTAGATGGTCTACACAAAGCACAGAATTCCATTGGTTGATAGACCTTGCTTTGAGGGCCAAAAAAATGATATATGAGTGGGGTTTGGGGGGGTGTCACAGGTTGGGCAAAGCCTGGAGCATCTCCACTGACTAAGTGGCTGTAAGATGGTCATCTGCTCATGTTGGACAAGAAAGAGTGGTCTGGAGGTAAAAAACTAAGTTGGGGGACTCTCCATGTAATTGAGTCACCTCCGCCACGCTGGACTTGATCACTATGACAAGGAAAAACAAGAGTGGAGGGTCTCTAGTTAGCTTGCTCTGATTAAGCAAGTGAACTGACAACCTTAGTTCATAGCTCTGGCACCTAATATACAGAACTTATAATCACTACCCCTATGGAATCATATCAAGCTGACTAACACTGATTGGAATAGAGTAGGGGTCCAAATGAATCATTTATCACAAGCCCAAGATCTCAGGGAGAGTAATACCTCTCTTAGATGTCAGGTGCTGCATCTAGTATATCTACCATCACTGAGGAGGATAATCCTTGTAGAGAAGGAGTCAACCATCCCACCACCACAAATACCATCAGTTAACCAACTACTAGCAATGTTAGGAACCAGTTCTGATTTGAAACTTGGCCTCACAACCATCACCAACACCATCCACTAAATGACACAAGCACAGGTGGTCCAAGAACCTTAGGAACAGCAACATCATTCACATTACTGAGCCTGCTTCTGACCTGACCCCTACAACAGTTGTCCAGCAGAGCAACCTTTGTAGAGGTAAGATGTGGCAAATAATTCTGCTACAACTTTGCTTCCTCAGCTGCCAAAGCTACTGATGACCTGGAAAAGACAATTCTTACCATGAAGGTCTTTGGCACTCTCAAATGGCTTCAAATGAGAGACTGATATTGTTTTATTAATGGAAATGACATTAAAGATATGTATTACCATCTGCTTTTTCACTGCATCTTAAGGATCTTTGAAATCTTCCCATCTAATTCCAACTGAAACATCTTATGTGATGTCTCCCCTTGTTAGAATGTGAGCTCCTTGAGAATAGGAACTCTTTTTGTTATTTGTATCCTTAGCACATAGCACAGTACTTTGCACATAGTAAACACTTAAATGCTTTCTTCCTTCTTTTCTCATTCTGTCTCTCTTTCTTTCCTTCCCTTTTAAGAAATTCTGGAGTTGGTTGTTACTGTTCCACAATCTCTAGGGAATCCACAGAATTTATTGTCATGCTCTCCTTTTCACTAAAAACATGGGATTTCTTTTCCTTTAGAACATAATACTTATCAATTTTGTTCTGACTTTTGGGGAGATTCTTGCTTGTTTTTCCTTTTGTCTTTTTTGTCCTAACTACTTAAATTTATCTGCTTGGGAATGAAGTTTATACCTGACCTTTCTTCTTTTCTTTTGTGTGTGTGTGGGGGGGGGGGTGGGGGTGTGTGTGTGCGCGCATGTGTGTGTGTTTTATTTTTCAGCCTTTTTCTTCTAAAATCCCCCCCTCGCGATTTGATCCCTCCCCTTTTGCACTGTCCCATCTCATGTTTTCCCTTACAGGCTTAGATTGTGAAGCATGCTTGTATTTGGATATTCCAGGTCCAGTTAGATCTCTGCACTGTGCAAATTCCATTTGTTGAGAACTAACCAAAACTAAGCTTCTAGGCACCTTTCCTGAGAGAATATAATTTCCTAGATGTCTCTGTATCCATGCTCTCCCTCATCCATCATTACTGTTTCTTCCACTTTTTGATCGCATGGGTGGCCAGGATTAATTTTTTTTGGTTGTTTATTTCTCATTCATATTTTGGGACTTGTTAAAACATATTCTCCTGGAACTCTAACAGGACTTTTCCTGGATGGTTAGGACCAGGTCTTATCATTCTTTTATCTTTTTACTTAGCTAGTGTAGGATTAAACACACAATATATATCAGTAATAGACTAGAAGAGTTAGTAGTTGTTGAATGAGTTCTGCCAATAGATTACATATAGATGGGGACTGGAAACAAGGAGCCCATTACCTCAGCATTAAATTATGCTGGTGAAAGGACAGATTATTTTTCTTTTTGCATTAATATAAGGCATAGGTAATGTGATTTGGATAAGATAAAAATGGAATGTACTCTTGCTCATTCTTTATCTTTTCCCTATTCATATTTCTTTCTTATTCATGCAGGACTTAATGATTACTCTTAATGAATGCCTACAATTTTGCATAGAGATAAAATTAAATTTGTTAAATAGTTTTAGAGGATCCATCAATAACAAAGCTTTAGAGCAAATCCATTTATTCATCTTCATCAGCAGCATGCATTTAGCTATTGCTGGTTACCAATTCTAGAGCCCAACTAAAAAAAACAAAACAACAGTATCAACAATAGTGAGAGGGAGATAACAACTTGTCCCCATGCTTCCTATCAAAACTCCCACTGAAAATATGAGAATGAAATTATTAATATTGTTAAATTAAAACATTAAACATAAATTAATATTAAAGTATAAATATTAATAACAGCTTAGCAATAATAAAAAAAGACAAATGCCTCATATTTGTATTGCACTTTATACTTTACATAGCATTTTCGCATACATTTTTTTCAACTGATCCTTCCAATGATTTTGTTAGCTTAGGCAGAAAGGAAAAGGCATATTCATCATGCCAATATTAAGGATAAAGAAACTGAAGAGTAAGTTTAAGTGGCTTCCTCAAAGTCATGTGATTAACAGAATAAAACTCACTTTTTACTCCTGAACTAGTATTTAATAATAATAATAGTAATAGTAATTTTATTTGTATTTATTGCACTTTAAGGCTTGCATAATGATTCACATCAATTATTTTATTTGGTCCTCTCAGAGACCCTTTGAGGTACAGGCTATAGGTATTATTGAGCCCATTTTAAAAGTTAGAATATTGAGACCCAGAAAGGTTAAATTACATTACATTGGTCACCCAAGCAATCCATTGCTTTTTAACAAGTACTGTATTTATTATATAAACTATATTCGCTGGTTGAATTAGTCCATTCAGTGAGAAACAAAGTAATTTTTGCATTCAAATTTAAAAAAACATAATGTGCCTGTTTGTCCCAACTTTTTAGCCACATTTCCCACTATCACCGTCACCAACTGTTATCACACTGCTATAGCAATTACAGTAAACAATGGAATCTTCGAGATAGTTTTGTTTTTAATTCAAAAGTATTACTGCAGGGTAGAGATATGAATTGAAAATACATAGAGAACACTTAGATTCTTATAATCTAGCCAATAGCTCACTAACATTCAGACTCCTTAAGAGTCTGCCCAGTATGACAGATGTTCTAATAAACCTTGTCTTTGGCTGAAAGAAGACTTGGGTCGAATTCTTTTGAGCAGGATCCGCATGTTCTGATTTTGGGGTTCCAGCACCCCTAAACCCTTGAACCTCATCATTTTGGTGGCCCGTACAGGGAAACTGCCCAACCCCAAGCTCTTCTCCAGCCAACACTGGAAGGTATGCAAGCCTCCCCTGCCCCTCCTTTCTTAATCTGCAGTTGGGGTCCCTCTCCAAGCACCAAGGCTTGGAGGTGCTTTTCAGGCAGACAATCACAAGGCTGTCTCACACTTGGCCTGATGCTCTCAGGCTCTCGGTTCACTGGTTTGGTTCAAGGCCATGGACCTGGGTACACCTTCCGTAGCATAGACAGGAAAAGGACGGACACCCTATTTGGAAGTGTGTGCCCAATTCTGTCGATTCTCTCAGTGTTAGGAAATTGGAGAAAACTGGAGTTGCTGTTTGATTCACTGAGGCTTACTTACTCCCTTTTCTCTCCACCCTTGAATATCCCTTCATGGAGGTTACAGGGAAAAGTTAGAACAGCTAAAAATATCTTGGCAGATTCTGGAGGTCTTGTGATTGATCATTAAGGAGTTTTGAAACACCTCCTTACAACCCTGGTCACTCCTTTCCCTTGATTCAAGAGGGTATCATTAACCCTTCTCATAGGAGAAGAGAGTTTCACTCTCCCCCATCCAGGAAAGGAAGGAGGGGGGCGGGGCAGCAGCTACACGGTGGGCTCCCCTGACAATGGCCTTGAGCCCTAGGGCAACCTTTGTCTGGAAGCATCACCCAGGTTCAGCACATCCTGCTCAAGGTAAAGAAGTTAGCCTCCGAACTTGGGTAAGCATGCTCTTTTAAACTTGTAGTTTTAATTGTTAATGATAAGGTGTTGATTCTCTATGTAAAGTAATTTGGAAATACATTTAACAAAATTGAAGTCAGTGGATTGGTAATGAGTTTGTTTCATGTTTCAAATTGGTGAATTTTTTGCATCAGTTATGTCAAGCAACTTTTCATAATTTGGTTACCACTAAAATAATTTGGCTATTGTTGGTTACTGTTTTAATGTGTAAACTAGCCAAAAAGCTTGTTTGGGTTATGTATGGCATGCTGAGAATTTGCAAGTGTATAGAAATTTCTAATGATTGACTTTTTATGCCAGGACAAATTTAAGTTTGAGATGTAAACCCTGGAAAAGTTTTTCCTGAACTGTGATTAGTGAAATTTGCTGTTTGAGGTGAAAAAAAAAAAAATCTCATGATTTTATTTTGAGTTGTCTTATGGATTATAAAAATCCATCAATAAATCAATAATCTGCCATCTGAGACATGCCACAAGCTACTCAGAGAATCTGATACTGGTGGGAATTCAGCATCAAGAAAAGCTGAGAGGACAATTTTAGCCTCAGTCTAAGATGGGATCCTCCTGGCTCAGTTTCCCCATTATGTTCCTTTGAAAAGGAATGTTACCCACCTGGCTATTACTGAGTCTGGCTATAAAGTGGATTTGATACTGCATGGTTGGAAAACATCCAAACAGAGCTAAGGATGTTTTATCTTGTTATATCCGGGCCCTGCAGTCTTTGCTGTCAGATTTGTGTCTTCCAGACTACAGACCATTCACCTACAGTTGGTAGCAAACAGCAGGTACCAGCTAATGTACCCCCACCATTCCCTGGATGCAGCCTGTGCTCGGTTCTAGTCAACCTCCTCTTTGGGCCCCCCCTCGAGGCAGGGACAGCTCTGTGCCCCTTGTCAGCAGGAAACAGTTTCAGAAGCCAAGACCTTCGCCCCTTACACCAAAAGAATTTGGGTCCCATTTGTTTGAGGGGGGAATGATGAGGATGGAATCTAGACCCCAAAAAGGAAAAACCATGGGCTTTCCCACATGGCCAAATCTCTGGCAGTGGCCTGAGGCTATAATCCCATCAACTGGACTTTCATTGTGGCTACACCCAATCTCTCAATTCTATTACCTCCCTATGACCCCAGACCATTTCCCATCCTTAATGCTAGCTAGACTCCATCCTCCCTTGACCTTGGGGTCCAGGTCCCAGGTGTTCTGTTCACCCCAGCTTACTGGCCACTCCCATCCAGATCCTCCTTAGACCCCTCCTCCAGTCACCTCAAACTACTTGGCCACTCCTGGATCCCTTCCACAGTCTTTCCATATATAAGGTCCAGCTTGTCTCCATTAAGGTGCTCATATTCTTATAATCTAGCCACTGCTTAGATTCTTATAATCTAACCAATAGCTCTCTATTAAGACCCCTTAGGGGCAGCTAGGTGGCACAGTAGATAGAGCACCGACCCTGGATTCAGGAGGACCTGAGTTCAAATCCAGCCTCAGACACATAACACTTACTAGCTGTGTGTGACCCTGGGCAAGTCACTTAACCCCATTCCCTAACCAAAAAAAAAAAAATTCAGACTCCTTAAGAGTCTGCCCAATATGACAGATGTTCTAATAAACCTTGTCTTTGGCTGAAAAAAAAAATACATAGAGAAGAATGGTGTAGGTAGGTAGGATGAGGTGTCTTTCTACTTTAAATATAGCTTAGCATTACTTCTACCCTACAACTAATGTGAAAAGCACATGGAGTGTAGAAAGCTATCTACATATTAAATATTGCCTAATAAGCTATGAGGGAGATTGATTACCTACACTGTAAGTATATGTTGGCAAAAAACTGCAACTGTGTTTTTCTTTAGTCCAAAATAGCCCATCACCAAAGACTAGGTTTACTTCTTTTTATTTATGAGTTATTAGGTTGAATTTAACCTTCTAAAGGTAATACCAGAATGGTTAACCCCAAAGACCTGACAGCTAGTATGGGAACTGTTCAGACTCTGAAAGAGATCCTCATTAGATTTCTGGCTTTGGGGCACAAAGTTATTGAAGGTATTTTTATTTTCTCAGTGTTTTGGACAAGCGGGTCACTAGGTCTCCTATGAGACAGATTAAACTACACCAAAGTGAAGCAGGTTCTCTTTACTGTTTGAGAATGTGATTGGAAGAGAAAAAAGAAATTATATCAGAAATCCAGGCCAAGCCAAATGACACTTTGGGGAAACAGATATTGGTTAAATTACTTTGGGGATACATAAATAGAAGCCAATTCATTACCATATAGCTTATATATTTTTTCACCCAAACAACTCATTCTAAAGGCCTGACAACACATTTCTGTATAGAGTATATATGTTTATATCCAAAGTACGTGTCCTATATAAATAAGTGAGCTCTGCTGTGCCCTTCTGGCCTGTTTTAATTGCTTTAAAATCAAGAATTTTTTCTCTTTTATTTTTGTGAGTTACATATTCTTTCTATCTTCCAATGAATACAATCAAGAAGCGATATAACATAGAAATAATAATAGCTAATATTTATATAACACTGAGATTTGCAAAGAACTTTACAAATACCTCATTTTATTCTTACAATTACTTTCAGAGACAGATACTATCATTACCTACGTTTTTTAGATAAGGAAACTGAGGGAGACAGAGGTTAAGTGATATGTTTAGAGTCACAAAGCTAGTTAGTGTTTGAGACCAGCAGATTATGTGTGTGACCTACAAACAGTAAAATAATCCTCTTAAATTCCTGAATTAGCTTTTCAAAGGAACAGTTACTGAAAACATAAGCAAAAAGAATTTTTAACTAAGAAAGGCAAATACATATATATATAAAATATAGTTTACAAATATGTGTATGTCTTTGTATATATTGTATATTTTAAATATATGTGTATATTTTAAATATGTATTTTTGTATCATATGTGTGTACACATATGTGTGTGTTTTCAAACATATATTCAGGATTACACTGTATAAATGATTCTTTGGGGCACACTTTACTAATAGGAATTCCTTAAAAGACTTAGAATAACATAATATTATTATTGAGTCAAATTATCCTCAGAAAATAAGAATCTCAGAGGCCTGATTATGCTATTGATGAACAGAAGTTCCCTCGGGGGAACACCCCTTTGTACCTGAGACCATCAAAACTTTTCCTTACCTTTCCATTCTTCTTATACTTTGTGTCCATCTATATACCCTGTGGTCCTACTTGGACCCTGGCCTACTTGGCATTCCTTGAAGCCACACTCCATCTCCCTGTCCTTTCAATGACTGTCCCCAAACTGGAATGTTCTCTTTTTTTGCCACTTCCTCTTAGGCTGTCTTCTTTCAAGACTTTCCTCAAACTCCATCTTACATAAAGACCTTCCTTTTTCTTTCGTATACATGTGTTAGTCTTTCTCTCTGTCTCTCTGTCTTTGTCTTTTTCTTCCTGTTTCTCTCTCTCCTTTATGTCTCTCTCTCTCTCTCTCTCTCTCTCTCTCTCTCTTCCCCTTCTCCCCTCTCTCCCTCTTCCTGTCTTTCTCTCTTTTTCTGCAAATATACATATTGCATATATGTTTGTATATGTGTGTATGTGTATGAGTGTGATAGTGTGCATAATATACCCAGCTGTTTTATATGCTGTCTCCCCAATGAGACAGCTCAGTGTGTTTATGTGTGACTGTATAGGCTCCTTGAGGGCAAGAACTGCAATTCTTCTGTTTAACACAGAACAAAGAGCATATAATATTAACCTCACTAAATAACAGAATTATATCCTGGTCTCACAAATCCTTACATAATTGTCTAATTAGTCCCATACTGTTGTGAGATATTAAAGGACCCTGTTTTATACAGGAATATTTAACTAGCAACAAGATTCTCTATTAAAAAAAAAATCACAGCTTAACTTGCCTTGGTTAGAGAGATTTGCTCTAAGAGGAGTAAGAAGGAATATGTATATAATAGCATCAATATTGGTCCTCCAGACCTATGTCCAAGGGCTCAGAATGACTCATCATGTGTGTAAGAATAGTATCAGTGACCAAGGACATAACAGGATACACAGCTAAGCTCAGAATTAACTAGGTGGGAAGATTTCTTATATGGGAAGACGAATTAGGAGAGTCCATTCTTAGCCTTCCCAAAGTCGCCCTCCCAACCTTATTTCCAGGGAAAAATATCCCCTCGCCTTGGATCTCAGATGTCACTCTTACTGAGCCACTGGCATTTTTTCTTAAACTGGTGAAACACTGGCCCATGGGTAAAACAAATTTAAAAATGAGGCTCAAAAAGAAAATTCAGGGCCCCAAAGAGTTTCACCTCAAACGGCAAAATCTCGCTAATCACAAACAAAATTGTTATCAATACTCTCAAGTTGCTGCAGTAAATTAGCCAGCAAATTTAAAAAAAAATTATCAGGTCTTCTAAAAATCACACAAAGGATTTTTACTAACATTTCTTTCTACTAGTGTTTCTCCACAAAAACAGCTTGAAATCCATCTGAAGTAAAAAAGGCAGTCATTAGAATCTAATGAAGTAATCATATTCTCTAAGTTCACATAGCTAGTGAATATACGATGGCTGAAACCTCCAGATCGACAGATAGCTATCTCTTATTCAACTCTTAAAGCAAAAATAAATTTTTAAGGCTGGACTTTGTTATGACTAAGTTGGTTAAAATATAATTTCAACATAGCCCACTCCAGATATAACTTAGTAATTCACAATATCCAGTCTTAAACTATAAATAAATTCCTAATTACCACGCCCGCTCTCAAAAAGTGTTTGCAGTTGGGAAGGGGATTCAGTTTTCTCGGTGAATAGCCATGTGAGAAATAATTCATTTGGACCCCTACTCTATTCCGATCAGTATTAATCAGTTTTATATGGTTCCATAGGAGTAGTGATTATAAGTAAGTTGTGTATATTAGGTACCAGAACTGTGATCTGCTGATTGTAAGTTCACTTGTTTAGTCATAGGAAGTCAATTAGAGGCCTTCTGCCCTTGTTTTTCTTTGTCATGGTGACCAAACCCAGCATAGTGGAGGTGACTCAATTATATGGAAAGTCCCCCAACTTATTTTTGTACCTCCAGACCACTCATGTCCAACATGAGCAGATGACCATCTTATAACCATTTTATGACCACTTAGTGAGTGGAGATGCTCCATGCTTTGCCTAATCTGTGACATCTCTCCTTACCCCCACTGATGTACTATTCTTTGGCTGATACCCCATTTTTGGCCCTCTAAGCAAGGTTTATTATCCAATGGGATTCTGTACTTTATGTAGGCCCTCTAGGGTATTTAAGTATCAAATCTAATATCAAGTCTTATAAAAACAAGGCTCTGGAAGAAGGGGGCATCTTAGATCATAAGGAAGATCTAAGGATCACTTAATTGGAGGGGACTATGGAACCTTTAATATAGTACCATTGGCTCAGAGCTCTGCCTCAGAGGTTTTTCTTGTAGGATGGGCAATTTTAGTCCCCACAGTCAATAATGCTTCCTCTTTCCTATAGGCAAGTACTTTAATTTTATATTAAATTTACATTAATTTTTCAAACATTTTCTTTTCCTTTATCAGCCCAGCTCATAACCCAGCAGCATCCAGATTAGAATAGAAGCTGTGTCCCTAATAGCATCTTTGAAGGCTAAAACAAAAACCATTTCTAGTCAAATGACCTCAATTCAGTTGAATGAATCTCCAAATTAACTTACACAGAAAATCGTTCTAAACAAACTTTAATGGAACTTATATAAACTGATCCATAAATTTTCCATTTTTAGTAACTATTAAGTTACTATTAACTAGTAAGTTAAGTAAGTAAGTGGAACTAGGTATGCCTATAGCTCTTTTCACCTCTATAGCTCTCAGTTTTTTAAATATCATAGAACTTATACCATGCCACCAGCAGAGTTGAAACAAACTTATAACCATGCCAAACATCTTATCAGGATAAAACTAGCCTTTTTTTTTCTTTTCCCATTACTGTAATCCAAGTAAAATAAAATACTCTTAACAAAGAGTTAACCTTTAAACAATTCTTTAACAACTGAATTTATAACCTAACAATATCTAAATTACAAGAGAATTTATTTTCCTGTGTTGGTGTTAAAAGTTTCACAACATAGACGTATTTAATTCTACATTAGGCAATACTAGGAAATGCACACACAGCTCTACCAGTTTGAATTCACACCTGTTGTTATTTCTACTTACAAGCTATTAAAAGTAATTATTTATACTTAAAAGTGTGCTGGGCTAAGTAGATGACTGAGCTTCTGCCCAGACAGAAAAGCTATAAGGAATTAGTTTAGTTGTTGACAGGGCACAGCCCCCTTTTCCCTATGCCAAAATCCTTGCAAACCATCCTGGGTGAGCACAGCTACCAGATACTTATCTCATTTTACTTGTAGCTCACTAAGAAGCTAGACAGTGTGGTATAATGGGTAGAGATCGAAACTTTTTCTTTTGCAATTTCTAGTTCTCAACTAAAATAAAATGTCATAACTGGTTAGTAGGATTGGTAAAATCTTAGCATTCCATTTTTTATAAATAAGGACATTTTAAGGAGTTGTTGCTATACCCACTTTACAGAAAACCATTATTACTATCTTCTCTTTTTTTCCAAAGAGTTTGTTTTAAAACATTTGCTTCAGTCTTTTAACAATTAAATATATAACCCAAAAGAATCAGGGTTCACTTTTCTAATCCATATTTCTAATACAATGAGTCATCACACTTATGTTAGGCATTATTTTTATACCGTTAATAAATTGGTAAGCTGAGATAATTTGGCTTAAGACCACACAGCTAGCAAATTTCCTGATCCATACCTTCTTCTCAATTTGTCTTAATGCCAAATAGTATAATAAGTTCTAAAAGAGACAAATTTCACTTAAAATGAGACCAGAATAAATTCAATTATACCTGGGTCTGTTTTCCAAACAGTATCAAACAGAATCTCAATTCCTAATTTCCATTATTTAGTATTATATTTTACACAAGGGCTATTTATTCCAAGCATGTCATATTATGGAGTTCTCTATTTCCAACCAATGTACTGCGAAAGATTTTAAAAGTGGCAGTTATCTACCCCAATTATCACACATAGGAGCACATCATAATTTAGTTTAAATCTGGGTTCTACAACCTCAGAACAAACCCATTGCTTATCACTTTACTCCTAGACTTGTATACCTTCATCTATTCGCTTTCAAATTAAGTTGCCATTTTTATTACTACTATAGCTCACAACTTTTCCACTTAAACAAAATCAAACTTCCTCAAACCTTCTCAATATGCACAAACTTTCTTTTCATTTTTATACATACCTCTTGTGGTTTGAAAATCCAACCCTTCTTTATTACCTTCCATAGTCTTCACTTAATTTCTTTCTTATTTCTCTCTTTCCAAATCTCCAAAATCCTTTACTCAGGCTACACAACTTTTCTGTGTTTGCTCAGATCCTGCATTTCAATCATATCCCAGACTATATTCGCTCCACAGAATCGTTCCTTGATAATTTTAGCACATGTTGTTAAACAAACCCAATGACTTACCAGAATCTTGCTTTCCCAAGCTGTAGAGTTCATTTCAACACAGGTGATTTTCTTTACTAATTTACTTTTTTCTTTACTCATTACACTCTATTGCTCGATCAGTTACAATTCAGGTGTTCTCTAGATCAAAGAACTCTAAATCTCTCTCGTTTCCCTAAAAGGAGATAGAAACCTGCACTGCCCATTCCTAGTCACAATATAAGAAGTTTATGGGTCCTCAAAAATCCATTAAGATGCTTTTAATTATTAGAAAAACTTTCAGGAGTCCTGAAATGGCTTATGATCCTGTTGAAACGTGGGAGTGGGGTTCTGGGTACTCCCAGCCCTGTGTATAGTTTACAAAGCCTTGACTGCCCAATTAAAAATCAAGGTCCAAAAATCAACTCAAAGCATTTTTCCAATTAAACCATACTAGCTCTCTCTTCTTTTCTGTTTACTTGCTTGTCACTTTTCAGAAACTGGAGAGAGTTAATACTTTGTAATTCCTAAGTGAAGAGAGTTGTATTTTTCAATTCTTACCAATATTTCTTATGCAAACAGTGTTTACAATGGTACCATACATTTTAGACATAAATTGCTAAAATTCTAAGTGATTGCACTTAAGGCCAATATAGAAAAATTTGGTCAAAGTGTGCCTTAGAGGACAAAAAAAACAAACTTATTTTGCAGTTTTAAACACATTGCCTAGATGTCAGATATTGGGTATACAATTATAGGGAGAAGGATCCTGTAGCCAGACACAAAACACCATTGCCAGGTTGTTTACTGGATTTAAATTGAACATAATCTGCAAACTGTAGTGTGGGGATCCAATTAAACCTGGATTTACAAACTTTTCATTTTCAAGATCATTTTCCAATTTAAGTTTTAGCCACCATAAAAGCAGGAAGATTACTCACTCTCTAGCAGCTGCTTCTGAGTTTAAACAAAATTTCTTTCCACGCTCAGCTTCAGTTAGTCAGTTAGACTTTGTTTTTTTTCTACTGGATACCTTATCAATAGAAAAAAAAGTTACTCAATCTTCTAAAACTGATGGAAAAAGAGGGTGAAGGGACCATCTGGAGGAAAGCTGGGGCTGGGATTTTGAGGCCTGAGCTTTCTGCCCCTATTTTTCCTTTTTCCTCTCTAGAAATTATATAAAGCAACATATTTGATGTGCCCAAAAGGCATACATACAACTAGAGTTATTGGTTATAGAAATGTTTTTAACAAATGGGTGCAGATAGTAAGAGCATCTCCCAGACTAAAGGGGTCTAGCCTCACATACGGTTTTAGCAATTTCACATATCCCATTGTAGAAACGATTAGGATTTTCACCTTCTTCTTGACTTTTTCTGAAACTTCATCAAACTTAGGGAGGTCACTTCTCCAGGTGGAGAGAGAAAGTTTGGTGTCATCTAATAAAAATCACATTATCCTGATTAGACAAAGGGGAGAAATTTTTAGAGGGCCTAATTGCCTTTCCATTTTCAGTTTCTTTGGGCTGACTCTTTCAAGGGAATCCCTTTGGCTATGCTGTTTTTGCTATGCCTAGTTCTTATGATATATAAAAATTCTTAAATTGACCTACATTAAGTTTAATTTCTAATTGTCTCCGGAGTTGCTTACATTCCCTCCCAAGGGACCAGGTGGTTTAGCTTGGGTGGAAAGCTATCAGTTCATCACAGTTGAGACATGAGTTGTCTGCCCTCTAAAAATTAAAGACATAGGACACATAACAAACCTCCCCAGTTCATAAGCTAATGGGAGGCAAGAACTGGGGGGCTACATTTGGAGATTGTATCTCCTTCCTTCTTAGCTGTAAAATAATAAATCTGAATCTATTATATAAATGAGTACAAGTCTGACATAATTTACAGCAAAATTTCTGTGTTCAAAACACACATCAATTCAAAAGTTATTCCTAATTGATTCCTACTTGACTTTAATTTGTAAAACTCCCAAGTATATAATTACATTAACAAATACTTATTAGAAGCTCACTTTTCAGATTACCTTTCTCTTCTACTTGTAAAATCATGAACTGGATATTCTGGGGAGAGGGTGGTCTTATCTCCTTAAAACAATTCTAGGGGCAGCTAGGTGGTGCAGTGAATAGAGCACCAGCCCTGGAGTCAGGATAGACCTGAGTTCAAATCTGGCCTCAGATACATGACCCTGGGCAAGTCATTTAACCCCAATTGCCTCACAAAAAATAAATAAACAAAAAAAAATGTTAATCCAATCCTTACATTCCCAAGGATAAGGATTAAGGTATGAAGTAAAGCTTCTTCTTCTTGTGAGACTGGTATGGAAGAGGTAATAGCAGAAGTCATCTGAGTGATATGAGATGAGGGAGTGGAGAGAAGAGGGAGCACATGACAAGTGACCTCTTTTTTTCCATAAAACATGTGGCAAGTTTTTCAGCTAAGAGCTTGTGGACAAGAAGAGCTACGGGAAATTTGAGTGGGGAGGAGAAGTTTTGGAAGAGTTGCTGCCTCCAGAGAAGTGCCATGAGTTGAGAGAGGTGTAGAAAGAGGACCTAGCATCAGTGAGGGCCCAGTTGAGGTTAGGTAGCATAAATTTGTAGCATATCTAGTCAGAACAGTTGCGCAATTTTCTCCATCTTCACTTAGCAATACTTGTGAAGGAGTGAAGGTGGCAAATGGTGGTATTGATCCAAAGCTAAGGTTTGGCAAGGTCCAATTGGTGATATGATAAGGAGGCCAGGAACTCGAGAAAAAAAAAAAAGATGGTATGAAGTTGAACTAGTTTCCAGGACTGGAAAAGAGGAGAGAGTGGCTAATGCATGGAGAGACTTCCTGGAAGAGAACTTAGAGGTTGAGGGTTTTGATTTCATAGTGTGGATAAATAGTAGGGTTTAATAAGGGAAGGAAGGGGAAGAGGTGGAAAGCCAATAGATTATGGTCAAATAAGGTGATTTTGGAATTCTTGCACATGGAGGTGGTACATTTGTGGGTGATGGCAAGATCAAGACCATCTTTTTGTGTGGCTGAGGTGGGTATGAGTAGATAATGGATTCCATTGCAAGCACTCTGTTGAAATAGCATAGGTCAGCAATGACCTAATCAACAAATCTTTCCTCACTATTGATCCTCTTTCCTGTTATATATTTTCTCTTCCCTTTGCTTCAAAGACATCACTTTTGCCTAATTCTTCTACTTTTCTAATCATTTCTCTGTCACTGTCGCCTACTTCTCCTCCCAGATGTTGGAAAGCATAGTTCTGTACTGTAGATAATAACCTCCCTCTGTCCTCAGACAGTTCTCCACGCAGTAACCTCATCTTCTCTGAAATTCAGTAATCCAGACCTACCTTACAATCAAAATTGTGTAGCATTTTATACAAATCTTCATGGTATTTCCCTTCCTTTTAAAAATTAATTTATGGTCATTGTTGACCTATGAAGTTTAAACATAGTGCTTACAATGAATGCAACTCTGAATGCAAACCGAAGCATCCTTTTTTTCACTTTTTTTAATTGTTTTTTCTTTTGATCTGTTTCTTCTTTCACAACTGTGACTGATATGGAAATATGTTTTATATTTTTGCACATATATAACTTATAACAAATTGCCTACTATTTTAGGAAGAGGGGAGGGGAGGCAGGGAGACAGAAAAATCTGGAACTCAAAATCTTGTAAAATGAATGCTAAAAGTTATCTTGATGTGCAATTAAAAAAAAACACTTAAAAATTTTTTAAAAATTATCAGATAAATAAAAAAACAAAAACAAAGAAGACCTGGGTTCAAATTCTCTTTTACCACTATTTGACCTTAAATATGTCCCTTAAATCACTTGGCCCTCAGTTTCCCCATCTGTAAAATGAATAGTTTGAATTAAATGTCTCAAAGGAATCTTCTAGCTTTAGATATATTATCCTGTGTGTGTATGTGTATGTATGTGTGTATGAATAAAAAAAAGAAAAGAAAATTAGGGAAGAAAATAGCTAATGAGGAAAGATATAATAGGGGATATAGATAGTGACAATTCAGATGAAATGCAGTATTTGGTATGAATGTTATACAATTTGGATGGCTGAAAATGGAGAATTACTTCTTTCAAAAAATTTAAGAGCTTTTAAAAAGGAGAAACTTATTTCCAAATGGAATCATAAAAATAATAAATTAAAGGGCACAAGTGGTATAGAATGAATAATTTTGCCTTTAAGGAGGAACAAATGACTTAATTTTATCTAAGATTAATTGATGTTCAATGTTTTAATCTATATTTTCTCATAGAAGTGAATTTTAAAAAAGAAACATACCTTTAAGGGACATTATTAAGCATTCCTAAACAACATGTCATGTCCTTGATTTACTAAATAGTTCTTTAACAAAGGACTACAAAGGAGAGCACATCATCACTTATAGGAAAAAAAAATGTTCATTAAAAATAAATGAGAAGGTACCAGGAAGGCTTTCTTCCATTAGCATGTATCATATTACCTGGTGATTTTAAAAAATTATGCAATATAAAGCTGATTGCTAACTATTGTATTTTATAGCAATCAGTAAGATTACTTTCAGTTACAGATCATAATTATAGGGAAGCATATAGATTGTTATAATGTATGTCAATGATTTCTTTTACTTACATACTAAAAATAAAATACTGTACAAGGTTAATCTTTGTTCATCAGTTTTATTGATTCAAAATCAATTGTTAGAATTAAGTGTTTGACTATTTAAATATTTTTGCCTGCTCATTTTCCAAGTTTAAATGTGCACTTTCCTATATTATTCATCAATACTGACCATACTGAGCTAATACTAAAATAGCTATTCCATCATAGAATTAACAGTTTCTTTATGGTAATACTTAATTAACTCTTTTTTTCATAGCTGACTTTTATACTCCTCTCTTTGTTTGAAAAACCATTCCTAGGGAAGGAAAAGTTGAGTCAGGGGAAACAAATAGTAATAGTGGTATTCAGATATATATGTATATACATATATATATATACATGTATATATGTATATCTATGAATACCATATTAAACTATTTGTATGTATGTATATACATACCCATGCATACATAGACATATACACATATATACACACATATGTATACACACACATACATATATGCCTATGTTGAGGAACATGTGTGTATGTATATAAGTATGTATATGTGTGTGTATACATATGTATGTGTATATATATACACATATGTACACACACATATATATGTAGTAGGTAGAAACTCAGTATTGTCTTAATTTGAAATTCTCTAAATATTATGATTTGGGGCACTTTTCTTATAGCTATTGGTAGCTTGCATTACTGCTCTTGAGAATTCCCTGTTAATTCATTTTGACCATTTATCAATTGAGAAAAGGATTTTATTTCTACAATTTTGTATCATACCCTTATATATCTTGGAAATGAGACCTTTATCAGAGAAATTTGGCAAGGTTGCAAAAAAGGAAAAAGAAAGATGTTGGAGGTGATGTGGCAAAAAACATGCAGATTAATGCATTATTGGTCCAGCCATTCTGAAAAGCATGAAGTGTGATCTGACAAGTTACTAAATCTTGCACACCCTACAACCCAATGATACCAACACCCCAAAGAGATTAAAGAAAGAGGAAAGAGATCTATATGTCCAAAATACTTAGAGTAGCTCTTTTGGTTCTTTAGGCAAAGAAGTGCAAATTAAAGAGGTGCCCATAACGTGCAAATGACTGAACACATTGGGGTAAATAAATATGATGGAATACTATCATGCCTTAAGACATGATGAAAAAGATAGCTTCAGAAAAATCTGGAAAGACCTGTATGAACTGATACATGGTAATGTGAGAGAAACTAAAAGAACAATTTATAATATAACTTATAGTATAATAATATTTTTTTAAAAAAAATAAACCATTTTGAAAGACTTTAACTCTGATCATTTCAATGCACAACTATGGTTTCAGTATGCTGCTAATGAAGAATATTACTCAATCTTTTGACAAAGAGTTGGACTAAACATGAAAAATATAGTTTTGGACATGGCCAATATGTAAATTTGTTTCACTTGACTATTCATATTTGTTATAAGAATTTGTTTTTTCTTTTCTTTCTCCCCCCAGGGAAAGAAAGGAAAGAGGAACAAAAAACATGCTTGTTCATTAAACCAACTATACATATGCAATATTCAGGATGGGGAACTCAACAGGTTAGTTCTCAAACATACTGCATCCAGGAAATCTATGAAATTTGTGTGACCTCTGAGAGAGTGGCCCTATAGCACTTTGAGCATTCCTCAGGACAGGATTTAGTCTAAATAGAAGAGAAAAAGATCAAATACTCAAATACAGCTGTGATCCCACTGATTTGAAAGTTTCTACAAATGATGTAACCTACATATGCATGCGAATCCTACACCATTTGCGACCATGTCCTACTATAGTAGCTGTCTACATCAAAGTACTTACTGTCTTACGTGTCTATATCACAGTGGATCACCCAATATATTTGAAGTCTCTCTTGCTTTCTTCTGACATCATGGATCACTCTGGTTGTCCATCTGTCATCATCTCTTGCTTTCACCATTTGGCCACCTCATCTTCTCTTCCTATTATACAATTTCCTTTTTTAAAATTTTATGTTTAATTTGTGGAATAAAACAAGCATTTCTATAACATAATATAATAAAAAGATGATTGTACATGAAATTGCAAATCTACTATGCATAATTTGCTATTCTTTTCAAATATACAACAAAATTGTCATGTAAGTTTATTTTTTTTCCTTTTTTTCTTCTCTTTCTCCTCTCTACCTTAGAGATGGCTACCATTAAACACAAATACACAGACACACACACAAATTAATTCTATGCATACTTCTGTTAATCAGTTCTTTCTCTGGATGCAGATAGTGTCTTTCTTCATATGTCCTTGAGAGTTAATTTGGGTATTTATAATAGACAGCTTATTTGCTCAAAGTCATTCTTAAAACAGTATTGCTGTTACCGTATATACTGTTCTCTTTGCTCTGCTCATTTCACTCTTCATTATTTTGTATAAGTTTTTCCATGGTTTTCTAAAATCATTGAGCTCATCATTTCTTATGGTACAGTAGTAACCTATCACAATTATATACCACAACTTGCTCAGCCATTCCCCAATTGATGGGAAAATTTCATCCCTGAAATTTCCAGTTCTTTGCCACCACCAAGAGAACTGCTATAAATATCTTAGAACCTATAGGTTCTTTCATTTTCCCCTAATCATCTTTGGAAATAGACCAAGTAGTGATATTGCTGGCTATAAGCAGTTGAATAGCTCTTTGGGCATAATTTTAGATTGTTCTCCAAAATGATTGGATCATTTCACAATTCCACCAACAATGAATTAGTGTCCCAATTTTTCCACATCCTCCCCAACATTTGTCACTTTCCCCTTCTATCACTTTAGCCAATCTGATAGATGCAAAATTATATCTCAAGGTTATTTTAATCTGCATTTCTCTAATCAATAATGATTTATTTTCATGTGACTATACATTGTTTTGATTTCTTCATTGGAGAACTGCCTGTTCATATCCTTTGACCATTTATCAAGTGAGGAATGATTCATATTCTTATAGATTTGACAAAGTTATTTATATATGTTAGATATGAGACCTTTATCTGATAAACTGTCCATAAAATTTTTCCCCAATTTTCTGCTTTCCTTCTGATCTTGGCTATATTTGTTTTATTTGTACAAAACCTTTTTAATTTAAAGTAACCAAAATTATTTATTTTATACCTCACACTGATCTCTATCTCTTGTTTATTCATAAATTGTTCACTTATCCATAAGTCTGATAAGTAGTATGTTACATGTTCTAATTTTCTTGTAAAATCTCTATATCTAGGTCATGTGTCCATTTTGACCTTATCCTCATAAATGGTGTGAGATATTGGTCCGTGCCCAGTTTCTGCCATACTCCTTTCCAGTTTTCTCAACAATTTTTAGCAAAAACAAAAACAAAAAAACCCAGAAATATAAGCTATCATTAAGGAAATGTATGAAAATTTGGTAAAAACTGTCATATAATTCCCTAATGATATCTTACATTTCTATTCTTCACTGTTTGTATATTGTAGTTTGTGTTTTCCAGGTCTCTACACCTTTGGATATTTTCTAAGACAGCATACTACTCTTTCAGTGTAAAGCCATTCTGTTTAGTCCTAGATTCTTCAAAATTATTCAGAGTTTACTTTCTGTAGGCTTTGAGGAATTTATCACTCAAGCCAGAGAGGACAGAAAAGGGCAATATAGTGAAGTCTTTGAGATGCTTTCCCTTATTAACTATAAAGTAAGAGAGAGGGGTAGGGGGGAGAGAGAGAGAGAGATTTCTGTGGCTATAGTTTTTGTTAGTTTTCCCCTACCCAGTGTGAGGAGTAAGATAAGACTACCTTGAGAGGATAGTTAGGATAGTTAGCAAAATAGGGTTATGCCAATCTAGAAGCTTTTTTGACCTAGTCTGATACCAAGAGTCAGGAGTGATGCCAAGGTATGTGGATGATAGAGGCTGAGAATAATGATAGGTGAGTTCAGTCTCCACCAGGACACTCAGCATCCTCATCCACCAGAGAAAGAAAAGATAGCAGTGAGATATAAGCCCTGGTGAACTTTTGCACCATAGAGAATTCCATAGAGATTCCATAGAGACAATGAAATTCTAACTTCTCATACCACTTTCTCTTCCCTCCTCTCATTTCTGTTAAAAAGTAGTTTTATGTCTAAAGTTCCATTTCTTTTTAAATTGTTCCTTCCTTGTTCAATAGTACTTTAATTCTATCTTTCTCTAGATAAAAGATGAGATGGATGGTAATTGGTCTGCATGTTTGCATTTAATTTCATTTAGAGACTGCAAACAGGGAAGCCTGTGGTTATTGGACTAGATACAACTTAACTGGCTGGGTAGTTTCCCTTTCCAGCTTAGTTGTAAAGGCTGACAAAGGGCTTGAGGAGATGATATGATTTTATTAATAAGTAATATTAAAACTCTATAAGTTTTTTTTTCATCTCTCCAAATTAGCAGAGAAAAGAATTCACATAGATCAAGGCTCTTCCATAGGTACGTAAAAGTCATTGTTCATAATCTTTAGAAGGATTCAGATGCGGGTGCCTCAGGTCAGTCTCTAGGGAGAGGTCTGTAGCTAGAGATAATGTCTCTGCAAAAGCCAACCTCCTAGTAAGAGACAGGTTTGGTCTATGAGGATTTATCTCCTATCTTCAGAAATATATATATATAACCTGTAACTACTGCTTTTGAAGACAAAAGCATGAAGAGTAGTACTCCCCATTTTTTGAAAGTTGAAGGGAGCAAATTCTCCCCAACATTCCCTGTCTCTATTTAGGGGCTTGGTTTTGGATGGTACCTTGAAATAGACATGTATGTGTATGTGTGTGTGCATATACACATGTATGTATGGGTACACATGGATATTTAGGCATTCATGCATATTTTGAAATACATGAACACACTGTGCATGTATGTATGTTTGTGTGTGTTCACACATAGACAACACACATAGACATACATACATACATGCATATATACATGTGTGTGTATACATATACCTCTGACCAAACCTGTGATTTCACTGTCATAGAAAAGAAATAGTGAAAAAATTCTCTCCACCAAAGGAGATTTTTACGTACTTTAGAACTTGTGACCTTAGAGAGTTAGCCGGGGAAGTGACTTATTTCAGATTAAGCAACCAGAATGTATCCAAAGTAGAACTTCAGCTCAGGTCTTCCTGATTCTGTGGCTGACTATCCATTACATAAAGTGGTAGCTTGAGCTAACTCAACACAAACTGCTCTCCTCAAATTACCAATGATCTGTTAACTACCAAATACACTAGCCTTTTTTTCAAGCTTTACTGTTCTTCATTTCTCTTCAGGATTTTGACAGTCTACCATCTATTTGAAAATATTCTTCCCTCTCTGGGTTTTTATGATATGTTTACTCTTGGTTTTCTTCTTAATTGTCTAACTACTCAAAAGCTATGCTCTAGGCTCATTTCTCTTCTATCTCTATACTCTATCTTTTGGCAACTTCACCAACTTTGTGGATTTAGTTGTCATTTCTATTCAGTTGATCCCAAGATGTATAGATCTAACTCTAGAATTTCTCCCAAGCACCAGCCCCTTATCAATAACTATATATGGGATATTTTAAACTATCACATTCAGTATCCAGTGGCTACCTCAAATTTAACATGTTCAAAACAAAGCTCAGATTTCTTTTTTAAAGCAATAGTGATTAAATTTACGTGTGTATGTGGGTGTGTGGGTAGGTAGGATCAAGATAGCAGCTGCCAGCTTAACTCTCCCAATAGTCCCTTTCAAACAACTTTAAAATAATACCTCAAATTAAATTTTGGAACAGCAGAGGCAACACAAAGTCAGGGTGAGATATATTTTTCTGGCCTAGGAAAATTTAAGAGGTAGACAGGAGAAGTCTGTAACACTGGGGTGGAGGTGTGGTGAAGGTCTGTCCAGAACAAACACTTGGGACAGCAGCAGTGGTAGTAGCAGCAACAATAGCATAAATAGCAGCAGATGTCAGTTCAAAAACAGAGAGGGATTCAGATCACTCCTCAAAAAAGATTACAGGGGACCGGCATTAGATACAGCTGGTGCTGATGGGCAACTCTTTTGCTCATATACAGTTCTGGGTCACAATTTCAGGGCAGAGAAAAGCACTGGTGTTTGGTCACAAAGGAGCAGGGGTCCTGTTCACAGTTCCAAAGCAGAAAGGAGCACTACTGTGTGCAGGGGATGAGGGGGACCCTTCCTTTGTAAAGACCAGAGTGCAGACCAGGAGAGCAATAACCATACCTCTCCCAGGATCACACCACCTGAGAAGCACCAAAAACTTTCAGACCCTCAGAACTAGCTCTGAAAAGAACAACACAAAAAAGCCTGAAGCTTGGGATAGTGTCTCCTCATCCTCAGGTGAGCACAGCCAAATTTAACATAAAGTTCAAAGTCATGAAATAAACTGGAAAAATGAGCAAACAACAACCAAAAAGTCTCTGACCATAAAAACTACTACAGTGGCAGGGAAGACCAAGGCATAAACTCAGAAGAAAACAACAATATGGAAAATGGCTACAAAAAAGTCTCAAAGAAAAATGCTAATTGGAACCAAGCACAACAAGAATTACTGGGAAAACTCAAGAAAGACTATTGCTCTTTGTCCTTCATTTTTGAAGACTAATGACATCACAGGGTAATGTCCTGATTCATGCATGAATTACCTTTCAGTAAGGCAGAGTTGCATATAGTCATCAGTCTCTCCCAGAATCATTAAAGTCCAGTGGCAAGACAAAAGTCAGGATAACTGACAATGACCCAGGATGTAGAGGATAACCTTTGTGTATTCAGAGTCTGACCACACTCTAAGCACTCCACAGCACCTGCTTCAGCTACCTTCATGGCCATAGGAACAAACTGCTCTCCTCTGCCGATTCCACCAGGTGAATTCTTCATATGCTTGCAGTTGATGCCCCCTAACTAAACCAATGGGTTTGTGCCTCATCAATAACCCTCAGCCTGGTTTAGCCCATCTGTGAAGACAGTTTACCAGGGTGTGACTTCTGTGCATGCTATGGCTTCTTGGAGCCATGGGTGAGAGTTGAGTGCCAAGTGAACAACAAAGGTGGATAAGTAAGCCTGAAAAGGTACTAGCCCTCCTAGATATAAATAGCAGAGGAACCAGTGGGAAAAGAAATGAGAGTTTATGAAAAGAAATGGAATTTATGAAAAGAGAATTAACAGTTTGGTAAAAAAAAAAAAAAAAAAAAAAACACACAAACAATACCAAAGAAAATAACACCTCAAAAACCAGAATTGGCCTAATAGTAAAAGAAGCACAAAAATTTATTGAAGGAAAAAAAAAAACTCTTTTAAAAAGCAAAATAGATCAAATGTAAAAGGAGGTAGAAAATCTCTCTGAAAAAAAATAATTCCTTAAAACTTCAAATTGGGCAAGTGGAAGATAATGAATCCATAAGACATTAAGAAACAAAGTCAAAAGAATTAAAAGAAAATAAGGGGAAAATGTGAAACATCTTAGAAAAAGAACTGATCTGGAAAATAGATTGAGGACAGATGAGTTAAGAATGATTGGACTATCTGTAAGCCATGATCAAAGAAAGAGCCTAGCTATCATAGTTCAAGAAAAAGAAATCTACCCCAATATCTTAGAAAGAGAGGGTAAAACAGAAATTGAAAGAATCCCACCAATCACCTCCTGAAAGAGATCCCAAAATGAAAAGTCCCAGTCCCAGGAATATTATAGCCAAATTCTGGAGCTCCCAGATGAAAGAGAAAATATTTCAAATAGCCAGAAAGTAACAATTCAAATATTGTTGAACCATAGTTCACATAGAATCATAGAATCACATAAGATTTATTGGCTTCTACATTAAAGCGTAAGAGGGCTTGGAATATGATATTCTGAAGGGGAAAGGAGCTAGAATTACAACCAAGAATAGTCTACTCAGCAAAACTAAGTGTAATCTATCTAGGAAGAAATGGATATTTAAAGAAATAGAGGACTTTCAAGCATTCCTGACGAAAACACCAGAGCCAAATTAAAAGTTTGAGATTAAAACACAAGACTCAAAAGAAGTATAAAAAGGTAAACACGAAAGAGAAATCATAAGGGAGTCAATAAAGTTAAACTGTTTACATTCTTACATAGGAAAATGATATTTATACCTCCTAAGAACTTTATCATTATTAGGGTAGTTAAAAGGAGTTTAAATAAACAGAGGGCATAAGCATGAGTCAATTATATTGGAATGATCTCAAATAAATTGAAGAGGTAAGAAAAACGGTTGAGCTGAGAGAAGAGGGAAGGGAGAGGTAGAATCAGGAAAATTTTTATCACAAAAAAGAGGCATTCAAGGAAGAGATTTTTATAATGGAGGGGGGAAAGGAAGTGTGGTTGGTAATACTTGAACTTCACTTTCACTGGAATTGGTTCAAAGAAGAAATATATATATTATTATATAATATACACATATGTATCTTGTTCCTTCATATAATTTATGCATACACACACACATACACACACACTTAGTTGTATATAAAAATGTAACTTACCCAATAGGGAAATAGGAGGGGAAGGGGAATAAAAACAAGAAGAGGTGATAAAGGAGAGAGCAGGTTAATTAAGGGAAGCAGTTGTTAGAAGCAAAATAGACTTTTGAAGAGAGACAGGATAAAAAGAGAAAGAGAGGAAGAGAAGACAATGGAATGGAGGAAAATATACAGTATTCATAACTGTGATTGTGAATGGGAAGAGCCTTCTCATAAAATGGAAGCAGATAGCAGAATGAATTAGAAACCAGAATCCAACAATATATTGTTTACAAGAGAAACACTTGAAACAGAAAGACACACACAGAGTTAAAATAAAGAGCTGGAGCGGGACCTAATATGCTTCAGCTGAAATAAAAAGACAGGGACAGCAATCATGATCTCAGAGAAAGCAGAAGTAAAAATAGACCTAATTTAAAGAGTTAATCAGGGAAATTATATTTTGTTAAAAAGTACCATAGACAATAAAGTAATATAAAAAAAAATTAGAGCAATGCTTCATTTCTCAATTATATAGAAGAGTTAAAGTTACTTAAATAAGAGCCATTTCCCAATTGATATATGGCCAAAGGATATAAACAGGCAGTTTTCAGAAGAAGAAATCAAAGCTATCTATATTCATATAAAAATTACTATAAATTACTATTGATTAGAAAAATACAAATTAAAACAATTCTGAAGTTCCACCTCATACCTATCAGAAATGACAAATGCTGGAGTGAATGAGGGGGAAAAGATATGCTAATGAAGTGCTGGTAGGTAGTGAACCAGTAAAACTATTCTGGAAAATGATTTGTAACTATACTGAAAGGGCTATAAAGCTGTGCATACCTTTCGACCCAGCAACACTACTAATACGTCTGGATACCAAAGAGAACGAAGAAAAAGGAAAAGGACCTATATATACAAAATTATTTCTAACAGTTCTTTTTGTGCTGATAAAATTTTGCGCTAAATTTTGATGGGATGCCCCCATCTATCAGAGAATGGCTTAACAACCTGTGGCACATGAGTGTGATGGAGTACTATTGTGCTATAAGAAATGAAGAGGGCAGTGGGTTCAGAAAGAAAAAAAAGCAAAGAAAGAACTATATGAATTTGAATCAAAGTGAAGTGATAAGAACCAGGAGATCGCTAAGTATGATAACAGCAATGTTGTAATACTCATTGACTGTGGAAAACTTGGCTACTTTGATAAATGCAATGACTCAAGAGAATTCCAAAATACTCATGGTGAAAAAATGCTATCCACCTCCTAAGAGAGAACTGATGAACTCTGAGTGCAAAATAAAGTATAATTTTCTCACTTTCTTTATTTTTCCTGCTTTTATTGAAACATGGCTAATATGGACATATGTTTTGATGATTTTGAATGTATAATTGATATTATATTGTTTACCTTCTCAGTGACTGAGGGAAGGTGGTGGGAGGGAGAGAATTTGAATTCAAAATTTAAAAAGAATGTTTAAAATTAATAATATTGGGGCAGTTAGGTGGTGCAGTGGCTAGAGCACCAGCCCTGGACTCAGGAGGACCTGAGTTCAAATCTGGCCTCAGACATATAACACTTACTAGCTGTGTGACCCTGGACAAGTCACTCATTCCCAACTGCCTCACCAAAATAAATAAATAGATAGATAAAATTAAATATATATATATATATATTTAAATTTACATGTATATATGATCTGTTCTTCCCACTGACCCCGTGGAAAAATAAATAAACAAAAACCTCTCATCATGAACATACAAAAACAAATCCTTACATTCTTCATAACTTAAAATGTATCTTTTTCTGCATTTTAAGTTCATCATCTCTCTGGCAGGAGGTTAGAGGCATGTTTTATTTTTAGTCTTCTGAATTCATGGTTTATCATCACATTGATCAGAGTTCTAAAACGTTTCAAAGTGCTTTTTTTTTAAGTAATGTCATTATATAAATAAGAATTCATTATTATTCCTCCCAAACCTACTCATCTTCATAACATTACTATTTCTCTTTAAGGCACTACTATGCTTACAATCACCCAGGTTTATGAGAGAATTGCCTCAGAGTCATAAAAGAATTGAAGGGATTACAACAGCAAGCAGTTAATCATGAGAACTGAGTGAACCACACCGACTCCATCTTGTGACTCCGTTCTGGAGTTAGCTCAGTTTTCTTTCTGTTGAGTTATGGTTCTAGTCCAAATTCTGTCCTGTGACAAAACTTCATTCATTTGTGGGAATTGAGAGAAACCCTTCCTGTGCTGTTTGAACCCAGCCCTGCGTAGCTTGAGAATCTGGACCACCCAGACCTGATACTTTAGAAACTCTTAACTTAGGATCTAAGTTATGCTGACCCAGTCAGATCCAAACATTGACACAAGGAGTTTTCTAACAATTGTACATCTCAAGCAACCCATGTATCTTATCAGAAAACTGGCCCTATATTGATCAATCAGTTATTCTTTCCATATCCCTTAGACTGTATACAGACACTTGAGTGGGTGGACACTTCTTTTTTTAATTTTAGGAAATTGAACCTGTTAGCTCTCCCCTCCCAACTTGGAAAGTCTCTAAGTTTTTCCTCCAATTAGAAATCTGATTAGCTAATTTTGTATCCTGGTTAGTCATTTTCTTTTACTTAATTGATCTCATTTGATTTATTATTTTTCAATGTATAAAAGTCTGCTTCCCCCTGTATTCTAGGTCAAGTGCCAAAGCTGAGGAAGGCAACTAATCCCAATTTGTTGAGCAATTGTCATGCATTGCCTAATAAATTCATATGCTCAAAAGCTGGATCCTTTTTTTCTTTACTTCAGTCATCTCATCTTTCACCCTCCACAGGCAACTTTGACTACTCACTCTCCCTGATCCCCTACAGCTCTTCATTTTCTAAATCCTATTAAGTCTTCCTCCACAACTCTTTTCACCTTCATCCTTTTTCACCAAGTATATGACCGCCATTTTGATCAGGTTCCCATCCCCTCTCACATGAACTATTGTATTACCACTCCTTTCTTTTATAATCCATTTTCTAAAGAGTTGCCAACATAATATTCCTAAAGCACAGTTCTTACCATGTGACTTCATTGATCAAGAGGCTCTAATACCTACCTTTTGCCTTTCAGATAAAATATAAACTCCTTTGTTTCAAAAAATGGCTCCTGATTACCATTTCAGGATTTTCTCACACTACTTCCCTTCATGCACTTAGTGGTCCAGTCAAATTTCCCTTTCTCACTTATGAAATTTCATGCCCCATCTCTCCATCTTTACACATGTGCTCTCTCCAATTCTTAGAAGTCACTACCTCCTTATCTCCACCTATTAGAATCCCTGACTCCTTCCAAGGGTTAACTCAAGTTCCATTTCCATAATGATACTTTTTTCTGATCTCCCTTCTCAAATGTTAGTACCTTCTCCTAGAATTTACCATTCATTTACTTAGTATTCATTTTAAGTGTACATATGTGTACATGTTTTTCCTTCAACAGAATATATGCTCCTTGAGGGTAGTTCCAACATAGTGTCTGGAATATATTAAGAGCCTAATACATGCTTATTGATTAATGTATACATATAGCTACACAAAACAACGAGCCTCATTCCATAAACCACATTGGATAATGAGTCTGATTATGTAATAATCACCCCATCCTTTATGCCATTTCCTAGAATCACAGAGATGATTTTTTGCTCTCAATGTCTGGGCCAGCAGAGCATAAACTCTTCCAACATCTATTGTCAGAAAGTTTTTTTTTTTTCATCGTAGATCCTGCAGCAAAATACTGATTGTATTTGTCATCCAAAGATCAGCTTAGATAAATTCAAGAGACTCAGGGAGAAGCACAAGATTGACCCCAGGAGATCTTTATTTGTTTGTTTGATGTTGTTTCTGTTGTTGTTTGTTTGTTTTTTGTTTATTTTTTGTTTTGTTTTGCTTTGGTTTTTTTGTTGTTTTTTTTTTCTTTTTTGTCACATCAGTTCATAAAGACCATAAAGGGGTTGCAATCTGTACAGAGGAAGGAGTACTCCCACTTGTAAATTCATAGACCTCTGAATCATTACAAGAACTCCTATGTATAGGAGCCACAGCCACCACACCAGATATGGAATTTGTCTGATTTGAGTTTTCTTCTATGAATTACTTTTCTTTTACAATTGTTATTGAAGAAGACAATCTGGAATGGGGGAATGAATTAAAATGATGCCCAAAGCTAACTAATAATGCTGAAGTAACTATGCATTCCTAAACACAGCTGGATGATTAGGGTATAGCCTCATTTTCACTTAATCTTTTTTTATCCTTCAACGAGTTCATTGTAATGTAAGCTATTAGTAATAGCAATGCTTACCCACTACTGGGCATGAAATGGTACTTTTGTGTAGGAGAGAGACTGAGTAAAAAAATGGAGATCTATTTAAAATAAATTTAACTTCATGCAGGTATCTACAAAAGGTTTTATCCTGATTTAGTGAAATTTTATATTAAAATTTTCTGAATTTTTTCTTCATTATTTAGCATATTCACCAAATGGCTTGCTAATGCCAATAGACCTTCAACTAAATAGCATCTTATCAGCAGCAACAGCCATGTGTATGTGTCTGTATACATGTTTATATTCATTCCCAGGAGGAAATACTACAAGGCATAAGTATGCATCAGGAAGCTAATATTTATGCAAAGCAACATATGTGTTATCATTTGTTTTCTAATTTAAATCAAGGATAAATCTGTCCATTTGTGCTTTTACTCAGCAATTTGGGGAGGGGAAAAAGAGCTGACACTAAAATCAGTTTGTTTGCCTCTGACTGCCAACAAGATCTGACATCATCATTGCAATGAATACATATAGGGGAACTGGAATAGTATTTAACCTTTGTAACACAAATGTGTCTTGACAATGTCAGAATAATGCTTTGGAGTTTTAAATAGAATGTATAAATGAAGGGGAAGGCCAGGCCTGATAGGAAATGTAAAAGTGCTTTTCAACTGACTTGCATTATGAAAGCAGATATAATTTTGCATTTATTATAAAGCATGCCATATGACTAAGTGGGAGAGAAATGTAAATATCAATTAAGGAGAGATTATGTTTAAATGTTGGGCTTTGGCAGTCACACAAGATAGCCAATCATCTGGTTTTCTCTTTATCCCTTTGTAATATAAGAATTACTGAATTTCTTAGGGAAAGCAACTAGTCATTCAAATCTTATAAGATCTCTGATGTTTAGCATAATTTACTTGGATATGAATAATTTAAAAATATTATTCTATTATTTGTGAGGCAGGTTCTGAATAGTGGATAATGTGTTGGAACTGGAATCAGGAAGACCTGGGTTCCAATCCCGCCTGTGGTAATATCTTTTTGAGCATCAACTAGTCACTTAAATGATCTGAGATGATGATCTGCTTTCCTCCCAAAACTCACCGATATTATTTGTAACTAAAAGCATTAGCAGAAATTAGTTTAAAAGTATCCAATAAGAAATATCTAAAAATACTGCATTTCCTATTCTATAGCTTCTAGGCAATTAAAATGGAGACATAAAAGGAAAGGTAACTTTGGTGGCAAAGACAACATAAAAAGGCAAAGAAATAATAATGATCAAAATAAGATTCTAGATTTAGAGTAGGATAGGACTTTAAATATTCTGTAGTTGAGCTCTCTCAATTTACAAATAAAGAAGCTGAGTCCCAGAGTAGCTATGCTGGCCTTCTGATTCCCAATCCAGTATCTTTTCTCCTATACCATATTAGTAACAATCAAGGCACTGAACATCTCAGAAATGATCACAAGGGGATTGTTTCTAATAGTATTAATCATAAGCCTTTGCCAGTGTGCGTTGCACCCCCACAGTAATTATCAGTTGATGTCAACTAGTTAGCCAGTCATAGGCTAGCTAGGTGGCTCTGTGGATAAAGTGCTGTGCCTAGACTCAGGAAGACCTGAGTTCAAGTCTGGTCTCAGGCACTGTGACCCTGGTCTTAACTTCACCCTGTTTGCCTCAGTTCCTCATCTGCAAAATGAGTAGAAAATGAAATGGCAAAACACTCCAGTATCTTTGCCAAGAAAATCTCAAATGGGGTCATGAAGAGTAGGGCATGACTGAAAAATGACTGAACAAAGCACAAGCAACTTTTTTGGAATATTGGCTATGAAAAGAAAAGAAATATAGGATGATAGCTTGAGAAGATGATAGAGTCAAATGAAGGTATTTTATTGTTGTCAATGATGATGATGATGATGATTATGATGGTGGTGTTTTTTTTAAGAATTTTAGATGACCAGGACATCCTTGTAGGTAATAACACATTTTGGCAAGGAGAAATTAAAAATTAAAGGTATATATAGGAGAGATGATTTTAGGGATGAAATAAGAGGATTTCATGGATGCCAAAAGAAGCAGTTGGTAGTTGAAGAATCATTAAAATGTTTGAAAGAAAAATTAGGGAAAATATTCTATGTCCAACTCCACTCATTAAATTGTGGAAGTAGAATTGAAAGGAACCTTAGAAGTCATATGATCCAGCCCCTTCAATGTGCCAGGCACTGTGCTTTTTTTTTTTTTTGGAGATAAGGAACAACCTAAGGCTTAGAAATAAAGAAGCTAGGTGGAGCCCACAATGATACAGAAGCAGGAAGAACAGTGAGCTCCTTCTGCCCTGACTCAAAAAAAAAAAAGAAGAAGAAGAAGAGGAAGAAGAAGAAGTTCTCCAAACAGATCTAGAAAACACACCAGACAAAACCCTAACAAGGAAATGCAAGAAAAAAGACAGAACAAGGTTGTTCTTGTTGTTGTTTTTCCTCTAGTCCTGGTTACCATATGGAGACAGAGAAGACTGTGGACAGGAGGTATTGGGTTTGGGCAGGAGGATGGGCTTCAGAGCACTCCAGGTCAGGGAGAGGCTGTGGAACTGGATGATGTCCCCGACCCATCCCAGGCACTCCTCCATTCTCTGCTGGTCTTGAGAACAATTGCCAAACGGCTACTTTGTCACCCACTGCCCAGCTCCAAGTCAGAGATCCAGGACAGCCTAAGAAAGAGAACTGCACCCTTCTTAGGTGGTTATTAATTTAATGTCATAGATTCAGAGCCAACAACCTCAAATTATAAGTAAGGAAATGAACCCCGAAGAGCTGAAGTGATTTGCTTGGGGTGGTGTAGACAGTTAAATGTTCTAGATATTATTCTAGATATTGATTCCAAATCCAGCACATGGTCCATTACAACAAAATACCTCCAACAACCTGGTCCTTTCAAGTCATTATTCTCATATTCATCACCTGCAGGTAAATGAAATAAGTCAAATTCACGAAACAATGACCATCCTTCCTACCTGAAGACAGCGATCATTTCCTTCTCCAGCCAACTCTTACTCAATTCATTTTAGGCATACGTGGAGTAAGTGGTATTGATTTTAGGGGTACTGAGACATGCCCAAAGTATCTCTCCTCAAATTACCGACACAGAAATGGTAATATCATTATTGGAGATGAATTCCTTTATAAAGTCAATGCCTCTCTAAGACCTTTGACCAAATTTTAACAGTTGAAAAAGATAATAGATTAAAATGTTATTGGCTACTGGCTTCTTAGGGCGAATTAGTTTATTAGGTAGATTTCAAAATAATGACAGTTAGTTGAAACTAGGTCCCTTTTAGAAAATATAAAGATAGATGGATATCGTTAGTTTTCACCTCGCACCATTGTCTGAATACACTACCTCAACCCATCCAAGTGAGCCTTCAATAATACAGTCAATAATGAAGAACAGGAGAACAGGAGACAGTGTATTGACACTTAGAGGAGACAAAGGGTGGATAACCACGTGTTGGTTATGTTGTAAAGGAAATTCTTTTGCAGATATGGATTTGACAAAATGGTTACTGAGATTAGCTATAGCCAGCAAAGGTCTAGCAAAGCTTTTCAAATTCCAATGGCATTTTGGAATAATTCTGGTGGTAACACCATCTTTTTACTTACCTCAAATCTAAGTCAGTCTCTGTAGACATTCCAAGAGTTGCTTCTAGGTTTTGCTTCTGGGGCCAAGCAGGATAATCTGAAGCCTTCTTCTGACCCTTCAAATGATTGAAGACAGCCATCATCTTGGATTAGTCATTTACAAGACCTGTGCATCTCTGTTTCCACAACTTAAAAGAAGGAAATACAGTATTAAACACTAAACTATGGTAACAAACACTAAATTCAAAGTTAAGGCTCTCGGGAGATTCAGAGCTAAGTTCTGCCACCTACCAGGTGGCAATGATCTAGTCCAACCCTGTGTCCCCCAAATCAATTATGAAAATTTGCCTAGTTAAGATTTTACCATTTAGCTCCCTACTAATTCTGAAATTCTGTGATTTTACTGATGAGAAAATTGAGTCAAAGAGACTTAAATTGACTTGTTCAAGGTCAAAGTTAGCAGCTGAACTTCATAAACTCAAATCCATATCCTTTAACTCCCAGTACCAATTTTTTTCCCACCATAACAGGAGGCCTTCTTATCAAAACCATCTCCTAGTTCCAGAAGCTACAAGACTTAAAGGCTAAGGAAAGGAAAGAAAGACTGGTTTTTCAGCCTCTAACATGCAAGGGAAAAGGTCAAGCAATAAACCCATCATTTTTTTTTTAATCTGGTGATGATGAAAAAAATAACAAAAGATATGAAGTTACTATATAAGCTAAGGCATATAACAACTATTTTCACTTTCTATTCATGACTTCAATATCCTTGCTACCCATGGTTTGTGGCTCTCCATCAGTGTGATATTTTGTTCTGTAAATAGCAACTCATTTATAAACCAAGCAAAGAACTGGTGATCATTAAAATTCCAGATACTACATTTGGCTTAATTTATTTGTATGCTTCACTTTTTAATCCATCATATGGAAGTTTATTACCCTATAATAAGAGTAGGATCTTTAAAAGGCTCATGTAAAATATTGGGGAGCAAAGTGAGCACTTAATAGCCTTGGAACGTATGGTACATTTGCTCATACTCATCCGTGTATCATTTTAAACACACAGCAGTTTGTTAGATAAAGACATAATATATGGAAAAGTGCTTCTCTGATGGAGCTGGTGTTACAAAGCCGATCCCTGGGACATGTTGCTATTCATACCAAAGACTCAGAATTCACGAATGAAGGAATGAAAACACATGTATTAGGCCCCTACTATGTGCCAGGCACTGAACAAATCAAAACCAAAAGAATGTTATGTACAATCACCCTGTGTCTCTAAGAAAGTTTCCCCTGATTTTGGTAGACTTAGCTCTTCTCAGCAATACAGGGATCTAAAACAACTCCAAAAGACTCATGATGGAAAATGCTATCCACATCCAGAAAGAGAACTATGGAGTCTGAATGCATACTATTTGTTCTTTTTTTTTCCTTCTGTTTTGTTTTGTTTCTTCTTTCTCATGGTTCCTCCTATTGGTTCGAATTCTACTTTACAACATGACTAATGTGAAAATGTGTTTAATAGGAATATATGTAGAGTCTATTTCAAATTGCACACTGTCTTGGGGAGGGAAGAGAGGAAGGAGGGAGGAAATTTAAAACTCAAAAGCTTATGGAAGTCAATAATGAAAACTAAAAATAAATAAATTAATAAGAAAGCTTCCTTGAGTAGAAGACGTTAAATAAAAGCCCAAAGGTCCACAAGTGTTACTGAAGGCAGTTCATTTAATTAGAGACATCACCTTTTGACAACAACATCCGTTTCTCAATGGATTTACTTGTTTAGGATTAGCTAAATTTAACCATGTTTATAATTAGAATTGATTTCCTTAAAAAACAAAACAAAAAAATGTACAATAACAGCAGCTGGCATTTATAGAGCACTTAAAAAGTGATTAGGTTGGAGGAAAGAGATGCAGGAGAAAGGGAGCTAGAAGAGGAAGAGAGATGGTGAGTAGGGCTGTGGAACGTTGAATGGGAAATCACTGTTGGCTGTAATCTTTCTGACAAGGGAGCATTCATTTGGGGTAAATGACTCCTAGGAAATGTCCGTCGTGTGAAAAAAAACAAAATTCATCAATTAAAAACTTTAATATAAAAATTAATGCTAGGTCTAGTGTCAGATGTCGTTATTCAGGCATGTGCAGTTCTTCATGACCCCAGGGACCATAGCACCCCAGGCCCTTCTATCCACTTAAGTTCAAATTTCATCTTGGCTGATTCACTTGTGTGGTCCTATACAACTCATTTATCCTCTTTGGGACTTAGCTGCCTTAAGGGGTTTGACTAGAGCATTTCTCATCCCTAAATCTATCATCCTATATCCTTTCCTTTAACGACACTGTGATGTATATAGTGAATTATTGTCTCCCACCTTACAGATGAGAAAATTGAGGCTCAGAGAAGCTAAGGGGACAATTGCCTGCTGATGGGTCTCACTGCCACAAGTCTCTCCCTGCTCCAATCCATTGTGCATTGATGAAAGTGATTTTCCAACTATGTTACCTCCTACTTGATAAACTCCAGTGACTTCCCATTCACCTGGAGGATTAAATAAAAATCTTCCACTTGGTGTTCAAACTCCTTCAAAACCAAGCTCCATCATTTCATTGTAATTTTATTAAACCTCACATTCCCAAAGTATTCTGTGATTTGGTGACACTGACCTCTTTGCTATTCCTAAAACAAAACAAAACAAAACAAACAAAAAAAGAAAACACACACACACACACACACACACACACACACACACACAAACAAACAAAAAAACCACTTCATCTCCTAGATCTAGGAATTTTTACTGGCTGTCTCCCATACATGGAATGCTTTCCCTTCTCATCTCCACCTTATGACTTCGAATTCCAGCTACAATTACACCTTCAGGAATCCTTTCCCAATCTCTTTTACTTCTAACGCCTTCCCTTTGTTGATAATTTCCTATTCATCCTGTATAGATTTTGTTTGTACGTAGGTTTTTGCATTACCTTGGGAGTTCCTTCAGGACAGGAACTGTATTTTGCCTTCCTATGTGTCTCCAGAATTCTGCACAGTTCCTTAGTCCAGTGTACTTCTATATCAAAATGATTCGAATAAAATATGACTAGAACTACCCATCTGTCAAAGGAAGTAGTTCAACAGGCATTTACCAAGTACCTGTGATGTACCAGGAACTATGATGTATCCTGGGCCATCTCCAGTCATCCTGATCTATATCTGGCCACTGGACCCAGATGGTTCTGGAGGAGAAAGTGAGGCTGGTAACCTTACACCGCCCTCCTTCCCTCAAATCAAAATCAATTACAAAGTCATGTCATCATCTCCCTGATGCCATGGTTCTCTTCGAGGGTGAAGGACAAACCACACACACACACACACATAACTACAACCAGGGACCGTAGTAGATCTTAGGATACAAGGAACAAAATTAAATAGTCTCTGTGGGGCGGGGAACAGGTATATAAAAATTAAATACATATTATGCTGTATGCAAAATAATTTCTGAATGCAGAGAGGAAAATTGGGAAGACCAGAATGAACTTCTCATATGGTATGACAAGTGAACTGAGCTTTGAAAGAAGTGAGATATTACATGAAGAAGGACTGAATTATAGGCAAATACCATGTTATAATAATTCACTCCTTTTAAGCCTGAGTGATATTATAGACCCTAAATTCCACATGGTTCCCTCCTCCTCCCTGACTGTAGGGAGTTTACTTTGGATGAAAAATTAGGAATACAATCACAATTACTCAGAGCTCCAAGTTAGGAAAATTTTTCCACCAGAAATTCTGTTTTCTGACTTTATTTATATTTATATCTATCTCTAGTTAACCTCCAATATCTTTATGGTTAAGATAAAATTCAGGTCATTAGAAACATTAGGATAATGAGGTAGCAGATTATATTATACTTCTATGAATAGGCAGGTACCAGGTGTTGAAGCTGGGGAAAAAAATAGACTTTTATTTTCTTGGAATTTCCTTCAGTCTTTTAATAGGTAGTTACAAATACTGGTGTCAGCCACAGTCTTTTGCTCCTAAATGCTTGCCTTGTGATTTCCTCCCTCAGTATCTCCTTTATTTACCATATTTTTGTCCGACCTTTTTTCCCTTAGTTGGTTTTCCAAAGAGTCAACTGATTATTCTTTATGACAACTTTTTGTGATTCTCCTCTTCCCTTTCCCCTTCTAGATGCTCAGAATTTCTATCTGGTTCTTAGGCAGCTCATTTTTTTATGCAAGTTCCTCAAGGAGGGACTGAATCTCTCACACAATGGCTTTGATTGATTCCAGGAGTTGTACAGGCCCTGTTCACACTCAGTGCTGATTCAATCAAGAAGTATTCTTACTTAAGAAGGTAATTACTTTAAAGAGGGATGGGATAATCAATGAATCCCCATCCTTATATAGGCATAAGGAACAGGCTATGCAGAAGGATAAAGATCAGGGATATGATACTGTGAAGAGGGAATAGTAAGCAGGCCATTTTGGCTGCAAAGAGTGAATGAAGGATAATTATTGCAATACGTTTGGAAAGGTTATCTGGAGATATATTGTAAGGGTTCTAAATCCTGTAAAGTAGAGTCTCTGTTTTACACAAGAAACAGGAAGGAGACATTTCAGTTTCACGAGCAGGGAGTGATACAATCAGTCATGTGTTTTAGCAATATGAGTTGGGCATCTTCTTTGAGGAAAGTATTGTGACCAATGAGGAGACCATTGCTGTAATCCAGATGAAAGACCCCAAACAAAGATGACAGGCTTCTAAAAGGAGAGAAGAGGACATGAGTGGTAGAATTAATAAAATTTGGCAACTGATTTGGTGTAAGGAATGAGGGAGAAGAAAGGGTTGAAGTTGACTTTGAGTTTATGAATGTGGATAAAGGAAAGGCTGGTGGTGCCCTCTAAAGAAACAGGGAAGTTATGTCTGTCTATGATACTATGATCCTAAGACCACATAAACATCTTCAGTTCCTTGCTTGGTTCCCTGAAGAAATATTCTTCATAAATCTTATCATTCCAGGGACTTAAACTGCCTCTGTGGACTTATGTTCCCTAAGTTCTTATTCTTTTTAGGAGAAGTACCGCTGTTTTAACTTAGATGAACCACAAGAGACAAAAACAGCTATGACAGCATTTTTCAAACTTTATAGCATTGGCATTCATTATCTCCTTTGAAACTCACAACAGCCTTGTGAGGTACATACTATAGATATTAAATCCCCATTTTACAGATGAGAAGACAGAGGCTGAAAGAGATTAATTGACACACAGGTGAAATTTAAACTAAGGTCACTGATTCTAGGCCCTGCATTCTTACTACTATGTCCTTCAAATTGGAATTCCCTATGGAGAATTTATGGGACAAATGGACAAGAGTTACCCAAAATGAAAAAGTATGGCAATGGTGCCATTGGAGGGAATACCTATGTGGTTAAATCATGGATCCTCTATGCTGGGAAACAGAGCTCTAAAAAATCCAGCTTTCAACTCTATTCTAGACAACTTTCATTCAATCAGTTTAGCAACAAATAGCATGTTAATTTCATAAATTTAAAAATGAAATTTTTCGTGCCTTCAAAGAGGTTTTATTCTATTTGGGGGATATATCACATACTGGAGAATGATAATCATGGAAGAGAATTTTGGTCTAGAGAGTCACAGGAATTGGGAATGATAGGACATTAGGTTTTCACTTTCTTTCCAGTAGCAAAGCTAATAATGATTTGATTTTTTTTCAGTAGGCGGGGGGGGGGGGGGGGGGGGGTGTGAGGTGAGGCCAGTGGACTGGTAAGCAAGTAAGATGGGGGAAATGGCATAATGTCTCTGCTGGATAGAACTTTAGATTGCTGGATACGGTGAAGTAGGGTCTGGGGGTGAGATGTGTGTTTGTGTATGTGTGTGTGTAAACACATATATATATATATATATATATATAAAACCTTTAGTATGCTTTATAAGCAGATGAGTATATATGTTTAGATATGCATATGTCTATATATGTATATATATGTGTGTGTGTATGTATATATGTGTGTATAGATATAGATAAATATGTGTGTTTGTGTATTTTCATTCTCCATTTCAGTTTCTTCTTGTCCTTCTAGACCCTGCCCCAGGTCCTAAGATATTCCAACCTATTAAAAGCTCTTACTATGCATACTGTGCTCTATGGTTTAGTCATATGAGATTAATCATCCCTAGAGGCCTCCTCAACATAATAATAGATGTAGAATGTATATTTACAATTCAAGGTGCATTCAACATCATACATTTGAGCTATTCCAATTTTGCCTTTTACCTAACCTATTTATTTCTGAATGCAATTCAGAGTGTTTACAAAAGTATATATAAAAAAATCTTTCTAGCTTTGTTTTCTTTATTTTAGAGTTGCCTTCTCTCCATTTGTACTTTTCTGACTATTAAAAAATCATTCTTAAATTCTAATTCTCAAGAACCAGTTCTAGGTCATTTCTAGAAGCCCTGGAAGATTTTTTTTTTACTTTTTACATATTTTACATTGTTTGCCTTTACAATGATCCATAGTAGCATACGTGTGTATATGAATATATATATATATAAATTTCGCTTTTTCAAAGTAATGTATATTTCTGTTGAAAAGCAAATACAGTAACCTATATTGTATATAAGCTACAAAAATGAACAAGCCCCCAAAAGTCATGTGGTGAAGCAATGATTAAATCATGTCTTACATTATGTATTATTCACTGTAAACAAAGTGGTGGTGTTTTTTTGACTTTCACAAGATGTGAATAACAGCTTGTCATCATAACCAAATTATTTAGGGAAATGCACATTTACACTTAGTATAATTAAAATGCTGAAAAGGTTATGTTAAAAAAATAAAACTATCTGTATAGGCTCCCCCTCATTTTTACACACATGAATTTCTAAAACAATGACAGCTAGGATTATCCAAGGAGGTGGAACCAGTAGGTGGTCCACACAATTAATCATTACTAATGCATAATTCACAGTGATCAATCATGTTTGATTCCAAGACCATGCTTGGTCACTCCACCGGGCATTATTAATTGTCCAGAAGCTTGGAGGAACAAGCCTTTATTTCCCATTTTAGTTCAGTAAGATTAGCCATCACTGACACTTGTCTGAATTTGTTTGGACTTTTAAAGTCTGAATTCATCTTGACAGGCAAGAGATTAGATTTAAACTGAGCATATGTAAATTGAATAAATGCCTTATACTAATACATACATTGACTAGTTTTCAGACTAATCCACTTAAAAATAAAAGACTATGTAGTATTTATCAAATTGAAAATTAAGACTTATTAAAATGTAAGTGAAGATAGTGGTTCAAATTTTTCTTAGCATGAACTCTGCTGTGGGTTTCCATAAACCTTCATCTCCCATGTCATGTCTTACTTCTTTCACTGAAAGAAAAAGAAAACCAATCTGGTTTCCATAGTCATCCACGGAAGATTTAGGATACAACATGATAGGATATGAGATGGTGTTTAACATTGTACTATTTGCCTATTAATTGGTTTTCTAACTGCTTAACCTCTAGAATCAATATCGCTAAAAATGGACTAAAAATAGTAGAATGTAGCTGTCAGGAAAACAAGATAATTAGAGGACACAGTTCCATGGAACTAATACAGAGAAGCAACTTTTAACACACTATAATAAAACCACAATATGAAAATTTAGCTCCATTCCATGCAACAATGAGTAGATAATGGGGGTTCTCTCCTCTTTATCTGATATGCTCCCTGTTCAGATGGAGAGTTGGATTATTAGAGGCATAGAGTTGCTCCATAAAATGGGAATAGTTAGATGTTTGGAAAATGTCATTTTATAAATGGGTGTAAGTAAATTGTTTCTGTTGTTTTTTTTTTTTTAATTAGCGAGTTGTCCAGGCTGCAAGTAAAATCACTCCATAACTCTAAAATGTTGTCAACATTTCAGCTTTAATGTTCACTGACTTCATGTACCCATTCTCAATTTAATGAAAAATTGAGAAGAAAGTACAATATCATCGTGAAAGTGACAGCTTTGGTTCTCAAACTAGTTTATCTAAAATGAGGGGGAAATCTCATTAAGACAGTTTGTTGGCACCAGAAATAGAATGCTGAAATTGCAGTCAGGAAGACTTGAATTCAAATCTAGCCCTAGACATTTACTAGCTGTGTGACAACTGGACAAGTCATTTAACCCCGGTTTGAATCAGTTTCCCCATCTGTAAAGTTGGATTAATAACAGCACCTACCTCCTAAGATTTTGTAAAGATAAAATGAGATAATATTTGTAAAGCAAACCATAAAATACTACGTAAATGCTAGCTGTTATAAGTAGTGTTATAAATATTATTACTAGTACGATAATTTTCCTCATGCCAGGGATGAAATTTCCGAAGCTGGAAGGAAAAAGCTGCTTGAGCACAGAAGTGATACAGACACCATGCTCCCTATGACCCAGACTTCCAATCAAATCAGATCCCAAACTAATCTTCTCCATGGCTATTCACTGGTTGTTGTCGTTTTCATCCGCTGTTCTCAAAGAGGACCAGTGACACTAGAGAATGATGGCGACTCTCACCTGAATTGGATTTGTGAGGCAGAGCTGTACAAAATTGTTATCCTCTCTCTTCCTGAGTCATTGAAGTCCAGTAAGACAAAAATCAAGACAATTGGGGATGATCTGGGATGCAGCAGATGACCTGGATGTCTTTAATGTCTCTGACCAGGCTCTATGCACTCCCCAGTATCTGCTTCAGTCATTTTCAAGGCCATTGGAACTAATTATTCTCTCCTATCCATTCATTCCACCATATACTCACTGTTATAGTGTAGATAAGAGGGTTTTTATTTCGAAGAGGTTCCTTTCTTCAGTAAGCAATGTTTTTCAACTCGATCTTGCCAGTTCTCTTCCCCATTCTAGGAACTCTTAAAGGAGCCAGACTTTTTTTTTCCCCCTTAAAAGCATATGTATGTGTATTATACCCAATAGAGTTGATCATCTTCTCTACAATGTATGGTTTTAACACTGAGAGGTTAAGCAACTTGTCCAAGGTCACACAGCTGGTATGTATCTGAGGTGAAACTTGAACGTATCCCTTTCCTACTCCAAGGCCAGCTCTCCATTGACTGTGCCAAACTGTCTCTTCCATGGAACTCATTTTATTTCTTATAGAAACTTTCCTTCTTCCAACCTTCCCTATTTCTGTAGAGTGCACCCAAACTTTCAATCATCTTTGACTCTTTCTTTCCTTCAATTCCCTAATCTAGGAAATTGCTGAATCTCATTGATTTTACTTCCACAGCATCACTTGAATCTAGTATTTTCTCTCCAACCACACAACCACCATCTTATTTTAGGCCCTCATCAGTTCTTTCTGGGACTACTGCAATAGCCTTCTAATTGGTCTCTGCCGGCAGTCTCTCCTTATGACAATCTACCTTCCATCTATCCACCAAAGTAATTTTCCTAAAGCATGTAACATAACCATGTCACTTCATTCTGTACTTTTTAATGACTCCCTACTACTTATAGGATCAAATATTAACTTAACTTTGGGGGATGCAAAGCTCTTTGGCCCCAAAATGTCTTTCAGCCTATTTATGTTACTCCTTTAATCCAACCAAACTGACCTTCTAATTGTTTCTAATTCATACACGCCATATCCTTTGCACTTGCTGGCCTACCTCTTGCCTGGAATATAACTCTTCTCTATTCCTTGAAATCCCTGGGTTGTTTTGTTTTTTTTTTTTGTTTGTTTGTTTGTTTGTTTGTTTCGAAGGCTCAGTCCAACCATTGTCTTCTGCATGAGGTCCTTCCTGGCTCTACCAGTGGCTAGTGCCTCTCCTACCAAAGTCCATATATCTTAATATCGTCTCCCCATTGTAATGTAAACTCCTTAAGGCTGTTTCACTTTTCTTTAGAATCTCCAGTGTCTAGCACAGTATCTACATGGTAGAGACCTAAATGCTTACTAACTCACTGGAAAATGACCTCAATTACCCCACTCAAAAATTTTGATGCCTCCCTATTTGTGACCTCTAGGACAAAATATGGATTTTTGCCTGTTATTTAAAGTCTCTCAGAATATGGATCCCACATATCTGTAACTTACCACAATCTCCATTCTAAGCAAAACTGACCTACCAGCTGCTTCTCATAGAGCACATCCCATCTTTCCTTCTGCTTCTTCTTTTTCTTCTTCTTTTTTTTTTTTTTGGCTAGGCAACAGGGTTAAGTGACTTGTCCAGGGTCGCACAGCTAGTGAGTGTCACATGTCTGAGGCCGGATTTGAACTCAGGTCCTCCTGACTTCAAGGCGGTGCTCTATCCACTGTGCCACCTAGCCGCCCTCCTCCACCCTCACCCAGCTTCTTAGAACAGGTGGGTTTCCTGTGTTGGGAATACATTCACTCCTCACCTTCATTTCTTAGAATCCCTGCTTTGCACGAAAGCATTACTCGGGGGCCACCTCATTTTAAAAAAGCCTTTCCGAATTTCCTTAAATATTAATACACTTCGTCTCTTAAAACTATTTTGCATAACTGTACATATTGCATCTCTCAGTAGAATGTAAGTTCCTACAAGCTCAATGTTTAATTTTTATCTTTTTTATTGACTCAACTAACATAGTGCCTTGCACACAATAGGCATTAAATAAATGTTTGTTGCTTTCAATTCAAATAATTGCTACACTGATCCTGGTATTTCTTACTGTCTATGACCAGAGTGCATTGTGTCCACTTAAGGAATTAATTGTTATCAGGAACTGCTGCTTTTTTGCTTTGCTAATAAGGTGGTAAAGTCAAAGACAGAAAATATAACTATCTGCTGACAGAGGGGAACTTCATCTTTCTGTAGCTATTCCAGAAAGTTCCTGAGGGAATAAGCTGGGGGGCAGGGGAAAAAAATTGTTTCTTATAAAAGCCATTTTCTTTTTTGTTTTGTAGAGTGTCCATGTATGTTTGTTTCTTTCTTTACTCCTTCCTTTCTCATTATCCTTTGGCAGAGGTGTCAAAACTGTGGTTCCCATACCCTGTGTGAACCACAACACTCTGGAGTGTGGCCTGAACCAAATTAAAATGTAATTGGGAAATACTTAACTAAATAAATAAAATATAATAAAACATAGAAAATGTTACATTTTTAAACTACAGTGTGTCAACATGTAACTGGCAGAAATCTTTATATATGGTTAATAACCCCTATTTCTGCTTGGATTTGAAACTACTGGTCAACAGAAATGTGGGTTGTGTTTTTATTGCAATTGATAGTAGAATGATATAATTAATGATTTTAATATCTATGTTTATCCATGAGTTTTATGTATTGTTGAGTTCTAATAAGAATGCCTTGAAAGTTGGAAACATAAATCTCCATTCTAGCCATTAAAATAAATGTGTTTTATCTATCTAGTATTTTATCTAGTATGTATCTATCTCTCTAGTATTTATCATACTAAATGCCTAAAAGGAAAGGAATGCTTTCAATCCTACTGATACTTCAAAAGCATTTACAGTACTGGTCTCTGTATATTATATTCATCACCCAGAAAAGGCTAAAGATTAAAATCAATGCTGAATAATAATAATCACATATAATTATAGTTGATATATATTTTAAAAGCTAGGTATGATGTAATGGAAGCCAATTTGCTATTAAAATTGTAAGGCAATGTGCTTTGAATTCTATTTCTTAAAATTTGTTCTGGCCACTAAAAATAAATTGAAATCTTATATTTATATATATATATATATATATATATATATATATATATATATGTAGATACGTATATACATGTATTTATACATGTGTAAATTATCATCCTTGGTTATTCTAAGGTAGGTTTACCATCTATTCTTTTTACAGTTAGGATGAGTTGTATAAGTGAGAGCTGTCTGCCAGCTCTTTTATAAATACTGCCCTTTGGGACACACCAATGTTATTTTGTCTGGTCTAGGTATTAGGCTCCAAATTTCCTTCCTACTTAAGCTTCTATTAAATAGTTAACCTTTTCCCTCTTATGTAGCATGTACAATAGATCTCATTTTAAATTGAAGCCAGACTCCATGCTCTTTATTTCCATGGTCACTAATCTGCATTTGTGGTCTTTAACCCAATTTAACTAAGATAGAATGATCTCGAGGGTAGACACTGGGCCCAATTTTCCCATCAACTATTAATACAAGGAATAGGGGGCTCTTTAGGGGATACTCATAACTTTAGAAAGGAAACCATTTTCAAGACCAGGGGCATATGGATAGAACAAGCGGCATGAATTCCAGGTTGCCTAACAAAAATCTCATTGCCCAAGGATTATGCCCTCTTCAGACTTGATTGATTCCCCACTGGGTTACAAGTCAATACACCCTCCTGATATGATTAAACACCATGGCAAATGCAGAGGCAAGGGGAATGGTGTCTACCTGAACCAATGCTTTAGCTTTCTGAATATCCTTTTCAAACTATTGTCAGACATTATTATTTTTTAATTTGGTGTCATAAATTCTGACATATTTCTTTCCAAATCTGAGTTTGAGCCAATGACTAGCCTGGGTCAGGCCTGGTCTAAGATATTGTTTCTTCCAACCAACTATGGATTAATGCCATTTTGCAGGCCTGTTGAAATCCGCATGTTTTAGAATAATGGGTAGTGTAAAATTTGAATCTTTTAAAAAGAAGATATTTCCATCAAATACATAAACAATATTTCACCGACATGTAGTTTCTCCTTCTATATCATTAATATAAGTAGGGGAAGCTTTAGTGTTTGAGGCCTCTGATAAACAAATCCTAGGGATCTCTAGTGCTTTCCTATTTTTTCAGACTTTCTGTTATTTTCCTGTGAATTTCCTCTTCTATCATTTCTTTCTATATTTTGTTAACACTCTGTAGAAGTGCTTATGATTTTTATTCTGTGTCCTGAACTTTGCTGAAGTTATTATTTCATTTTCTTTGTCAATTTTCTAGCATTTCATAAGTAAACCTTCATGTGATCCATCAAATGAAAAAAATTTCATTTTCTCTTCATCATTATTTATGCCTTTAATTACGTTCTTTTGTCTTCTGGCTATCACTAACATTTCTAAAGTTATGTAAAATAATAATGAGGAAAGAGAGTCCTTGCTCCCTTCCCATGCCCCCCATTTAATGAGAATTATTCTATTTGTTTGTTTGTTTCCATGGCCATGTATGCACCTTGGCTAGTACACTCTCTGCACACTTATGACTATTTCCCCATTACAAATAATATTTTTGTTTTAGTTTTTTGGTTTTGTTGGTATAATTCTCATCACAACACAATGACCCACAGATTATTGTATTTTCTTGAAGTCACATGTTGGAAAAAACTATCAAATGAAAGAAGCAAGGTATCAAAGTTTCAAAAAGGCTAATTCGGGCTTACCCTTCAGAAATAGTTACTATCAATCAATGCTCTCTAAAAGTGGAAGGGGCACCCTGGGGAGGTAGTAGATTCTCTTTAAGTAGAGGTTGAACCACTTGTCCAACTCTGCCATTTATCAGGTATGTTATATGCTGGATTCCTTCCAGGTATGTATTGGACTGAAGGTCCTCCTGACTCTAGAGAGAATGAGAAATCCATAGGCTTTGCCCTCATCACATATGGAGAAGGCCTTGGAAGATTACAAAACCTTTGAGAATTACCATTCCCTTAATTGAAAACTGATTGGATTTGGGTACTTGTGCTTGGTTCGTAACTGAACCAAGATGAATAATAGGAAACTGGAAAACAAAAACAGTCACCCATTCAGTGGGGAAAGGTAGATCTGGGGCAGGGGAAGGTAACAAAAAACCCTAGTACTTGAGACTAAAAGTTACTTTGGGGATTTACAACTAGAAGTGATATGGAAGTGGCCAGGCTAGCAGAACAATCTTGGTCTTATCAAGCTCAGGTTTCTGTTTTGTTTTGTTTTCCAATTAGAGGGCTGCCTCCAAAGAAGGTAGGTCACTAACTAGTGTTTAAAACATTCTGAGGCTCTATATGTACTATAATTTTATAATTAGCCCATAAAAACTACATTTTCCAATTACCTAGGTAAATTTCACCTAAGCAATTTAAAAATGCTGCACTTTACAGTGACCTTAATCTCCTTTGTGACAATTCCCTCCATAAGAGGAAGGGAAATATCTGAAGATGTGGTTTCCAATACCTGCCTGTTGGCCATGCCTAGAAGCTGGTCCTACTCTCCCCCATAATGTGCATTTTCCAAATGGCAAAGCACCCCCTGTATCCTCTGCTCAGCTACTCTTGCCAGCCCTACCCTGGTAAGAATAAGAAAACTTACTAGAGACCATTTTTAAAGAAATGCACAACAGCAGACTCATTCCCAATGTAGTCAGTCAAACTCCTAGAGAGTCACAAAGATGCCTTTGATCCAGTTAGGATCCAGGATGTCATGGCAACATTGTTATGAAAAGCCCAAGAACACTTCTTCATTCACAAAACATAAATGATAACCTCTATACCTTCTCTCTGCAGAACCTCAGTGACTCAGTCACCAGCAGTATTCAGAGGCTTGAAATGTGGTGAGTCCTGAGAATGGTGGAACAATTGCCCCTTACTCTAGGTATCAGGTTTGTTTTGTTTTGTTTTTTTGTTTTTGTTTTTGTTTTTTTTTTTGTTTGTTTTGTTGTTTTGGTTTTTTGGTTTGGTTGGTTTTAGTACATGTGAGGTACTCATTCCCCTCCCTTTGCTTTGTGAACCGAAATGTGACAGCTTCCTTTTCTTGCCACCTTTGTTGTTGTTAATGGCATAGGGAGACATTGGGGGATTAAAGCATGTTGTGATTTCTCTTGGGCCCTAAGTCCTCCACTGATGTCCCTTTGCCCTAAATCCCCTGGAGCAGATGTATCCTAAAATTGCCTTGGAAATGCTTTTCCTCTCCTTTTAGGAAATGGTCTCCCATCTTCCAAAACCCTGAACTGCAGCAATATTCCCTTTCTTCTTACTATTTGATCAGTCCATATTAATAAAGCATATTTTTTGTGCCAGGCTGTGCCCCTGACCTCAACATGAAAACACAGAAATATTTAACAAGAATAACCTTATAGATCACTCTGTGATTTTATTGTAAAAAATGAAACATTTCATACTTTAAAACCAGTTCTTGTATTAGATGCTGCTTATAGTCTCCAGCTCCTTAATTTGTTTCCTTACGAGAAAAATCTCTGCCACAGTACAGACATATGGCAAAATGAACTGTAACTTTCAGTATTTGAGCTCATTGGAAACAGCTAGACTTTTATCCACTGCTGCAAAGTTACTTGGCTGAACATATGTTAACCTTGAACCATTTTTGAAAGCTATGTTACCTATTTTGTTCCACTTCTGTGTAAATGAAGCTCATATAGCTATAAATATATGTGTGTCCCAAATGGTTCAGACTTTGGGGACATGAAAATTTTGGGATATTCTATATATTTAAACACACACACACACACACACACACACACACACACTATAAATGGTTGTTAGCAAGGTAAAAGAAATAAATGATTGTGTTCTTCTAATCCCCTGGGTACTGTGGCAGATTCAGTGTTCTCTAAATGATCCCAGAAAAAAAATGGAGAAATAAATGTAGAGATTAACAGACAAACTATATGACTGGAGTATATCTATTGTATACGGGGGGAGGGGGAGAACCTGTGGCCTCGAGGACACATGTGGCCTTCTAGGTCCATGAGTGGGGCCTTTTGACTGAGTCCAAGTTTTATAGAACAAATCCTTTTTTCAGGGGATTTGTTCTGTGAAGTAAGGATTCAGTCAAAGGGCTGCATCTGAGGACCTAGAGGGCCACATTTGGCCTGGAAGCCCAAGGTTCACTACTCCTGGCTAAGAAAAGAACTAGGGGGGCAGCTAGGTGGCACAGTGGATAGAGCACCAGCCCTGAAGTCAGGAGGACCTGAGTTCAAATCCAGCCTCAGACCAAATACTTCACATTTACTAGCTGTGTGACCCTGGGTAAGTCACTTAACCCCAACTGCCTAGAAAAAAAATTGGATTCTAGGCCTGCTTACATACTTGAAAAATATTATTCTGCATATTATTAGGTTTCAAGATCAAACTAAATAGTACCTGAATTAATATATACAACTCTCAGTAACAATAGCTTTCATTTCTGCATTACTTGAAGGTTTACAAGAAAGGCAATGTGTTAATGAGTAAGAGAGTCAGACATAGGGTAGAAAGACCAAGATTTGAGTCCTGCCTCTGATACATGGTGTGCTGGTAAATATTTAATAACTATCTCTCCAAGTCAGAGTGGAATGTATTTGTCATGGCACACTTTTAAGTTTGACCTTAACATTTATTTATTTATTTCACTATTTTTGGGGGGGGAGTGAGGCATTTGGAGTTAAGTGACTTGCTCAGAGTCACACAGCTAGTGAGTGTTATGTGTCTAAGGCCGGATTTGAACTCAGGTCCTCCTGACTCCAGGGCCGGTGCTCTATCCACTGAGCCTCCTAGCTGCCCCCTTAAAATTTATTTTATTACCAATTTTTTTATCTATCATTTTATTAAATGCAGTCACAAAACAATAGACCAATCCCTGATTAGCAGCATTTGTCAATTTTTGAGGCATAAATGCTTCCGTTGAAAATTTAACAATCAGCTCTCTAGTTCAAATTGGCTTTGGTATACTGCTACTACATATGTCATCATGTTCAAGTCATTTACCCCAGGCAACTCTCTAAGATAGTATATTGTACTGTAGATAATGGTCAGCACTGATAGAGTTCTACCAGGTATTTATTCTCTCCATTTGTCAAATCACACGAACTGGTGTGTATGCCTGTGTGTGTGTGTGTGTGTGTGTGTGTGTTTGTGTGTGTGTGTTGGGGAATTGAGCAGTTTTACAAAGCTTTAACATATTTTCGTATTTGATTCTCATAGTCATTCTACGAGGCAGACACTAGATACTACATGTTTTCAGTTCAGGACTGTGATTTTATTGAAATTGGGAACTCCCAATTAGGAAATTCCCTCTATTCTTTTCATTCAACTAACTATTTTGTACCCTATGGTCTTAGAGAGTTTCCTGGGGTACTGAAGGGTCAAAGGTCTTGCTGAGGGTCCCACAGCCAACATGTCTCAAAGATGGAACTTGAAACTATGTCATCTTCACTCTGAGGCCAGTTTTCTGTCTTCCACATCATGATGCCTACTTAATATGACATTGTGCTGATTAATAAGTGGCATAATAGTAATATATTATTATAATGACAATATAGTATATGTAATATGAATGTATTATTTATTATAAATTAACAATATTAATTATATTAACAATATATTATATATAATTATATATAAAATTAATAACAAAACTTTCATCTTTTAGATCTCCTAGATCTCTATACTCTCCTAAAATACATGTATCTAAACTCATTAAAGTATATACTTTAGTAAAGAGTCAGAAATACTATTAGCTAGTCTTTTTGAGTAACATTATTATTATTACTGGCCCGCTAGGTGGCACTGTGGATAGAGAGTGGCCTGAAGCCCAGAAAACTTATGTTCCTGAGTCCAAATCTGGCCTCGGACATTTACTGCTAGTGACCCTGGGCAAGTCACTTAACCCTGATTGCCTTACCCAAAAAAAAAAAAAAAGTAAAAAAAAAAATGAGCTAGAGAATGAAATGCTTAACCACTTTAGTATCTTTGCCAAAAGAACCCCAAAGGGGGTCACAAATAATGGGATGTGAATGAAAAAAGACTGAACAAGAACAAATTATTATTACTGATGAATCCTTCTCTAAGACTAAATAGAAGAAATGAGAATCACATTTTCCGCATGGAAGTCAGGAGTTCAAGGCCAAATATTCAAATATACCAACTTGCATAGTTTGCTCTCATTCCAAGTTCCTTTGGCAGGTGTGACTATCCCACCTCCCATGCTGCTAATAAAGAAACACTCGCAAGGATGGCTCACTTTGCAGTTTGTAATTTAGGGTTTTTCTTTCATTTTGTGACACAAAGATTGATTTAGCAAGAGAAAATATAACATTTTCTGGACCAGAGATTTGTATCCTTTCCATGTTAACTGATTGTAGAGTTGAACCCTTTGACCTATTTATCATTTTGAAAGAAACAGAAATGACTCTGTCAGAAGCTGTAGGATATACACAGCAGCACAATGCCTAAACCCTGCTGGGTTTCAAATGGTGATATATTTTTGGCATCTAATATTTATGTTCATTTCAACGTGTGCATTCATTTTTCATTTCCAATGCCCTTGGTGATGATAGAAATTAGTTTTATTATAAATTCTTTTAAAGAAAGTCAGGCTTGGAGAAAATGGAAAGAGGAGGAAAGTCTTAGGAATGTACCAGCTCCAAAAGGATGTGTCTGAAAAGCAGAGTCAAGTATTTCATATCAAACTATATTAATTAATAATGCTGTTTTGGGTAACGCACTTATAAGTTACTTGCTTTAATATGTGTTTTAAGTAGAAAGGGCTTTGTACAAAAACTGATGTTTCAAGTACATTTTCAAGCTGTCAGTACTATAGAGGTAACTACAGGGAAATCAAATGGATAATTTTTTAAAAGCATTAACTAACTGTTCTTTGCACACACACACACACACACACACACACACACACACACACACAAGCACACACAGTCCCAAAAGCAGGTTTGGACAAATAGGTTTTAATACCTGTTAATGCCTTATTAATTATAAGAATTGTAATTCTTATACTATCATTCTAATGTTATATTTAATTCTCTATAGACTTTTCCTTGGGCAGGTTGGTGGGGCAGTAAGTAGAGCACAGGACCTGGATTTGGGAAGACCTGAGTTAAAATGTGTCTCAGAAAATCCCTAGCTGAATGACCCTGGGCAAGTCACTCAACCTTTCTGTGCCTCAGAATTCTGATATGTAAAAGGACTAAAATAATTGCAGGTACCTCCCAGAATTAGTTTGAGGATCAAGTAAGTTAACATATGAAAAACACTTTATATACCTTAAACCGCTATATAAATCTTCTCTTTCCTCCTCCTCATTATTATTATTATTATTATTATCATCATCATTATTATCATTATTTGGGAGATGTAATAGAGTTAGTATGCAGAATAAAACTTTCAAAAATATAGCTGATGGGGAATTTGTTTTACCTTATTATTCATGTTTGTGACAAGGTTTTTTTTTTTCCTTTTTCTTTTCAGTGTAGTGGGGGAGAGAGGAAGGAAGGAAAGAAAATAGATTTTTGTTGATTAAAAATTATATTAAAAATAAATATTTCAATTGCTTACTGAGACTAGATTAATTTCCCCATCTTCCAAAACCATTGACTTTTTGTACTTTCCGTAATGCAGGAATAATAATTACAAAAGAAAATCTGATTTTCAGCCTGAAAATAGTAAGCTAATCTTACTTCCACAGAAGCCAGTGACACAAACGTACTACGTTAGACAAGTGGTAATCATGTCCCCACCCCAAGATCTGACATGCAAGCAGACCCACACGGGACAGGCCAACATTATTCTCACCACCCAGTTACATTTGGTGGCATCAGCTGGCAAACAGAAATTTGGAAAGTGTGAAGGATCACGTGAATAGCAGAAGAGTTACCATGAAAGCAGCTCGACTGAGGCATTTTCTCATGCAAAGGTGCTCCATCTAACGTAGTTAACTTAGCCTCTAAAAACTGCATCAGATATGTCTCTGACTTTGGTGTTCTGATCTGACTCGCAAGAACAAGAAATTCTTAAGAATTTTACAAGAGAAACTGTATAACAACTTTTGATTTCTAAGATTGATAGGAGTTGTGGCCCCTCATGAAAAGATCCCCCAGATTAAGTTAATTAGAATTTTATCTAAGAATATGGCTCTGAGGCTTGGCCTGTCTTTACCCTTCAAAATAGTACCTGTATAACCAATGGCAAATAATTTAACTTCCCTGGGCTTTAGTTTTCTCATCTGCAAAATGAGGCAGATGAACACAGGAATTTAAGGCTCTTTCATTCTCTCAGTCTATGATACTAACAACATCCAGACAATGAAAAAATCAGTATTTCAACAATCTATATTTTTCTGATTTACCTATAGATTCTTTACCCATGTTTGTGGTTTTCTGCAACTTTTATAACTTTAAGGTGGGAAAAATAGGCAATTAAACTTTAAAATATACAGAAATGATAAAAAGTACAAGATCATTTCTCCATTTGTAGAAAAAGTAATTAAATAAAAGGAATTCCTAGAAATGCTAATCTCCTTCCTGAACATCATCAAGCTGAAATAGTCATTTGTCTTATATTATAATTATGGCCTTTTTGTGCCTCTGAACCTAACAGCAAATGGTCTGACATTTCCTTCACTAAGATGCTCTATTTGACCATTTCCATGAAACATGCATTAAATTGTTTTGGAAGACACTGATAATAATCCTACCCTTCAGACCTGTGCTTATAGATAATGATTCAGGGTTGGTGATACATTTCATCTACACGTCAAGCTTTAGTGTGTTCACTTTTTGGACACCCTAGCTTGGTGAGATTTGCCGCTCTTTCCTTTTCCTCATTATTGCTCGGAAAGAGAATCTTACTAGGTCGCTGACTGTTGAAGCTACCTGAATCCTTAACAAACTTCAAGCTATCAATCACAGAGCATTTGTTCATTTACTGCCATTTAAAGTTGGAGGGTAGACCAAGAAAAAACATGGATGTTAGGGCTTGCTTCTCTTGAAATTAGTATTATTATAGCACTCAGTCTAGTGATTTATGTGATTGGAATCATAAATCTGCTCTCAATGTAATGACCTTCCCGAAAGCTCCCTCAAAATATTCCTCTAACTGTCAGATGGGAGCTGAGATTGTCCATGTTTATCTCAGTCACAAATTGAATTTCTTTGGAGAGTTCTAGCAGAATTTCATCTCTCTTGAATTAGATCAATGGGGAAAATGTCTTATGAAAGTCAGCAGCACCTAGATTGATAATAATAATACAGATACGTACAGATGTGTATTTGTGCGTGTTTGTGTGTATGTATATGTGGGAGCTGAAGCCCAAATGTACTTAGGGTCTTCTTCTATCTCTATGATGAATTATGTTTATTTTAGGTTAGATGTTTTCTTTTTATCAAAGTCATTAGTTGTCATGAATAATTAAAATTCATTTAAATCTTTACAATTATCACTTTTAATTTCACACATCTTAGATTTCACCACAGGTATCCAGACCGTCAACTCTGCCATAAATTGACACCTATAATAAAGGCACAGATTCTGATTTCAGTTAATAAGTTGTTGTTTTTCTGGATAGAAATAGAACACTAATATATGCATTCCCTTTGATCAGACCTGATAATAGGCTGCTAGGTGGCACAGTGAATGGAGAATTGGACCTGGAGAGATCAAATCCAGATTCAGACCCTTGCTAACTTAATGACTCTGAGCAAGTCATTTAACTCCAGTCTTTCTCAGTTTCCTCATCTGTAAAATGGAGATGATAATAGCACCTACATTTCCAGGTTATTGTAAGAATAAAATGAGATATAATTTATAAAGCACTTTGTGGACATTAAAGTTTTCTATAAATGCTATTATTATAATCATGGAATAATACCTTGAGACTTAGAAGATGACTTGGGGACAATTTTGTCCAGCTACCTCATTTTTATAGCTGAAAAATGACTCAAAAGAGACAGGATTTGGATTTAGGTCCTCTGATACCAGAACCAGGGTTATTCCTCCTGGTAGTTGTTCCTGTTCAATTTTGTAACCTCCTTGTAAGAGTTAGAATGGCATAGTGGATGGAGTATAATATTTGGAATCAGGTAGATGTAGGTTTAATACCTCACTCTGGTATATACTGGCTGTGTGGCGCTGGAATATCAAGTTTCAGAGTTCTGAACTGGTGAAGAAAGTTTCCTCATTAGTATTTCTGCAAACTCTTAGAAGCATAGCTTCAGACCTAAGAAAGAAAGATAGATCATTTGCTTCTTAGGATCATGCCATTCTAAGTTACAAAACTCTTAAAAGACATTTAAAGTAAGGGATCCATGTTTCTTGTTTGTGTGGTTTGTCTTTCATTCTCCAAGAGGACCATGATGTGAGGGAGATGATGATATGACTGGCAATTGACTTTGGTTTGAGTGAGGGAGAGCTGTGCAAAGATACCAGCCTCACTTTCTCCTGCAGAGCTATTTGGGTCCAGTGACCAGATATCTATCAGGATGACAGTGGACACCTTGGCCCTTTTAAACTAAGGTCTTTTCAGGTTCTCACTTCAAGTGAGGCAACACCCATTCAGTGAATAGGCTTCTTTATGAAGTGAGTCAAGGGATTGCCTTTTTAATAAAAAAAAAATATCAAACTGGGAGGGAAAGACCACATAATGAATAGAAGCAAATACACACCAAGTCCAATGCAGGAATAAAATGTGTTTCCCATGCAATAAATGGGGAGTAAGGGGTGTAGGGTGAGGCTTGGGAATAACTGGTATAAACCACTCATGAATATGATCATGTTAATCTGTATTTATACAGATTCAACAAATTAATAGACCCATAGGTAAAATGTTCTAAAAGGTTGGGACACTCTCAGAAATATAGATAATTCTTACAAGAGTGGGAAGTTTTCTTTAAATCTATTGAACTTGAAATTCCACTTATCTTAAATTTAGACATAAAACTCTTTGTGGCTTGTTTTTGCTGTAAGAAAAAAAGAATGTCATCTTTGTTGATTAATACCCTGACTTCAATACGAATTGAAAATATTCTTCATTTTTAGCGTTACAGAATAAAATGGATAGGGAAAATAGAAACAAATGAAGATTACTCATGCAAAATGTATGTCAGTGTGGCAATAGTTTTGATTCATGGTGTTTTGAAAAACTGGTAAATGTTTTCCAGTTACAATCATATTGAATAGTTTTATACTGTCTGTACTCAAAAGGTACTGATTCTTTTGTGAATTTCACCCTTACTTACAAAATTGTCCGTAATGGAAATTAACAAATAGCATTTGACTTAAAGGTTATGGTTTTTGAAAGACAAGTTAAGCATAACTGGTTTGCCCTAAAAGGATCTGAAGTATCCCATAAAGCTAGACATTATTCAGTCTATATTGTAGACTAAATCAAGGGAGCAGAGACCAGTGATGAGGTGCAAAAAATGATGCAATTTTTTTTTTATTTTCAAGAAGTTGCCAGGGGCAGCTAGGTGGCACAATGGAGAGAGCACTGGTCCTGAAGTCAGAAGGACCTGAGTTGAAATCCGGCCTTAGACCAACCACTTGACACTTACTAGCTGTGTGACCCTGGAAGAGTCACTTAACCCCAATTGCCTAAAAAAAAAAATACAAGAAATTGCCAAAATTTAATGAAGTTGTTAAAAACACTTTTTTTCAGCTAGAGGCTTTTTCAAATTTTCAAAATGTAAAATTTATTTAATTTTACTTTTCAATTAACAGACATTAATTTTCTCTCCTTCCAACTCATTCCCCAATTGAAAAGAAGAAAAAAAAGTGAAACAAAATCATTGTGTAAAATATGTTGTTTTAATTAAACAAATTGTCACATTGTCCATTTCCAACAATTTACGTATACTAAGTCCACCGAGTAAACAAATTGTCACGTTGTCCATTTCCAACAATTTATGTATACTAAGGCCATCATTCCTTGGTCATTGCATTGATCTGAGATCTTACAGTTTTGGTACTGCTATTGTTATTGTATGCATTGCTCTACTAGTTCTACTCACTTTACATCATTTCATTTAAGTCTTCCCAGATATATCTGAAACCATCCCCCTCATAATTCCTTATAGTAAAATAGTATTCCATCACATTCGTCTACCCCAATTGTTTCAGCTATTTCAAAACTGATGACTTTCCCCTTAGGATCCAGATCTTTGTCGGTACAAAAAAACAAACAAAAAAAACTACTATTGCAAGTATGTTTCCATATATGTATCCTTTGCCTATTCCTTGATCTCTCTGGAGTAGAAGCCTAGTAGTGGAATGGATGGGTCAAAGGTGACACAAAGAATAGTGATATGGGGAGGGTGGAAGAATAGAGATCCGAATTGATTTCTCAATGGTTGTCCCAATTCACTGCTCCATCATTAGCATGCCTGTTCTCCCATAGCACCTCCAACGTTTGTCATTTTCCATTCATGTCATCATTTTCAATCTGATGTGTATCTGAGGTAGCAACATAGTCGCTTTCATTTTCATTTACGTAATTGTTAGTGATTTGGACCAATTTTTCTCTTATTACTATTGATAGCCAAGATTCCTCCTCTGAGGAATATCTGTTCATATATTTTGGCTACTTATTCATTTGGGAATGGCTCTTACTCAGAAATCATTTCAAACTATTATTGCAACTTTAAAAAGATATATGATTAAAGTTTTAAGTGATATTCTTCTAGATTATTTTAACTAATAAGCGAATTTGCAGAAATCAGTTGCTTTGCCAACGTTTTAGAAATTTTCACTAATGTTAAAAGGTTTTTTTGTTTTGTTTTGTTTTGTTTTACCAATTTCTTCCTTGACGCAGATACATTTAGAATCCAATGATAACAACGTTTCTCACGAGGAAATATAAGGAGGGATTAACATAGGACTTTGGCAAGATGGGAAAACTAGAAAGTTATGATTAAACCTAACTTACTTCCACCCTCTTAAAAAAGTGTAAGGGATTTTTTGAAAGCAGTAAAATAACAAAAATCAAAAGAGGAGGAGGAATAACTTATATTAGTATAACTCCCGAGTATTGAGGGGGTACAACAAAAGGCTACAATATTGGCCCCTTATTTTCCCTGAAAACTCCAGGCCCTAAAAAGCAGCAGAAAGAAAACCTAATGAAGGGTGGAGCCAAGATGGCAGAGTAAACACAGGAACTTACCTGAGCTCTCCCAAATTCCCCTCCAGACAACATTAAAATGATGCTTTGAAACAAATCCTGGAGCAGCAGACCAATACAAAGATGGGGCAAAACAATTCTGCAACCCAAGACAACTTGGAGGTGAAAAGGAAAGACCAGACTCGCTGGGGTGAGAGTAGAGTGCAGTCCAGTCCAGGCAGCAACAACGCAACCCACCAACAGGCCTTGGGAGCAACTGAAATCATCGCAGCTTCCAGAGTTCTCAGCCCACAGACAGGGAATAGATAGGACAGAAGTCAAGAGGAGACAAACGGGGACCCTTTGTTGGTACGGGGAGCAGGACTCATCGCCCATTTGCAGTTCTGAGTTGCAGTTCCAGGGCCAGGAGGGACAAGAGCAGAAGCAGGGACTACTCACAATTCTAGGGCAGAAGAGAATGCCCATCATCACTCACAGACCAGAGCACAGGCCAGAAGAGTAGTGACCACACCTCTCCTTAGATCGTGCCACCTTGGAAGAATTTAAAATGTACAGACCTCCAGAACTAGCTCTGAAGATGAAAGCATGGAAAACCTGATGCTTGAGACATTACCCCCTACACCACAGGAAGAGAGCCTAACTTTAACATAAAGTTAAAAGTCAAGACATAGTCTGGGAAAATGAGCAAACAACAAACAGCAAAACAGGAAATAACAGAAAAGAACCTGACCATAGAAAGTAACTATGGTGACAAAGAAGATTAAAACACAAACTCAGAAGACAACAAAGTCAAAATTGCTACATCCAAAGCCTCAAAGAAAAACGTGAATTGGTCCTAGGCCCTAGAAGAGTACAAAAAAAAAATAAAGATTTCAAAAATCAAATAAGAAAGGTGGAAGAAAAATTTGGAAAAGATATGAGAGTAATCAACAAAATCACAAAAAAGTATCAATAATTGGTAAAGGAAATACATAGACACACACACAAAAAAAACTGATGAAAATAACACCTTTAAAAAATAGAACAAATGGTAAAAGAAGTACAAAAATCCACTGAAGGGAAGAACTCCTTACAAAGGAGAATTGACCTGATGGAAAAAAGAGGTACAAAAGTTCCCTGAAGAAAATAATCCCTTAAGAATTAGAATTGAGGGGGCAGCTTGGTGGCGCAGTAGGTAGAGCACCGGCCCTGTATTCAGGAGTACCTCAGTTCAAATCCAGCCTCAGACACATAACACTTACTAGCTGTGTGACCCTGGGCAAGCCACTTAATCCAATTGCCTAGCCAAAAAAAAAGAAAAAGGAAAAAAAAAAGAATTAGACTTCATCAAGTCAAAGCTAATAACTCCATGAAACATCAAGGAACAATAAAACAAAATGAAAAGAATTTTTTAAAAAATAGAAGAAAATGTGGAATATCTCACTGGAAAAACAACTGACCTGGAAAATAGATCTAGGAGAGATCATTTAAAATTATTGGACTACCTGAAATATATGATCAAAAAAGGAGCCCAGACATGGTCTTTCAAGAAATTAACAAGGAAAACTGCCCTGAACCAGAGGGAAAAGCAGAAATGGAAAGAATCCACTGATCACCTCCTAAAAGAGATCCCAAAATGAGAACCCCCAAGAATAGTCAAATTCCAGGGCTCCCAGGTCAAGGAGAAAATATTGCAAGCAGCCATAAAGTAACAGTTAAAATATCATGGAGTCAGGATAACACAAGATTTAGTAGCTTCTACATTAAAGGATCAGAGGGATTGGAATATGATATTCCAGAGGGCAAAGAAACTACACTTGCAACCAATAATCAAAAGTGAGTATAATCCTCCCATGGGGGAAAAATTGATATTTAATGAAAGAGAGGACTTTCAAGCATTCCTGATGAAAAGACTAGAGCTAAATAGAAATTCTGAATTTCAAATACAAAACTCATTGAGAAGCAAGAAACGTAAACAGAAAAGAGAAATCATAAAGGATCCAATAGGTTTAAAATGTTTACTTTCCTACATGAGAAGATTATACCTGTAACTCCTAAGAATGTTATCATTCTTAGGGCAGTTAAAAGGAGTGTACATAGCTAGAAGGCACAGATGTGAGTTGACTATGATGGGATGATATCTAAAAATAAAATAAAGAGTGAGAAAGACGAATGCATTAGGAGAAGCTTGAAGGTAGAAGTAGAATGGGGTAAATTATCTCATGTAAAAGAGGTACACAAAGGCTATTACAGTAGAGGGGGAAATTTGTGGGTGGGGGGTGCTGGGCAATACTTGTACCTTAGTCTCCTGAGAATTGGCTCAAAGAAAGAATAACATACACACTGTTAGTTACAGAAATCTATCTTACACTACAGGGAAGTAGGTGGGGAAGTTGTTAATAGAAGGGGGGGCACTGATAGATGAAAGGCAGATTTGGGTAAGCTGTGGTCAGAAGTAAAATACTCTTGAGGAGGGCCAGAGTGGAGTGAGAGAGAGGGAAGGATAAACAGATGAATAAATAAAGATGGGAGGGAAATACAGAGTTAATAATCATAACTGTGGATGTGAATGAGATGAACTCACCCATACAACAAAAGTAGAGAGCAGAATGAATTAAAAACCAGAATCCTAAAACATGTTGCTTATAAGAAACACAATTTAAGCAAAGAAACACAGAATAAAAGTAAGAGGCTTGAATAAAATCTATTATGTTTCAGATGAACTAAAAAAAAAAAGCAGGGGTAGCAATCAATCTCACACAAAGCAAAAGCAAAAAGAGACCAAATTAAAAGAGATAAGCAGGGAAACTACTTTTTTGAGAAATAGAAAATTATACCTAATAGATTTGCAGTTGCATGTACAATCATCTTTTTTTTCTATTCTACTATGTTGTGAAAAGGCTTGTTTTATTTCTTAAGCTCAGAAGAGAACAAATAATTTTTTTATAAAGAAACTACTTTTTTTTTGCTAAAAGGTACCATAGACAATGAAGTAATATCATTACTAAACATACATACATCAAAATTCTTAAAGGAATAGTTAAATGGCTTACAGGAGGAAAGAGAAAATAAAACCTCAACTTTCCCCTCGTTTGTTGTTTTTCAGTCAGCTGCTTTTCAGTCATGTCCAACTCTCCATGACCCATTTGGGGTTTTCTTTGCAGAGAGTAGAGTGGTTTGCCATATGAAGAACTGAGGCAAACAGGGTTAAGTGATTTTCCCAGGGTCACACAGCTAGTGTCTGAGGCCAGATTTGAACTCATAAAGGTGAGTCTTCTTGACTGGCACTCTCAGAACTAGATAAATCTAATAAAGAAATAAACAAGAAAGTAGTTATGGAAATTAATAGAATTTTAGAAAAGTTAGATATAATAGAACTTTGGAGAAAACTGAATGTTTTCAGCAGTACACGGCACCTACACAAAAATTGACCATGTATTAGGACATCAAAACTTCACAAGCAAATGCAGAAAAGCAGAAATATTAAATACATTCTTTTCAGATCATAATGCAACAAAAATTACATTCAACAAAAGTCCATAGAAATATGTTAAAAATAATTGGAAACTATACAATCCTAAAGGATGAGAGAGCCAATAAACAAATCATAGAAATAATCAATAATTTCATTAAAGAGAATGACAACAATGAGACAACGTAAGAAAATTTATGGGATGCAGTCAAAGCAGTACTTAGGGGGAAAATTATATCTCTAATAGCTTACATCAATAAAACAGAGAAAGAAGAGGTCAATGAAATGGACACACAAGTAAAACTAACTAGGAAAGGAAGAAATTAAAAATCCCCAATTAAACAACAATTTGGAAAGCCTGAAAATCAAAGGAGAGACTAATAAAACTGAAAGATAACCATTGAACTAATACCTAAAACTAGGAGGTGGTTTTATTGGGGGGGGCAACTAAAAAGAGGAATCATTGTTATTTTGATCAAAAAAAGATAAAAGGAAACTAAATTAAAAGTATCACAAGTGAAAATGTGTATTTGTCATCAATGAAGATGAAATTAAAGCAATTATTAGGAGTTATTTTGCCCAATTATATGCCAATAAATCTAACAGTCTAAGTGAAATGGATGAATGTTTACAAAAATATAAATTTCCCAGATTAACAGAGAAGGATTTAGAATAATTAAATAATTCCATTTAAGAAAAAGAAATTGAACAAGCCATCAATGAGTTCCCTAAGAAAAAATTCCCAGGGCTAGATGGATTCACAAGTGAACTCTACCAAACATTTAAAGAATAATTAATTCAAATATTATATAACTATTTGGAAAAATAGGCAAAAAAGGAGTCCTGCCATTTTTTTAAAACAAATATGGTACTGGTACCCAAACCAGGAAGAGCAAAAAGAGAGAAAGAAAACTCTAGATCAGTTTCCTTAATGACTATTGATGCAAAATTTTTGTATCTAACACCAGTAAGGAAATTATAGCAATATATTACAAAGATCATTATACTATGACCAAGTGAGAGTTATGCCAGGAATGCAGGTTCAATATTAGGAAAACTATGAGCATAATTAACCATAACAATAACAAAACTAACAAAAATCACATAAATATCTCATTAGATGCAGAAAAAGCTTTGGACAAAACACAATATTCATTCCTATTAAAAATACCAGAAACACAGGAATAAATAGAGTTTTCCTTAAAATGATAAATAGTATCTATCTAAAACAATTAGCAAGCATTTCTGTAATGGGGACAAGCAAGAACCCTTCCCAATCATATTGGGGTGAAATAAGGATGCCTATTGTCACTATTGCTATTTATTTTGCTTTTTTTTGTTTTGTTTTGTTTTGTTTTTTTGGTTAGGCAATGGGGTTAAGTGACTTGCCCAGGGTGACACAGCAAGTAAGTGCTATGTGTCTGAGGCCGGATTTGAGCTCAGATCTTCCTGAATCCAGGGCTGGTGCTCTATCCATTGCGCCACCTAGCTGCCCCCACTGCTGTTATTCAATATTGAACTAAAAATTCTGGCTCTATCAATAAAACAAGAAAATCAAATTTTAAAAATTAGAAATACGCAGTGAGAAAATAAAACTATCATTCTTTGCAGGTGATATAATGGTATACTTAAAGAATCCTAGAAATTCAACTAAAAATAGATGAAACAATTAACAACTTTAGTAAAGTTGCAGGATAAAAAATATACCCACAAATATCATCAGCATATCTACATATTATCAAAGTATATCAGCGAGAGATAGAAAGTGAAATTCCATTTAAAATAACTGTAGACAATATAAAAAACTTGGGACTCTAAAGTCTAAGACAAACTCAGGATTTATATGGTCACAATTACAAAACACTTTTCAAACCAATAAAGTTAGATCTAAACACTTGGAAAAATATTAATTGCTATGGGCAGGCCAAGCCAATATAATAAAAATAGCAATGCTACATAAATTCATTTACTTATTCAGTGCCATACAAATTGCACCACCAGAAATTATTTTAAAGAACTAGAAAAAAATTAAAAATAAATCATCTGAGGTAGAGCAAGATGGCTGAGAAAAGGCAACGACTTGCCTGACCTCACCCTCAAACCCCTCTAAAATGTTTTAAATAATGCCTCAAAACAAATTCTAGAGCAGCAGAACCCACAAAAGGAGGAAATTAAGCAATTTTCCAGCCCAAGAAAGCTTAGAAGGTCAGCAGAAAAGGTCTGTTGCACCAAGATGAGAGTGGAGCACAGTTTAGCACAGGCCTTACCCCAGCAAACCAGCAGAGTGACTGAATCAGTAGAAGCAATGGCAGCTTCCAGGCCCCTCAGCCCACAGACAGTAAGGGGGTCAGACAAGTGATCAGAAGGAGATCAGAGGGGTCCCTGCAGAGGTACCAGGGGCAGGACTCTGCTGAATTGCCCATACTTGACTCTGGGTTGCAGTCCTCGGTCTCAGTCTCAGGACGAGGAAAGAGCACTAGCACACCAGAGCTTGCAGCCACAACGGAGCTGGGACCCTGGTCATAGTTCCACAATGGAGAAGAGTGCTTGCAATTGCTTACAGACAATTACACAGAATGGGAGACTAGTAAATACACTTCTCCCTAGATCACACCACTTTGGAAGAACGAACACTATACAGGTTCCCAGAATTACTTCTAAAAACAGCTGCACAAAAAACCTGAAGTTTGGGACACTGCCCCCTCAACTCCAGAAGCAGAGCCCCATTGTAGCATACCAGAGAAGACGTCTGAATATTTTTTTCTTTTTTCTTTTATGGGATGTTTTTAGTACCTTATTTGTAAAATCTGGGTTAAGTATTTGGTTGTACAATTATATTACATTATACAATATTACATTACTACAATTATTATAAAATATCACTTATTATTATACAATAATATTATATTATACAATATTATATAAGTTTACATATGTATTATGCATTCCTGAGTTTTAAATTTTTTTCTGTGCCATCTGTTGGCCTTCATGTGTCAGCTTCCACAAAACTCCCCAAAACTTCCATTTGATTTTTTGTTTATGCTCACCCATAATACATTGAAACTGTAATGGAGAAAATGGCAATGTGGGAGGGGATAACTTTACACAGTAGTAAATGACCATAGTAATCTAATGTTTGACAAACCCAAAGACCCCAGCTTTTTGGAATAAGAATTCACTATTTGACAAAAACTGCTGGGAAAGCTTGAAACAGTTTGGCAGAAAATAGGTAAAGACCAACATCTCACACTGTATACCAAGATAAAGTCCAAAAGGATACATGATTGAGATATGAAAGGTGGTACATAACCAAAATAGAGGAGCATAGAATAGATTTCCTATCAAATACATGGGTAAGGGAGAATTTATGACCAAACAACAGATAGACAGCATTACAGGCTGTGAAATGGATGATTTTGATTACATTAAATTAAAAAGAGTTTGCACAAATAAACCAATACAGCTAAGATTAAAAGGAAAGCAAAAAACCTGAGGGAATTTTTTTTACAGAAAGTTTTCTGATAAATACATAGAGAGAAATGAGTCAAATTTGTAAGAATACAAGTCATTTCCCCATTGATAAATGGTCAAAGGATATGAACAGGCAGCCTTTTCAGAAGAAGAAATCAAAGCTATCCAAAGTCATATGAAAAAAAATGCCCTAAAACGTTGCGAGAGAAATGCAAATTAAACAACTCTGAGATACCATGTTACACCTATAAGATGGGCTGATATGACCTAAAAGGAAAAGTACATATGTTAGAGGGGAGGAATGTGGGAAAATTGCATTGTAAGTGGAGTTGTGAACTGATTCAACCATATGGAATTATATGACCAAAAGGCTATAAAAATGTGCATACTCTTTGACCCAGCAATACCACTACTAGGTCTGTATCCCAAAAATATTTTTAAAAAAAGGGAAAGGGCCTATATGTACAGAAATATTTATAGCAGCTCTCTCAGTGGTGGCAAAGAATTAGAAATTGAAGAGATGTCCATCGATCGGAGAATGGCTGAACAAGTTGTGGTATATGATTGTGATGGAATACTAATGTGCTATAAGAAATGACAAATAGGATGCTTTCAGAAAAGCCTGGAAAGACTTAGACAAACGGATACAAAGTGAAGTGAATAGAACCAAAACATTTTACACAATAAGAGCAATATCATACAATGATCAACTGTGAATGACGTGGCTATTCTCCGCAATATAATGATCTAAGACAATTCCACAAGACTCATGATGATAAATATTATCCATCTCCAGAGAAAGAATTAATGGAGTCTGAATCCAGGCTGAAACATACTTATTTATTTATTTTTCTTGTTTGTTTTTTTTCCCCATGTCTTCTTTCACATGTCTAATATGGAAATGTTTTGCATGAATGCATATGCGTAACCTAAATAAATTGCTTGCCTTCTCAATGAAGTTCTTATATTTCCCCACAAACCCACTCCTCTTTCATACTTTCCTAGTTCTGCCCAAGACACTAATAATATTCTACCACTCTCAGAGTAATCTTTGTTCCTCATACCACATATACAACCTGTTGACAAATCTGAGCATTTCTACATCTGCAACGTTTCCCATATCTGATTTCTACTCTTGACTCACACAGTCACTAATGGCCCTGATTACCTCTCTCCTATATGACTGCAATGGTCTTCTAATTAGTCTACCTACCTCAAGTCCTTCTCCATTACAGTCCATTCTCAGCTCTATTGCCAAAATAATTTTCCTTAACTCAGCTCTGATCGCATGATGGCTTTATTCAATCAACTCCGAGGGCTAACTGCTAACTCTAGGGTCACACTTAAATTCTTCTGCTTAATTTTAAAGCTCTTCATAACCTGTCATTCAAGCCTCAACGGACATTATTCCTTCTCCCATGCTCTGCAATCCAGCCAAACTCTCCTTCTACTTTTTCCTTACATGTAACCCTCCATTTCCTGTCTTTGAGTCTTTGCACTGGCCATTAGCAATGTATGGATTCCCTCCGCTCCATGATGTCATAGAATCCCTTTCTTTCTTCAGCGTATAGTTTACATATTTTTTACAGGAAGACTGTCCTGATACCAACGTATACCACTTACCAATGTCCTCCCTCCTTTTATTAAACTACTTTTTACTTATTTACATCTTTATATATAATATATTTAAATCTGTATTTCCTGTCTCCCTCCCATTAGAATGTAAACTCCCTACAGATACTCATTTTTTATATCTCTAGCACACAGGATCATGGAAAAGACTATTCAAACACAGCTCAGGTGATGAAGGGTGTAAAGATTGAATTAATCTATCTCTTACTTGGACTGGGAGGAGAAAGATTGTTGTTTGTTGGTTTTTTAAATATGAACATATTATAGTGATAGAAATACAATAAAGTAAGTAAAGTATCAGGCAGGAATAGGGTAGGGAAAATTGGAAGGCAGCATCAGGGAGCTACTGAAAATGGATTTTAAAGGAGAAAGAAATAAGAAAAAGGTAAAAAATAAAAACAGTGATCTCTGTCTAGGCTGGGAGAAGAGAGAAAGTATAGCCTTGAATTCAATAACAAGCCTGTTTCATTGATTTGTTTTCACTATTTTTTTCTCTTATAAAAAAGAGTACAGAGAAAGAAGACATATTTTAACAATATTTGATTGAAGAAGGAAAGAAATCTTATAAATTATAATGGCAATTATGACTGGGATAAACTCATCCACAAAAAAAGAAGGGTGGCAGAATGAATTGGAAAACAAAACCCAACAATGTGTTGTTTACAAGAAATATACTTTAAAAATAAGATTCATACCAAGTTAAAATGAGGAACTGGAGTAGAATTTATTATACTTCAGCTGAGTACAAAAAAAAAAGGCAGGAATAATAACCATGATCTCAGACGTGGTAAGGATAAAAATGAATACAGCTAAAAGAGACATGAAAAGTAATTACATTATGCATGAAGGTACCATAAATAAATAAACTATTTTAATGAAGTCTAGGATTTATTGGTATAAGAACTTCCTGGTGAGGAAACTCCTAGTACTGGTATATATCGGTTTTTAATCTGCAACTCTTAAATCTTGAAGGTTGCCAGGGAGTACTGAGAGATACATTGACTTGCCCAGGGTCACACAACCAGTATGTGTAATAGCTAGACTTGAACCAAGGTCTTCCTGATTCCAGGGACAGCTTTCCATCACATCACAGTGCCTTATACCTTGAACAATATCAATGTTGAATATTTGGTACTAAATGTTATGGGTTTTAGATAATTAAAGGAACATTTAATTATTGAAAGTCTGAGATAACAATAAAAATAATTTCTGAGAACTTTAACATGCCTTCCTTGTGACCCACCATTTCTCATATATAAACCTTTACATTGGCTATTCTCAAGGTATGGGACGTACCCACTTCTCAGGGAATCCTTATCTTTCTTCAATATGCATTTTAAGCACCTTCTTCTATAAGAAACCTTTCCTGATGCCCCTATTCCCCAACCATCAGTACAATCCTCCTTGTATTACATTGTTTTATTTATCTCTTTATACTTATACTTAGATCTGTATATAAATAGACACAAGCAATTTCACTGTTATAGAAAATTGAGAAAGCTATCAAACCCAATCCAATCCTGTTCTGCAACTGCTAACATTAAGAAGTACACACACACACACACATACACACACACACACACAGAGTTAATTCACTTATTCAGGGTTACACAGCCTGGATGCATCAGAAGAAGGTTTTGACAAAGATCTTCTTGGCTTTTAGGCCAGCTCTATATCTACAAAGCTGTTTCTATCTAAAAGAAAGTTAAAAACAACAACAACAATGAAGAGATTATTAGAAATATTAGATATGAAAAGGTCTTTCATGATTTTTGAATGAGAACCTTAAGTATACTTGTCAGCCTTAATTAGTAATGTTATTATTAATGATTATTAAGACAAAAAAGAACAGCAAATTCAGAAGGGCAGTTAGTCAATAAACATTTATTATCAATCAATCAATAAAGACTTAAGTGCCTACTACATGCCAGGCATCGTATTAAGCACTAAAGGTTCTATGCAATCCTTACTCTAAAGGAACTCACAGTCTAATGCAGGAGACACCATGCAAACAGCTATGCAGAAAGCAGCTTTATACAGAATAAACTGGTGATAATCAGCAGAGATAAAGGCACTAACATTAAGCTGGAATTGGGAAAGTCTTCTTGTAGAAGGTGGGATTTTAGCCAGGACTTGAAAGAAGCCAGGGAATCTAGTTTGTGGCGATGAGGAGAGAGATTTCTGAGGGCAGGAGGAAATACTAACACATCCTTCATAAATCACAATGCATTAAAATTGTCATCAGTCAGGCAAATATGGGCAAATGCCTCAGAATGAAATGGAGGCTAAATAAAAAGTAATTTTTGTTGTTGTTGTTGTTGTTGTTTTGGGTTTTTTTGGTTGTTGTTTTTTTTGTTTGTTTGTTTGTTTGTTTTGGCTAGGCAATGGGATTAAGTGACTTGCCCAGGGTCACCAGCTAGTAAATTTCAAGTGTCTGAGGCTGGATAATAAAAAGTAATGTTAAGAAGGTCAAAGAGTAAATCAGAAACAATTGTTTTGGATAGAACAGGCAGCTCACCAAAAATTGTGGAATGTAGTAATGCAGGCCTGAGAAGAAATTTTATATTTTTGAACATTTGTAGTAACATAACAAAGAGAAGATCAATGAATGAAGCATATTGCTACAACAACAAAATGAAACTGGAAAATTATCAAAGCAAAACCCTTCAAAAAAGGCACAAAAGTTGAAATTGTGAGAAAAAAGAATATCAAACCTATAAATAAAACTACTTTCTTTTAAATTGTTCCTTTAAAAGACCAATAAAACAAACTACTTGATAAAATATTATATTCAATTATCTATCAAAAACTAAAAATTTTACTAAATGTGAATATTAAAAATTAATACAAAATGTCCAGAATAACAGAAGAGGAATTAGGAAATAAAGCAATCCAACCTCAGAAAAAGAATTTGAAAAAGTAAGTTAACAACTGATGGAAAAAAGTCGAAAGCCCCAGTCTAGATGGATTTTCTAGTTAAATCTATGAAATGTTTAGACAAAAAATAAAGAAATTACTTTATCAGATACTTTCTAGGAGAAAAACATGACTCTGATACCCCCAAAAAGGAAGACATAAAGAAAAGAAAGAAAACTATAAAATAATATCATGAATTAGAATTGATGCAAAAATAGTAAGGTGTTTTTTTTTCCCCTTTTTGGTGAAACAATCGGGGTTACGTGACTTGCCCAGGGTCCCACAGCCAGTAAGTGCCAAGTGTCTGGGGCTGGATTTGAACTCAGGTCCTTCTGACTCCAGGGCCAGTGCTCTATCCACTGTACCACCTAGATGCCCCATGCTAAGTTATTTGACACGTTATTTTGAACAAATAATTGTGGAACTATGTTACAGAGCCTGAAAAAAAAATTACACAAAATTTCCTCATTTTGAGGAACAAAAGAGTAAGCATTACGAAGGATATAATTTAGAAATACAAGAATTGGAGGAGAGGTATTGGATATCGTTAATTAACCTAAAGCTATATAACCAAGCAGTAACACTGTTTGGCACTAGTTAAAAACAACAGTTATATTGGTACAGATATTTTAATAAACAATTCCCAGTAGTGATCAAACAGAGGGGTCGAGTGCTTAAGAAACCCAAAATGATTAAAAAAAAAAAACTAGGCAAAAGGCTCCCTATTCAACAGGACCTTCTGGGGAAACTGGAAAACGATTTGGTTAGTATAAATTGTGCACATAGTGCAAAATGCTATACAATGCCTTTATATTGAATAAGATACAAATAGATAAATGTCCTAAGGGTAATTAATTAACCAAAAGATAGAAGACAGAAGTAACTTTGACAACTGTGGATAGAAAAAAGAGAATAAGGGTTAGGTATAAAATCAATAATGAAACAAGGAGTGGAGGAGATCCCCAAAGTCAGAATAGATGATATGATTTCACAAAAATTTTTAAAGACCTTTGCATGAACAAAATCGGTACAAGTAGAGGAGGAGAGGTTTTAAGTGGGAAAACATTCATTTTTTTTTAAATCCGATATCCAAGATATGAAGGAAATCAACATAAATGAAACCCATAAATAGGTCACGAGAAGACAGGAAGAGTTTTCAAAAGAAGAAATGAAAACTAACAAATAACCATATAAAATTGTCATTCGGTTGTTTCAGTCATGTTTGACTTACTGTGATGACCCCATTTGGGGTTTTCTTGGCAAAGACACTGGAGTGGCTCAACATTTCCTCCTGCTCATTGTATAGATGAAGAAACTGAGGTAAATAGGCTTAAGCAACTTGCCCAGGGTAACATAGCTAGTAAGTTTCTGAGGTTACATTTCAACTCAGGTCTTCCTGACTCCAGGCCTAGCATTCTATCCACTGTGCAACTTAGCATATAGAGTAATAAAATTGTATTGTTTGTTATAATTTAAGTTGACTTAGGATAAGTGTATCAAGAAATGGTATAGAAAAGAATTTTTAAAAACCATCATTTTAGATGAAAAAAAAGATTGCTCCATTAATTCAAATCATTTTTTCTCCTTTGGTAATACCTTTGTATTTTTTTGTGTGGGGAGCATTTGTGGGACTCAAATTTTGTTTTATCAGAGCTCATTTATGTGCTCTTAGAGCAGAAACGACAAACTAACAAAAGCTACTAACAAACCCTACCCCTAACTATCACCACAATTGTGCATTGAGTTATTTAGTTTCCTTTTGTTAGCAAGGTCATAAACTACTAATGACTCACAATTAATGACTGAAATTTCTAATGCAGAACTTTAAGACTTAGACCTTTTCACTCCTTTTACTCACAGAGGGTTATAATGTCCAGATGTCTTTCTGCTCCAAGGCCATGATGAAAACAAGTGGGAACTCAGGAGGAAAAAAAATGCTCTGGGATCTTCTGGCCCCACCAGCATGGAAATCATTTAGCAAATGCAAATTATTTCATGGTAATAGTCTCAGTGTTCCCAGAATAAATATTTTATGCTTCTGTTACTGATCTTAAGTTTTCCTCTGTAGAGATCATTGGAGCTCATGGCTGCTTTTGGTGAACGAGTGCTAAGATGCCAATGGAGTTGTGCCTGGCAAACAATGAATTGATTTCCTCATGTGAGTCATTTCCATTTTCTCCCAGATTCATACGCTTAGCTCCTCAATGATTAATAGTTAACTTCTTTAAATATATATATATACACATACACGTATATGTATATATATATATGTGTGTGTGTGTGTGTGTGTATGTATATATATACACACGCACATACACACACATAGATACATGTATGTGTGTATTTTATATAAAATATATAAATATACATTTTAAAAATAATTCTATAATATAAAAATATATTTTCTATAAATATATAATATATAAAATATATATTTCTGTTTATGTATAAAAGAATTTTTATGTATTAGTTATATATTTGCTTATATTATATAGTATTATATTTTATATCTATTTAGATATTCACACATATTTAACATGTTAACCACTAACCATTGAGGATATATATATGTGTATGTATGTATACACACACATATATACATACATACATATACATATATACATACACACATATACACACATTACCTAAGTAGTGTTGGACAAAACATTACGATTTCAGCCTATGACAAAGGATTAAAATGATAAAGCCTAATCATAGCCTGCAGAAACTTTGAAAATCTGTTTAGTTTTTGTTACTGTGTATGATTTAAGAATTATAAACTTGCTCTTGCTTAGAAAATGTTTTCTAATCAATCAACTCTAACAGACGAGCCGAGGGAAAATTCAGAAGATCAAGCCTATTAGCCAGTAGCACGAAGCACTGCCTAACAATGATCACAAGCCCCCCAGAGCGATGAACCCACCAGAGAGCAGACAAGCTCAGGAGATCACAACAAGCAGGAATAACAGAGATGCAGCTCCCAGTGGAGAAGCCTAATAGTGACCAGAGGAAATCAGGTCAAGAGAAAGCCTCATAATTTCACCAGAGGACATCATATGTAACCCTGTAGCGTTAAGATGCATTAGTTTTCATGCGCCCTGGCCACGAAGCTCATTTTACATGTGTCCCTCTATAGATGTGTAATGGCTACATTGTTTCTCTTTTGGAGTCAGTATATGTGTCTGCTTTTACAACTGATGGCATGTATATACAAACACTGGGGGAATACTTGTGTGCTATTTTTCTTCCTGTATTGTTTCATTAAATGGCTTTTCCTCCACTGAATCTTAGGAGCCCCTGAGTGTTTTCTGGCCAACTAGTAAAAGCAAACATATCAGTAGGGCACCATGAGTGACTGTTTAAGTAGATCGGGACCCAAAAAGTATCTTGAAACTAAAGTAGGCTTTCTACAGACCTTGAATAATACAATGGAAAGAGCAATGGAATTGAGGTCAAAGGACCTTCAAGAAATCCCTTAGAGGTCAAAGAAATCCCTGAGATTTCTTTCTCCAAGACCACTCTGGATCTCATGGATTGGACAACAATAGGTCCCTGCCCAAGAACCACTTCATGGTTATTTTTTGGGCACTCTTGGCTCAGTTGTCCAGCAACCCTGAGGGTCTTCCTTTCCCAGTTTAATTTTTTTTTCTTTTATTAAAGGGGCCATCCCTTGACTCACTTTTTAAAGAGGTCTATTCACTGAATGGGCTTTTCTTCAGTCATACTGAGAACCTGAAAAAATCTTTAAAGGGCCAAGGTCTCCTACTGCACCCTGGGCCATCTCGTCTTCCTGATTGATATCTGACCACTGGACCCAGATGGCTCTGGAGGAGAAAGTGAGGCTGGTGACTTTACACAGCCCTCCCTCACTAACTGAAGTCAAAGTCAATTGCAAGTCATGTCATCATCTCCCTGATGCCATGGTCATCTTTGAGAATGACGGACAAACCACATCCTGTGAGTAGTCCCAGCTGCCTGAATGGGGAAGCAGTTGGCCAGTTTTCTCCGGCATAGGGCATTTCTTAGCAGGGCAATTATCCCTACCAGTGTAGGCAGTAACTTTATAGAAACATATAGGATTAGAGAATTGCCCAGTGTGGGGAAACTGCTGCCTCAAGAACAAATCTTCATTCTGTCAAGTTTGGATTCAGTCAAAGGGCCGAACTCAAGGATCTAGAGGGCCACATGTGTCTCTGATGCTGCAGGTTCCCCACCCTGGACTAGAGCATAGAGAGTGTAAATGATGTTGCCAGGGTCACAGAGTTATTATGTGTCAGAGGCAGAACTGGAATCTGAGTCTTCCTGGCCTTGAGCCTAGATGACTCTTTACCCTGAAATATGAAATATTGCCTTGAATATGTGCTATTCCTAAAATGTAATGATAGAGAAAAAATGTCTAGGAACAAAATGATTTCTTTTTGATTTTCCATGAGGACTGTTAATAATCATATGCATGTGAATGTTCTTGGAATCATGGCCTTCTTAGTTGTCATTTATTTATTTATTTTGGCTAGGCAATGGGGTTAAGTAACTTGCCCAAGGTCACACAGCTAGTAAGTGTTAATGCGTCTAAGGCCAGATTTGAATTCAGGTCCTCCTGAATCCAGGGCTGGTGCTCTATCCACTGCACCACCTAGCTGCCCCCTTAGTTGTCATTTAAATAAAGTGTGTCCCCAAAGTCCCTATTTAAACAAAGTTTGTGCAGCATTTTATATTCAAACATTTCATAGTAAGAACCAGAGACATACAAAGTTTTAATTTTAGAAAACATTTTTTAAAAATATCTTATTAACTGTCTCCTAAGACCAACATTTGTTTCAAAATATTTTTTTTCTGTGCTTCTGTCCTTAGCATAGTGCCTGGCACATAGTAGGCATTTAATAAATGTTTATTGACTGTTGAGTGCCATTATTTTTCCCTTCCCCTGCTCCTCAATGTTGAATGTCTTCAGATTCAAGTAGTGTGACAGAGTAGATTCCTTTTTTTTCAAGCTGTAGTTACCTCACCTGCTTTCTCACTCTCTTCTAAAAGCCCATTTCCCTCTCACCTCATCTGCCTTCATTTTTCCCTCTTGTCAGCTTCTAGAAGAAATTTCATTCTTAAAATGCTACTGCAAAATCACAATTTAGGAGTCAGCATCAGAGCCCTCCAGGAGTAGGAGGTAGAAAGATGATTGCATTGCAGAGAATGAGATGGGCAGGAGAAATGAAACATTGTGAAAGCCAAGGGAAAAGAGGCTTGCTAGTTGATATTGGCTAGCTAGTTGATATTGCTGAAATCTGCCAAAAGGTTAAATAGAATGAAAACTAAGAAGAAGAAAAAAAAAAAAAAACATTGGATTCATTAGTTAAAAATCGTTATCACACACACACATACAAATACATACATACACAGAGAGAGAGAGACAGGGAGAGAGGGAGAGAGAGAGGCAATATTTTATATTTCAGGATAAAGAGTCATATAGGCTCAGGGACAGGAAGATTCAGATTCCAGTACTGCCTCTGACATATAACAGCTATGTGATTCTGGAAAATCATTCACTCTCTATGCTCTAGTCAGAGGTAGGGAACCTGCAGCCTTGAGGCCATGTGGACCTCTAGGTCCTCAAGTGCAACACCTTTGACTGAATCCAAACTTCACAGAATGAAGATTTGTTCTTGAGGCAGCAGGTGCCCCACCCCTGGGCGATTCTCTAATCCTATATGTTTCTATGAAGTTACTGCCTACACTGATAGGGATAATTGCCTCGCTAAGAAATGCCCCATGTCAGAGAAATTACAGACACAATCCTTGTCCAAGCTCTTTTTTATTAAATGAAAGAACACCTAAAATGTTAAGAAACTGAAATCAAGTAGTTTTTGGTTTTTTGGTTTTGTTTTGTTTTTGGTGGGCAGGGTCAATACTGAAAAGGAAACAGGGCAAACCTTCACAGAATTCAGGACTGGTGAACAGCATGTCACAGCCAGAGAGATCCAAAGTAAGAATAAAAGTAATTCAGAAAAATTGAATAAAATTGTAAATTACATTATTGGACTGGGTCCTGGGAATAAGATAAATACTCTAGTAGACTCTCATGTCAACTTTGACAGTAATGGTGATTAGTGTGATTTGATAATTGAAGGGAGACAGCCAAGGCAGAACCTGAAATCTTCTACACCCAGGTCCTGTGACATATTGTTATTTGACTCAATTAGCTTAAATTACTGAGACATAACTGAATAAAATATATCATAAGCTATGACTCACCCAAGCACATGCCATTTGGTAGGGTAATGCAGAGTTTTGTTAACTATAAATTACGAGCTAATGGGAGTCTGTAAACAATTTTTGAGCCTAGGAAAACACATTTTTATTTTAAAGGAAGACTAATAGTCTTAAAACATCAGCCTCTTGTATTAACTATGCAGATATTAAGAGTTCTAATGCTGATAAATGAACCATGTCAATTTAGGTAAAACAATTAACCTTGATTTCCTTAGATGAAAAATAGGACAAATAATATCTAATGTATATATTGTGACATTTTTTTAAATCATGCACATAGATTACATCTAAAATAGAGGGTTACAGATAATAAATGTACTATTTTGCATACAGTTAATTGTTGTCTATATTACTCCTTTCATATTAATGGTTTGGAATGGTTTGGAACAAATGAAATATATGGAGATGTCCTTATCTTTCTAGACAAGAAGGATGTTGTTATTTTGTTGTTATAATTCAGTGCTTTGGTAATGCCTTGTTCTTTGTGACCCCCATTTAGGGTTTTCTTGGCAAAGATACTAGAGTGGTTTGCCATTTCCTTCTCCAACTCATTTTACAGTTGAGAAAACAGAGGCAAATAGGGTTAAGCGACTTGCCCAGGGTCATACAGATAGTAAGTGTCTGAGACCAGATTTGAACTCTGATCTCCCTCACTCCAGGCCCAGCGTTCTATCCACTGTGCCACCTACCTGCCCCAAGATGGATTTTAGACAATCATAAATATTTTCTATAATTTTTTCACCTCAAAACTTTGACATCAGCATACTTTTTAACAGTTTTACTTTTCTGATTTTCCACTGGGTCCAAATAGAGAATTGTATTCTCCTACCCCCTCTAATATTCCCATTATTTCTTAAATTTGCCATTACGTTGGCCTCGCATCTACAAAGTAGAGATTGGGGTACTTCCATTATCCAGAAATGTTCTGGACCTCCCTCTGTCTTTCTTTCTCTCTTCCAAAAGCGGAGCTTCTAATATTTACTTGTTATAATTAAGAGTTTTGTACTTCAGAGAGCAGGGAAGGAATGACGAGAATCCCGGGGTGGGGTGGCAAAGGGAGAAATTACTCTCTTTTGTTTTTTGTTTATTTTTGTTTTCTGTGAAAGTGGAGAGAAAGGAAAAGGCTATGATCTGACTTAGAGAGAGCAGATTCCAAAGCATTTAAAGGAAAGATTCTATAGCCTAAACTTCTACCAAAGGACTTTCAAAAGAGAAAAGACAGGTAGAAAGAGGCATATTTACATTTAGTAGAGTACAATAACTGATATAGATGAAATTGAGGGAGGGGGAGAAATAAACATTCAAAAAGCAATATCTCAATAGACTAATACATTGTCATGGAGGAACCCAAGTTAAAAAATCCACTAGGAAGGTGAAGTTCTTCCAACAGAAGCCTCAGTCTTGCAGTGGCAATGGAGCAACTCAAAGAATTTCCTGAATTATTCAGAATAGGAGTAATTGAAAATATCAGAAATAAAGACAGTGATTGGGGCTCTTAGGAAATAAACCATTGTCTAACAAGAACTTGGACAATTTGGAGAAAAAATAGACACAACCCCCCTAACAATAGAGTGTTTTTAAGAAATGAAAAAAGAATAAAAGCAAAAATATAGAAGCAGAAAGAAAAAAAATGGAGTTTTTTGGGGGGAAAGAAAAAGAACCCATGAGACCAAAAAACAAAACGTTTAAGTCAACTAATGGCAAACACTATGATAAGTGTTGGTTATAGCAATACAAAACCAAAGACATTCCCTACCCTAATTCTTTGTTATACGGTTGTGTCCGGCTCTTCGTGATCCCACGGACTAGAGCACTCCAGGCCCTTCTATCCTCCACAGTCTCTAGAAATTTGTCCAAATTCATGATTGTTGTTTCAATGATACTATCCACCCATCTCATCCTCTGTCATCCCCTTCTCCTCTTGCCTTCAATCTTTCCCAACATCAGGGCCTTTTCAAATGAGTCCCCTCTTTTCATTAAGTGGTCAAAGTAATTAAGCTTCAGCTTAATTCCAGTGAATAGACTGAATTAATTTCTTTAAATATTGACCGATTTGACCTCTTTGCTGGCCAAGGGACTCCCAAAAGTCTTCTCTAGTTCCACAATTTTAAATTATTGATTCTGCCATGCTCATCTTTCCTTATAGTCCAATTCTCGCAGCCATACATTGCTACTGGGAAGAAGAAAAAAAAAAACATAGTCAAAGCTGCAGCTTTGACTATACAGATCATTGCTGGCAAGGTGATGTCTCTGATTTTTAGTATGCTGTCAAGATTTTCTGTAGTTTTCCTTCCAAGGAGCTACCCTAAAGAGATAGACTATTCTAATAGGATATATTAATATTTGTTTATAACTCAAACACCAAAGTGGTGACCAAAGAAGAATAATTTGGTAAGAGGTAGTAAGTGGGGTCATTGAGTAATAGAGTGATATTCTCCTGCCAAGAGCAATGGCAATTCTCCCAGCAAATGACTCAATACTGGTCTGGAACTTGCAACTGGAAAAAGAATGAGAGGGGTGGATATACCAGATTGACAAGGTTGTTGGTGATGGCTAGGGAGTAGGGAATAAAGTGAAGGTTGGCTGGAGCCTACCTAAAATAGGAGGCCTTATGTGGTAATCATCCATCAGGGCAGCAGTGTAGCCCAAGTGAAAATTTCAGAGAAGAAAAGATTAAATCCTCCACGGCACTGTCTCCATTCTTGGAAGCAAAAGGATGATAGGCCAAATGTGATGATTGAAATGTAGCAGGTCGCTGGAAATAACATCCACAGCTGGGCAGGGAACTCCGATACCCTCCCTTCACTTAGCTAACCTTAGTCAGTCTGTTGCCGTTTTACAAAAAAAAGACAAAAATGTTCCTTCTTTCAATGGAAAGGAAGAGAAAGCAGAAAATCTCAGAAGTGAGAATTAAGCACATCAATTTAGAGAGGATGGAGGTACTCCACCAGTGTATCTTGGAAAGAGATTCGTAGAGCTACTAGTAACCAGCCGATGTAGCGGCCTTAACTAATACCATGATAACTACTACCACTCTTGAGAGTTAAGCCATGTAGAAGCCACCTAAGCTGATTCAGGAAAGAATCTGGCTGTAAAAGAAGGACGATGCTTTTCCTCCCATCTTCTTGCCCCTTCTCCCCTCCCTCTGAGGGAAAGTGAGCACCGTTTTCAAAACTCATCTCTTTTTCTATATTTAGATTTTACGCTGCTCTTCGTATCTACAAGCCAGTATTAAGATGAAAATTGGATAACTAAGAATACTACTAGACTGCACCTAGTTTAATGGTTCAAAAAGAGTAGGTGAGGGCAGGTGGAGGATTTTGTCATAACTGCTCACCAATAATATCTGAAAGAAAATGTCAAGAAAAATAGAACCTATTTCAGTTATCTGGCGTTGTTTAAGAAATGCTAGATATAGTGTGATGAAGGGTGGACATACTCAATAGTAATGATAATAATAATTGTCACAAGAATCACTAGCACTTATATAATACTTATGATGTGCCAGACACTGTGCTAAGCATTTTACAAAAATCATCTCACTCTATCTTTCCAATAACTTTTGGAGGTATGCAGCATTATTATGTTCATTTTGCAGTTGAGGAAATTGAGTCAAACAGAAGTTAAGTGACTTGCCAAGGTTGCACAGCTAATAAGTGTCTCAGGTTAAATTTGAACTCCAGTCCTCCTGATTCCAGGTGGTAACATTCCATCCACTCAACCACCCAGCTGCCCAATAGTATATAGAGGGCATTACCAAAGAGAAAATACAATTAACCCCATTTGTAGATAATAAATTTAATAATATACTTTAAAACCCCAGAAAATTAAGAAAGTAATTAAGACAGTTATTAACTTTGACTAGGTAGTAAGATGCTAAATAACTCTACAAAAATAATTAGTATTCTTACACAGCCCTGGGCAGCTAGGTAGCTCAGTGGATAGAATGCCCGGAGTCAGGAAGAGCAGAGTTCAAATTCTGCCTCAGATTCTAGCTGCATGACCCTGAGCAAGTCACTTAACCCTTTTCACCTCAATTTCTTCATCTGTAAAAATAAGCTGGAGAGAGAAATGGCAAACCATTTTAGTATCTTTGCCAAGAAAACCCCAAATGGGGTCACACAGAGTCAGACACAACTAAACAACAAAATACAGCACTAAGAGAAATCAGGAAGAAGCAACAATAATTCAGGATGACTACCAAGAATATGAGATAGCTGAAAGTTCACCTACTGAGACACAGTAAGAGTTTAAATATATAACCAGAAAAGATCTTTTCATAGAAATAAAAGGAGAAAACAAACAACCCGAACTACTAATTGCTTACCAATTTAATGATTGTCAAAGCTACCAAAATTGATTTACAAATTTAGCGTTATAGCAATAAATTGAGGGGGCAGCTAGGTGGCACAGTGGATAGAGCACTGGCCCTGGATTCAGGAGGACCTGAATTCAAATCTGACCTCAGACACATAACACTTACTAGCTGTGTGACCCTGGGCAAGTCACTTAACCTCATTGCCTAGACAGGAAAAATAAATAAATAAATAAATTGCTAAAGAGATATATTATCAAAGTACCTAACTTTCAGTGCAAAGTCTGGTACATACTAGGTCTTTAATAAATGCTTGTTTATTGGTTCATTTATTGATAAAATCAGACTAACAATAAAATTCAATTTTCTAAAAAAAGTTCTAGAATCTCAAAAGAATCATTAGGAAAAGCATAAGGGATACAAGACCAGACTTCAACAATACTTCTCTCTGCCATTATTTTCTTTGAGATTCTAGACCTTTTGTTTGTCTACATGAATTTTATCAGTCTGTGTTTATCAATTAATTTGAAATAATAAAAGCATTTGTTAAATACTATACAACATGAAGTACACTAGTTCAAATATAGGATTAGAGGCTTTGATACCACACACGTACTATGTATGCATACATACATATACACACACACACACATGCACACACACATATATGCATGCATACATACAAAATTATAGATGTCTTTTGTCTTTACATCAGGTATATGTTCTTTCTTGCCCTACTCTAATGAACTCCACCATGTGAGGTAGAGAAATGATTAAGCAAAAAGATTTTATGTAGGGACCTTATCTGACAATGCACACAATATACTGTCCTAGTAATCACCAACCTTTCTTTGTCATAAAAACGAAGTATGTTTCATTATCTCTCTTCCAGTAACTTCCCTGATTTTTCCATTACTCAGAATTTAACTTTCCCTTAGTGATCTTTTCATTTGCCCTTTTATAATCATAGTGTATATTTTTTCCTTGGTCCAAATTAATTCATTCTCTATCAATTTGTGTGAATCTTCCTATGTTTCTCAGAATTTTCTTAGTTGGCATTTCTTATTGCACAAGAATATTTCACCACATTGTTTCACCATAGCTTTTTTTTTCTCAAGTATTTCTTAATTGATGGGCATTCATCTTGTTTCTAGACTTTTGATGGCACAAAAAGTGTTTCTATTAATATTTTGTTATATAATCTTCCTTTGCTTCTGTCTTTTATTTCCTTGGGAAAAGTTCTTCGCAGTTAGATTGCCAAACAAAATGATGTGGTTTCATCATTTCTCTGAAATGGCTCCAAATTAAAATCAAAAATTGTTGGGCCAACTCATAGTTCCTCTAACCAAACAACAGTGTACCTGTTTTCCCCAACTGCACCAACATTAATTTTTCCCATCTTTATTTTTCTTCCACCTTGACTAAGTTGTACAGTTTATATTTCTTATTGTAGGGAAATTATAAGGACTAAAGAAGCAAAGAGATTACAGGTGAAGATGATGGTACATTGACCAATGACAGAGAGAATGTAGAGCCACTCCAAGGAGGATTTAATTTGCTTCCATTTTCTCTGGCAAAAAGCATGTCCTCTAGACTAGAACAGGCTAACAAAAATGACTGATAAGTATTTGATGCCCAGGAGAAGTAAGGTCGCTGAAAAAAGGATGATGAGAAGTGCCACTCTCTTCAGAGCAAGAAGGACAAGGGACTTCCAGGACACGTTATTTATATTGTCATGATGAGCTCAAGTCATCTAACCTAGATAAACTACATCTGAAGGTATTGAAAGAATGAGAACATGTGATTGTTGGACTTCTGTCGTGGATCATGTGAAAGATCGCAGTGAACTGGAGAGACGCCAGAGGATTGGAAAAAGGCAGAAGACCAGATTTTGAAAAACAGAAAAGGAAGTGAGTGGAGTCTACCTGCAAGCTTATCTTCCATTTCAAGCCAAATGCTAGGATGCATTATTCAAGGGATTATTAATGTCTCTGGCATTTAGAACTAGCCATGCTAGATTGAATTCACTGCTTTTATTGGGGGGGAAAGGGTTATTAGACTAGAATATTAGAACGACAGTTTCCCTGAGTATTTATTTATTTATTTATTTATTTATTTATTTATTTTATTTTTGGTGATACAATTGGGGTTAAGTGATTTGCCCAGAGTCACACAGCTAGCGAGTGTGATGTGTCTGAGGCTGGATTTGAACTCAGGTCCTCCTGACTGCAGGCCCAGTGCCACCTAGCTGCCCCTCCTTGAATTTTTAACAAAGCATTCCACAAAGTTTTTCATGCTATTCTCATTGAAAAGATGAAAGTTGTTTATTAGAAAAGAGCACCATTAAATTGTTTCAAAACTGCTGACACAGCCAAACCTAAAGAACAGTTAGTCATTACTGGGTGGCATAGTGAATGGAACGCTGGGCTGGGAATCAGGAAGACTCAACTTCATGAGTTCAAATCCAGTCTCAGACACTTATGAACTGTGTGACCCTGGGCAAGTCCGTTAAGCCTATTTACCTCAGTTTCTCATAGGTAAAATGAGATGGAGAAAGAAATGCGAACCACTCCGCTATCTTTGCTGAGAAAACTCCATTTGGGATCATGTAGAGTCAAATATGACTGAAATGATTGAACAAAAACTGGACCAATATAAGAATGGCAGAAGGTCTTTATTGAGGTAGACTAGGAAACTGTATTTTGACATATTCTGTTTAACCTTTTTAATCAATGACTTAGAAAAGCACACTGCTTGCCTACTTATCAAATTTGCAAATGACAAAGCTAAGAAGAATAGGAATCTAATAAAAGATTTGATAAATATAAAGGCTCATGTTTGGGCTCAAAAAAACCAATTTACCAGTAAAAGATTGTGGTGTGGCTATTCACTCAATTCAGCAATTCAAATTTACAAAAAACAAACAAACAAACAAAAAAAACTCGGTATTTAACTGAACTGCAAACAATCTAATTTTAATATTGTGATTAGATATGAAAGAGTCATTGTGATATAGGGGCTAAAATGGCCTTGCAGTCAAGATGATCTGAGATCTAGTCTTGCTTCTAGTAAGAATTAGCCATGTGACAACGAGCAAGTCACTTACCCTCTCAATATCCTGGTCAGTTCTATAAATTATAGATTAGATGCTTATCATCGTTAGCAGAGTGGAGTAGATGTGCGCTTCCACAATAGGATTCTTCAATACTGATGAATCATAGACGTGGACCAAAGCAAAATAAAACACAGCTTTCTAGGATGAGAGAGTTTCTCATCCTACTACACTTGGCCCCAATCAGAATCCATCTCCAATACTCAGCTCAGTTGCCTCTGGGTAAGGGTATCACGAGCTAGAGAATATCCACTTGGATATAACCAAAATACTAAAGGACATCAATTTCATGTCACATGATGTCTGTCATTTGAAGGAATGGATGATGTTTAGCCTGAAGAAGAGAAGACTGGGGGACATTATAGTTGTGGTCAAATATTTGAAATGGAAGGTTGAGTATACTTCTCAGTTCTCAGAGGGTAGCTGCAAAAATGGAAAATGTATATCTGATGTCAGAAAAAAAAATACTATATAGCATTTAGAGTTGTTGAAAAGAAGAATGGACTGCAAAAAAGTTAGTGAGCTCCATGCATCAGAGGTCTTTGTGTAGAAGATAGATGGACACCCACCATGTTTTCTGTAAATAGAATTCTTGTTCAGCTCTAAGTTGGAATAGGTGGCCTCCAAAGTAGCTTCCAACTCTTGATTTTATAAGATGTATTCATTGTGATTAGAATTCTTTTGGACTAGATGTTATTCCATTAGTACAAGGAATTCTTAGGGAGATAACCACCTCTTATCAATGAAGACTGGTGCCTGTTGTGCAGCCTGTGTTTTCAGAGAGTGATGTAGGGATGCTTAGAGGATTAGTGATGTACTCAGGGTCATAGGAAGTCCCAATGTGCAAGGTCTTCCTGACTCCAAAGCCAACTCTCAATTTACTGTCCAGTGCTGCCTATGACTTCTTATATTGCTTCCTTCTCTAGTATGAAAATCACATTTAATTCAAATTACCAAAATAGGCCAAAATGGGAAAGTTTTAGATGTAGTGTTCAATTGGATTTCTTTTTTCATAGTTTTGCACAAATTAGATAGACCTATAATTCTTTCAATCTTTCCTCTGTTCAGTTTGGGGATAAAAAACTATATTTGCATCATAAAAGGAATTGGCTAACTTCCCATCTTTCCCATTAAGAAAACTTTCCCATTTAAAAACAAGCCATATAGTGTATGAATTAATATTTTAAAGTCTGATAAAATTATGTAGCTTATAAGCCAATCTAATCTTAGACCCTTTTTACAGGGTATTTCTTTAAGGATATGTCTGATTTCTCCTTATGAGATTGATCAATTTGATTTATTTCTGAATGTCTTGGTGTGAGTATTTGATATTTTTGTGAATCATAATCCTTTTTTGTACTCTATGAATATAATGTTATCTTTCATTGTTAGGCTCTTACATTGATCCCCTATTTTGCATGCCTAACATCTTAGGTTTTCTTTCCCTCCCCACCTTTTATTAAGTAAATTTGATAATCATTTACCAAATTAATGTTTATTGTTATGTTGATATTTGGGAAAAGTGGTTCATGATATTTTAATTTTTATTATTATTTTAATCATATTAGTTTCTATTATGTGTTTCCATTTGCATTACTTACAGTATTTTATCTGTTTCAGTTGTATTACATTTAATTTTATTTTAATTGACCTTTGCTGTCCTTCCTTCTTCCCTTCCTTCCTTCTTTCCTTCCTTCAGTATTAATATGGAAGAAGTAAATATCTGCATCAATAACACTTGATTTATATTACTCACTGAAGGTTTTTCTGCTTCCCTTCTTGTGGGAAGATGCTAGACACGAGCCAAAACGAAGCCTTCAACAATTTTTCTACAAGTCACAGGGGTGGAGGTCAGGCCCTGTGAGGACTGAATCTAGTCCCTCCTTTCCTCCCTTCCTTCCTTCCTTCCTTCTTTTTTTTTCCTTCTTCCTTCCTAATATTATTTATCACGTATGTGTTTTAGCCCTTTTTCTTTACTTTGGTTTTTCTAATATTTTTGGAGTAAGATGTAAGAATTCTGGAACTCTTACAATGTCTCACTCTGTCAGGTTAACTGAGAATTCCCCTCTATCTTCGTTTTTTCTTTTTTTTACTAAGACTAACCAGTATTACTACACAGTTCATAATTTAAAAGAATAGAAATGATCTGAAAAACATTTTGGATTATAGGATCACATACTTAGAGCTAAAAAGGACCTTTAAGGCCACTGAGTCCAACACCCTTATTTGTAAATGAAAAACAAAGAATAAAAGAGGTCATGTGAAATGACCAAAGTTGCACTGTGGTAAGTGTCTGAGGCAGGATTCTAACTCAGATCTCCCAAACTTGAGGTCTAACACTCTCTTCACTCTACCACCTGCCTTTTATAAACACCCTTTCTTCATCAAGTAGAAGCAATTAAATCATTAACAATGTTCACCTGTCATTAGGGCCCCTTACCCAATTTTTTTTTCCCTTTGCAGTTGTTTCTTCTCATGTAGAAACAGACTGTTGATCTATCTGGGCATGTTTCAGTGAAAATTTGCTTATGCAAAATAATTTAAGGCTAAATAATGTGAGTAAGAGTCCGCCACAAGCAATACATGGTGGTGGCATAAAATATATGGATTGAGTATAATTTGTCTTTGACATAGCATCTGTTGTGTCTTATGTATCCAAAAGCATATGATCTGCATACTTATTCAGGACGATTTACACACCATTGCCATCTGCCCTGTCAGAGTAACTCAGGATTGAAAGCCTGGGATTGCATATTTCTTTCTCAAATTTTATACCTCAAAATCCCACAGATAATTACACACCTGCAACAATGCCACCAAATCTTCATTTTTAAATATTAATATGTTCACAGAGCTGTTTGATCTCTTTCATCCTAAAATAAAAGCTTTCTTTTTCCAACATGTCTATTTAGAGTTCTTTAAGGGGAAGCACTTAACTCATTAAAATGATATTTCTCAGTCATGGATGACTGGTTTGTTTCTGTGTTACAAAATCTTTATCCAACATACATCTGAGGAGGCTATTCTAATCAATTCCCAACCCTGTCCAGTCATACTTTTTCTAGAATGGTCCATGATCTGTTACAGAGCATTTTCATGGCACTCCAGATAAACATGGCGGGTCACCTTCCATTGATTTATTATTTTATTAGGAATTAAAATCATTACCATGGAAGAGTGCTCGCCAGGTCATCTTGATAAATCAAGTTTTAACTTAGCTAGAGGCCATCACCTGCCTGGTTACTATTATAGTCTAACCTTTTCATTCTTCACTTGCTTTGTTTCTTTTCCACTTAGTCCTTTAGGTCTGAGACCTTTTTGTTTTCCCTATAGTCTCTATACCTTTTTCTCTTCTCTCATTTCTCTAATTCTACCTTGATTATTTATTCAATTGTACATTTAAGTCCTTTTAGTCTTGTTCTATTTTTTTTAAAGCAAATACACAGAGGTCTAGAAAATGTTGAGATATGCCACATTATATATATATATATATATATATATATATATTATGCCTATATTTGAAAGATATAGGCTTTCTATACAATTTTAAAATATTCTCCATCCAGGATGTTCATTTTTATTTTCTTTTATCCATATTTATTTTAGTTTTGTGTATCTCATTGGCCTTATAATCTTTTTGAAGGGTATCTAACCAGATCCTGGTGAAGTCCTTAGAACTTTCTACATAAAACATATGGGAAATCCATCAGTGGTGGTTGAGAATATGCATAGCTCTGCTTTTTAAAGGTATTTTTCCACTTGCATAAATGTCATTCAATTCTCAAAGACAGTAATATCTCTATTAACAGAGTGTGTGTTCCATAAAAATAAAATAGGAGACATCATAACATAAGACAATGGAGATCATGCTCTGAAAATAACATAGAACCATAGTCTATTCAAGTGGAAGTCTTTGGAAAGACAAGGGATACAAACAGAAAAGGCCTAGTGTGAGCTCTGAAAGGGAAATGACACAGAAAGGGAACATTTATTGCAGTTTTTCACACTGTTTCCATCTGCACACCCTACAACGCAGCTGCATAGCCTACCTGCACTTTCTCATATATGAACCTCCATTTCCTGCCTCCATGTCTTCACACTGGTTGTCCCCATTCCTAGAATATTCTATGTTCTCATTTTCACCTCCTAGGATCCTTGGCTTCCTGGAAGCCTGAGCTAAAGTCCTACTTTTATTTTCAGGAAGCCTATTCTAGTTCTCCTTAATCTTGAGGCCTTCTCTCAAGACAAACTCTAAATATATCTGTGTGTGTATGTATGTGTGGGTATGTATGTGTATGTATGTATATGTATATGTGAGTATGTATATATGGATATGTGTATATACACATATATGCATGTGAATATACATTTTATAATATACATATATTTACAGGTATGTATTTGTATATATGGGGTGTAGAGTGTGTTCAGAGAAGACTAGTACCTCTGGTGTGAGGGCTGTTGAGCCCTTTTCAGGGCTGCTTTCCACCTTTGATGTTCACTCAATTTATCCAACTCTCACCTGTGGCTCCAAGAAACTATAGCATGCAATGTTTGTAGATCAGGTCAAGGCTTTTGATAGTGGCAGTCATGAGGGCTTGTGGAAAATTACGTCAAATTTGGTTGCCTGGAAATCTTCTCCAAGTATTGTATGCCAATTTCATGATGGCATGCTTGCCCAGATTTTGGGTAATGGATGATGCTCTCACATTTTCCCAATCACCAATGGAGTGAAGCGGGGCCCTGTGTTTGGGTCCCACAACTGTTAGCATGATTTTTTTCTGCAATATTGTCAGATTCCTTCATAGAGGATGAAAACGGCATCAAGGTCAACAACTGCATTAATGGTAAAATAATTTAACTTGAAAAGTCTACAAGCCAAGACAAAAGTGGAAGGAGAGTTGATGCATGATTTTGTTCACAGATGATTGTGCACTCAATGTAGCTTCTGAAGCTGAAATGTAACAAAATATAGATTGATGCTCTGCTGTTTGTGCTAATTTTGGCCTCAAAATTAACGCCAAGAAAACAAAGATTCTCCACCAGCCAGCACCACACCATCCATAAGCAGCACCAGCAATATATACTTTTCAGGGATGTACACATAGATGATGAGGTTGGTGCATGCATTGCCAGAGGTAGCTCAGTGTTTGGGAGGCTCCAAAGGAAAGTGTGAGAGAAAAGAGATATTAGATTGACTACCAAACTGAAGGTCTACAGAGCTGTTGTGCCGACCTCATTGTTGTATGCCTGTGAAACCTGGACTGTATATCAGCACCATGCCAAGGAACTGAACGGTTTCCATTTGAACTGTCTTAGGAAGATTCTGAAGATTACCAGGCAGGATAAAATGCCAGACACTGAGGACCTTTCTGGAGCTAAACTGCCAAGCATTTAAACTCTATTCACTCAGAGACAAGTCACAGAATAAGAGTAGGGAAGGGTGCTTCCTATTAGTTTGATATACCAAGCACAAATAAATCTGAGATTCTAATATCAAATAGTCCATTGTTTTATATATGTGTATATATAAAATATGTATGTATATGCACAGAGATTTTTTGTGTGTGCATATATACATATACATACACACATATGCATTCACACATATATACATACACAATATACAAATACATACATACATATATATATATACACATACACACATATAGTTTTATGGTATCATAAAAGTGAAGCCTGGATTAGTATGTAAATGCTGGGACATGATTTTGCTTCAGGGAAAACCTTATGAAATGTTACTAAATTTCCTTACTTCATAAAAGTAAAACTACAACAAGGCTTTTTCATTTTTCTAGTAATAAATTTCTTTTAGTACATAACTCATAACACTCCTCTCCTACACAAACCAAGGGATTTTACATTTTTTTCACCAGGAAAGCACAGGCCTAGTACTTCCAAAAAAGAAAAAAAAAGGGGGGATGAGGAATATGTGTTTAAAAATTCAATTTCAATTCAACAAACAAAAAAAAAGTGTCTATAGAGCACTGTTAGGAATTGTGAGAAGTACTAAGTTTAACGATGGCATGGTCCCTGCCCTTTAATGTCCACGGAAATAATGTCCAGGTGAAATAAACTGAGATGTCCAAAAGTGTAGTAGGTTAGGTTAAAAAAAGAGATTAGGTGGATCCCCAAATAATCCAATATTGTTTAGCGATAACATAAAATATAGCACTGGTTTGGTTTGGTTTGGTTTTCTCTCTCTCTCTCTCTCTCTCTCTGTCTCTCTCACACACACACACACACACACACTCCATGTCAGAGACATTTTTTCCTCTCTGGGGACTCTCTATCCACAATTCACAGGCACACATTTCTATGGCTATCATGGCTATATTTATTAATTATAGAAAAATAAAATTCCAAAGAAATTGTCGCACTATTAAAAAGTGCTTTGCCTAACTGCCTCCAAAACTTTTCCTGTTTACCCTCCCTCTTCTCTGAGGTGTCTGTGGAATAGTCTTCTGTAGGTCCTGGAAGGTATTAAGGAAGGGTTTGTGTTCTGTCAGGGGCTCCCTGTAAGGACAGGGATTCTAAGCAGTGAAAGCAGAGAAAACATAGCGAGAAGTTCTAAGAATTTGCAATGGTTTCCTGCCTTCTCACTAACCACTGTGTATTTTAGAAACTATACTAAATTTCAGTCCAGTTTGGACTCAGCTTTCTGCTCTCTGACTCCCAATTGGCAGCTTTGTCTCCCCAGCCAAACCTAAATGGGTGCTGCGGCTGCCTGCATACTGATGGATGATCATGATGATGATGATATCCCAAAACAGCAGAAATCTAAAACTCCCTTGCTGCTAGCCCACCTGGCCATCAGGAACAGAGCTTCACCTATTGACAGTCAAGTGTGCCCATAATCCTACATATTGAAGAAGCAAGTCAACTCTTAATCTCAGGAGCAAATGGGAGGATCATGCAATTCAATATGTCCAAGCACTCTTACATCTTGGATCTGTCCTTTTCCATTGCTCAGGCTTCAGGGTTCAGCTCTCATATCTCCCCTTCACCAGCCCACCCACCCCCAACTTATCTCTAGCATTGCTTCTGCCAAAGCAAGTAAATGCTCCTTCTCTTCCAGGGAACAGAAAAAATGGTAGCATATGTCAGACTTCCAATGAAAGGGCTAAGGGCTGATCTCAATTACCCATGTGACTACTCAGTCTTCTGTTAATGTCATCCAGAGCAGTCAGGAAGGAAGCTATATGATTTAGGACGGTTTTCTATATATGTTTGCCATGGCATTCTTCACAATATCTTCCTAGGACTCTTTCAAACTCCATTTAAATTTTAAGGCTATATTGATTATTGCATTCTGTGGGAATTACCAAAGTTGGAGTTAGTTACATTTTTTTTTTTGTTTTATTTTGTTTTTGTTTTTTTTTAATGCTGTGGGTGCAATGAGGGGAAACACTGTGAATCTGACACAGGTTTTACAACCAAGACGAATTTAGTCAAGTTTGTATGCGTCTGAAAAGGACTGAATGACAAGCTCATGACAATGTGATTGGAACTTGCAGTAAAGCTCCATGCCACCACCATTAGTGGGTATGCTTCCACCAATGACAAACCTTGATGCGCTCAAAGAAAAATTTTATGAAGACCTGGAGACCTTCATTATCAATGTGCCAAAAAAGGACAAGCTTATAATTCTGGGCAACAACATCAGAATAAGCATAGACTATCTGACATGGCACGGAATCATTGGGAAGAATGGAGTCAGAAATAGAAACAGCAATTGTCTTACTGAAGACTTGCGCATCTCATGACCATTGCTAACATTGTCTTCCATTTATCTAAACACAATGTTGTTTGTCCTTCGATTTTTCTGAGGACCAATGACATCATGGGTGCTATCTTGACTTGTGTGTGAATTGGACTTAGGAGAGGCAGAGTCACAAAAATTGTCAGCCTCACCTTCTCTTCCTGAGTCATTGAAATCCAGCAGTAAGACAAAAGTCAGGACAGTCAGCCCTGGTCCAGGATGCAGTGGAGGACCTTGGAATCATTGATGTCTGACTAAGCTCTAAGCACTCCACATTGCCTACTTCAGTCACCTTCATAGCCATTAGAACAAATTGTTCTTATCCACGCATTCTGCCAGGGAAAGCCAGTTTCATGACAACATGCTTGGATGGGTTCTAGATAATGGATGAGGCTCTTGCACTTTCTCACTGTGCACTTGTTCCCATGCTTTTTATCATGACGTTTTCAGGGATGTTGTCAGACATTTTCATTGAGGTCCAAAACAACATCAAGGTCAGCTTCCACACTGATGGTAAATTATTTAACTTGAAAAGGATACAGCCAGGATTAAAGTGGAAGGAGAGTTGTGCGCCTGTGAAACCTGGACGGAATAACAGCACCATGCCAGGAAACTGAGTCACTTCCATTTGGATTATCTTAGGAAGAATCTGAAGATCGCCTGATAAAATAAAGTGCCAGATACTGAAATTCCTTCTTGAGTTGAACTGTCAAGCATTCAGACTCTACTGCAGAGAGTGCAACTCTGATGGACTGGCCACATGGTTTGAATGCCAAACATACATTTGCCTAAAAGACTATTTTACAGAGATCTCACACAAGGGAGGTCAGGAGAATCAATACAAGAACACTCTCCAGGTCTCTCTGAAGAACTTTGGTGTCAAATAGTGAAATGTGGGAGATACTAGCAAAAAAACAAACAAAACACATTCAGCGTGGCTTGCCCACATCAAAGAAGGTGCTGTGCTCTATGCACCAAGAATGGTGAAGAGTCCATGCTTCTTGAGGACCATCTGAAGGAGCTGGGTATGCTTAACCGGGAGAAAAGAATACTCAGAATAGGATGGCTGTTTTTAAGTTTTTGAAGAGCTGTCATTTTGAAGAAGGATTATACTTGCTCTGTTTGGTCCTAGAGGGTAGAACCAGGAGCAATGGATAGAAATTTCTAAGAGTAAACTTTAGAAAATAGAGCTGTCAAAAAATTGAATGAACTGCCTAGAGAGGGAAATGATGACTTCTCTTTTCTTGGAGGTTCTCAAGCAGAGGCTGGACAACTTCTTAGGTATGTGGTGATGTGGATTCCTTTTTATCTGGATTGGAGTGGTAAGAGGATACACAGATCTTTTCTAATGCAAATCTGTGCTTTTTGATGCTGTAATTCTATTTTTTCCTACTATGCAATTTCATTGAATACCTTCATGTGAAACTAATTGTGTCCTCTGGCTAACTTCTAAAGAAGATCACATAAACAGTGACTGTGACTTATGGTTTTGAGAGGATGGACACCCACAGAGTGAACAATGGATAGCTTTGTTTTGTGAATTGGAGTGTGTCCCTGGGTGCCGTGTATTTATGTATTAATTCTCCTACTGAGCAGTTATGACAGTTATGAAAAAGAGGGAGAGAAGTTAGGGAGTGTAGATGTGACTTTTTATATTTTATATTTTATACATTCAGAGAATTTTAAAGAATTTTAAATTCTCCAATTAAATTAAATTAATTTAAATTAATTTTTTAATTTAATTTAAATTCTCTAATTAAATTAAATTAAATTTAAATTCTCTAATTAAATTAAATTAAATTCAGAGAAATTTAGAGAATTAAAGTCTCAACATGGAAAAGGTACCAAAAAAAGGTACCAAAAAAGCAAAAATATAAAATTAAAATGTATATTTTGATCTACTAATTCATTTTCAGCTAACAATCTCTCTCTCTCTTATTTTCTATGTGGCAATAATATAAAAAAAAAAACTCCCCTACATCATATAATGTTTATTAAGTTTAAAGACAGGGAGCTAAATGTCCCTGTATATCAAATTGCATACTGTGTTGAGGAGCGGGGAGGGGAGGAAGGAAGAAAAAAAATGGAACTCACAATCTCATAAAAGTGAATGTTGAAGATTATCTTTACATGTAATTGAAAAAAATAAAATACCATTAAGTGGAAATAAATAAATGTCTCTGTGGACTATCTGGAAACACTAGTCACTGGGCTTAGGTTGGCTTGGATTAAGTTGGCTTTTTCTTGGGCAACCTGTTGCATCCATTTGTCAGTACTGGCATCAAGAAGGAACTGCCCCTGTTAATGCCTTTCTGAACCTCCCAATCATAAAAGATAAAGATAATAACTCCTGCATTCTCAACTTCCTGCTGGCGTCTGGAGCAGCAGTGGATTGCTTTATGATGATTTCTTCCCTGTGGAATCCTTGTTGTTATCATCTCCTTCTCTTCCTCCTCCTCCTTCTTCTTCTCCTCTTTCTCCTTCTCCTTCTCACTTCAGTTTGTTTCTTTAGCAAGAAGAAAGACTGAAGCAGGCTTTCCTACATCCTCCTTTTATGTGCCATCATAAATAAGGAGGGTCCATGTTTGCCAGTTCTATTGATTCTGATTTTAGTTTTTCTCCTTTCTCTGGCAAGATTGAATCTGAAAATCTCTAGCCAAATAGAAGGCAAATAATTAAAAGTTTATTTAGTGCTTACAATATAGAGACACGCATATATATTGCACTTTATATATATATATATATATATGTATATAATTATTTACTGTTTTCCACATTAGAGTAAAAGCTTTTTAAGGGGAAGAAAAATGTTTTTGCCTTTTTGTTTTCATTCTAGCCCTTAGCACTATACTAGGCATAAAGTAAGTACTTAATAAATGCTTGTTGATTGACAGTTTGACTGATTGTTCACTATGTACATGGTTCCTTACTAGATACTTGAAAAAAAAAAACACAAAAATAACTAAAACACAGTAGCTACCCTCAGGGTGTATGGAGGCTAGTAGAAGAAGTGAGACAAATGCACAATCCTAAGGTGGAAGAAAGCATTACAAGAGTACTATACACAAAATTCTGGGAAACTTCGTTAGAGAGGATCATTTTGAAAATCAGGGAATTGGAGAACATTTGACAGGTGAGGTGTCATTTGAGACTTGAAAAGATAGGCTATATTTCAGTAGATGGAGGACTACTGAGAGATAAAATTTCAAAACAATGGGAATGGGAAGAGTCGAGACAAACATGGAAAAAAAAAAAAGCATATGTACTTGTCTGGTTTCACTTGATATTTTCACTGTCCTACTGTCCAATTGAGGTGTCTTGGGAAAATGGGGTAGGCCTGAGGAGAGGCATGAATGAGAAGGATGAGAAGCCTAGTCCCATCTTAGATACCCTGATAACTAGTTGTGGATAGCCTTGAGTGAATGGAATAATCTCCCCCCTACCCCCCTAGTGTTTGAGAGAGGTGGAGAGGCTCTGGGGCTCCCGAACAAATGAAGACTGTGCAATTTACTATTCTTTCTTACTTTTTTCTTCATTACTCCCCTTGAGATTGTAGACCTTTTCTCCAGATGAAATTATTATTTTGTCCTTGTGAGAAATATATTGTTTTTTTTTTCCTGGTATTATGTTTGTAATTATTACTGGATCATTCTTTTTTTTTCCCCTAGAACTTTATACTATAATTCTCTTAACACATAGAATTCATTCAACTAAGGACTTTCTTGCATTTGGAAATTTCTTCCAGTTTCTTCTTTAGTGATGGCTGGTGAATTTTACCCTTTCCATGAACACACACACACACACACACACACACACACACACACACACACACACCTAGCCGTTTCTTCTAGACATACTTCGTCTCTGCAATTGTTTGAGTTAATGCCATCCCAATCCTCTAACTCATGTTCCAGGGCAGAAATGAACACTGTTAACAGAGATTCACAGTTCTCAATCTTCTGTCTGGAGCTGGCAGGTGGCAAACCCTACTGATACAACTTCTGGGTCCTTCTTCATCTATGAGGTCCTAGATGGATTGTGTGTTCATCTAGACATTCATGGCTGAAACACTTTCCTCTCACTCCCGGCTCAGAGCAAGGACAGGAACGAAACCAGGAGATACAGGCCTCCTTAATCTCTTGCCACTGACTCATAATGGAGCTACCTGTGTACTTTGAGTCAGTAATATGGTTCTTAGTTGTTTTGTTTTGTTTTTTTTTTCTAATGTGTATGAGTATTGCTTTCACGGAAACCCTTTTTGTTCATCTATTTTTTTTTGTTTTGTTTTGTATGACACTGATGCTCTTCTGGTACTTGTGGAGGAAACTGGGTTTATCGGCAAACTTTTTGGGTCAAAATTTTAACCAGAAGTCTCACCAGTAACATCTTCAGGCTCTTTTTCTTTTCCTTTTGGTGGAGAATACCCCAATAATAATGAAAGTTGTGGGTACATGCATGTCTGTGTGTGTTTGGGGGAGGATGGCAAAGAAAAAAAAACTATAGCTAAACAGAGAGAGAGAGAGTGACATTAAACCTCTTACTGGAAGGAACAGGACACAGATCATCAGCTCATGACACCTGCTTTTTGCAACAGAAACCAAGAACAGGAATGGAGCTTAAAAGATATAGTAGGAGGGACCTGAAACCACAGGGCAACCTTACAACCCAAGGTAGCAGGGACCCACTGGAGATCTAACACAGAGGAATGAGTGATAGTAGGAATATCCCACTAGATACAAATTCCAAATACTCTATTTTTTTTAAGTCTACTGTTTTTGTTTAGAGGAGTAAATTGGTCCCAAGAAAATAAAAATAAGGAAATATAGAATAAATTATGGATTCAAAATGGGGGGAAATTACTGAATGATCAAAAATGAGATGAAAAACTGAAACAGTACAGCTAAAAAAAAAGTCTGACCAATTAGAAAGAGTTCTGAGAGAATAGTTTTTCTGGCTATCCTGAAACAATAGTCTTTGAGAAGAGGCTGCTTGCCAAGTGGGTAGTCTAAGGGGTAGTTAAGAAGCACCAACTCCCTAGTTTGTACGTTAAAGAATCATGACATCCCCAATTGATAAATGGTCAAAAGATATGAACAGGCAGTTTTCCAATGAGGAAATCAAAACAATTTATAATCATATGAAAAAATGCTCTAAATCATTATTGATTAGGGAAATGCAGATTAAAACAACCTTGAGATGTCATTTTATGCCTATCAAATTGGCTAAAATGATTGAAGGGGAAAGTGACAAATGTTGGAGGGGATATGGAAGAATTGGGACATTAATTCACTGTTGATGGAACCGTGAACTGATACAACCATTTTAGAGAGCAATCCGGAATTATGCCCAAAGAGTTATTAAACTGCCTATACCCTTTGACCCCCACCACTAGGTCTGTTTCCAAAGATGATTAGGGAAAAAGGAAGAGAACCTATATGTTCTCAAATGTTTATAGCAGCTCTTTGTGGTGGCAAAGAACTGGAAATTGCAGGGATGTCTCTTAATTGGAGAATAGCTGAACAAGTAGTGGTTTGGATGTGATGGAATATTACAGTGCTATAAGAAATGATGAGCTAGTTGATCTTACAGAAACGTGGAAAAACTTACACAAAATTATGAAGAGCAGAACCAAGAGAACATTGTATCCAGTAACAGCAATATTGTTCTAAAAACAACTCTAAGCAAAGTCATTTTGCCTATTATAAATGTACAAATTTAAAAAAAAAAGACATATGAAGAAAAATGCTATATGCCAGAGAGAGAACCGGTAAGTTGAAATATGCATAGAACAATAGAATAATATGTGTGCATGTGTTTGTGTGTGTATATGTATGTGTATATGCATATATATATATATATACATACACACACATATATATATGAACACACATACATCCACCTTTTTGTGTTAATGGTAGCCATCTCTAGAGTGAGGAGGAAAGAAAAAAAGGGAAAAAAGAAAAAAGAAATTTACATGATACCTATTTTATATTTAAAATGAATAGCAAGTTGTACAGAATAGATTTGCATATGCAGTCATCTTTTTTTATTATACTATGTTATGGAAATTCTTATATTATTCCATAAATTGAAAATAAAATAATATGGTCCTGAAAAAATTTTTTAAAGAATCATGACATACTGTTAATCAGATATTAAGAATTTTGAGGTGGATAATTCCATATGTAAATTGTTTTGGTGGATAAGAAAGATCCATCTACTTAGTTGGGTTTGTTATTGTTGTTTTAAGTTATCATTCTGTGAGTATTCAGAACCCTTCCCACACCTCAACAGTTAGATGGAACTCTGAAAATAAATTTAGTATTTAGTGTGGATTATTCAGGGTTTCTAGGTCATCAGTTCAACTTTTTTTCCTATGTGCCTGAAGTCAATAAAAATCTCAGTAATGTTATGGGGTTGAGACCCACAGTTTAAGTGCTGAAGGAGTCTCGAGTGGCAAAAGTTTAAGAAGCCCTGGTCTAGACTCATGTCACAATAAGGCAAGCAGTCTATTTCTGTTCAAAAGAAAAACGAATATGATGTAGTCCCCATAGTGTGCTCTAGATAAATTGCTAGTCAAAAGCATTCTAATTATGCAACATGCTTGGGTTTATATAAGCTTCTATACTCGTAAAGTGTGCAATAAAAGAACATGCAGCCATGGGGAATGAACTTGTGATTTCATTGATATAAGAAATACCAGGATGAGGAAATTTACCCTAACAATGCAGGTAAGCACTGCACAGAAGGGGCTGCTCCATGTGTGAGATATCTCCAGTTCAGGCACTGGGAACCTCTACCACCAATCTATATTTACCGACAGAAACACAAATTCATTTCTTTTCTTCCCCACTGTTTAATAGACAGTAAATTGACGTGGCTTAGCAGCATCATAGGACCCTGGAGGGTCAGAGTCCCATAAAAAAGGTTCTTCTCTGCCCTCTCTATAGCAAGCTCTCTCTTCCCTCTACTTCTGGTTCCTGGGATTCAGCAGCTCTGGTTTTCAAGGTGAAAACTCCTTTCTCCTCTTCTCCAACTCTTATTCCCATTAACCTTTTACTCCTCCCAAATCCCCATCCTTATCTTTCTTCTATTCTAAAATGTTTTCAGGCCTCCACCTTTAAAATCCCTTCAGCTGACCCTAACATCTCCTCAAGCTATTATTCTTTATCTTTCCATATTTTGCTTACTTAAAGTCTTTGGGGGAAAAAAACGGTGCAGCACAAGTTTCCTTTATTTACTCACCTTCATAATCTGATCCCATTACTTTACTGAATTTTCTCTAGGATTATTAACTATCACTTTATTGTTATTGAGATCCTTGTTTGACACCCATCTTTTTTGACCCATTTGAAGCTTTTAACAAGGTTGAACTCCCCCTTTTCTACTCTCTGCCCCAGTCACAGTTGTTCCTTAAGACTTTGTCCTTGGCTCTCTCCTTTCTCTTCACCCTATTTCTTGGCAATCTCCTCAGGTTTCATTCTTCATTCTCAGCAGATAACTCCCACATCTAAATTCCAGTCTTCAACTGTATCCCAAGCTCTAGTCCTGTATTAACACCTACATGATGGACATATCTAAAGCAGAACTCATTCCCTTCCCCCCTAAATTTGACCCTCATCTTTACATTGTTATTTGTGTGGCAAGTACTGACAGCCTTCTAGCCAGGCGGGTTAATGACCTCTGAGTGATCTGCTTTTTACTTACTTTTTACTTTTTACCCCTGCCCTGCCCCACCCAATTATTGGACTAGTCTAACTGAGCCTTTCTCTACCAAGTCTGGTTCCTCTTCTAAACATTAACACAAATAGTGCTCTCATTTAGGAAAGGTCATCACCCTTCACCTAGACTATTACAGCTATATCCTAATCGGTATCTCTTCTAGTTTTTCTCCTTTCTGATCTGTCCTTCTCAGAGCTACCAAAATCATTTTCTTGAAGCATAAATCTGACCATGTCACTCCTCTGCTCAAGAACCATCAATAACTTCTCATTGCCTCAAGGATAAATACAAAACACTGAAATTTGGCATTTAAAACCCTTTCCCAATCTGCTTCCAGCCGTATGGACTTATTTTATATTATTCTACATCACACACTCCACATTCCAACCCAACTTCCTTGCTGTGCCTCAGACTCTGAAATCTATTGCCTGTTTGCACAGCGTATCTGCCCCCTATATATGTAATGAACTCCCAGCTTTTCATTATATTTTAGATTTCTTTGGGACTTCACTTAGGTGCCATCTAAGACTTAGGAAGTCTTTTCTTATCACCTACTTTTTATTCCATCCCACCTCAGAATATCTTGTATTCACTTAAAATATTTTGGTGGAATGCAAGTTTCTGGAGGGCAGGAACTATTTCTTTTCTTTTTTGCCTTTTTCTATCCAATGCCTTACTTAGTCTCTGTTGGACAAATAAACATATCTACTACACCATTTCTTAGGAAGAAGCCCCTCTCTCACTAGCAGGTTCGCTTTTGATCTGGTCAAATAGGAATAGAGTCATAATAAGCGGCTAAATAAGCTTACTTTATTCTAGTCTAGTCTTCTCAAAGGGAGTTTGCATAGTGGAAACACCAACTCCTACAGCATTCCCTAACAACCCTTCCTGCAGGGGCTATCATGAAGTGGGGGGCAAGTGCCCTTCTTCTCAATGGGGTCAGTCAAGAGCAGCACAACTTGTGCTCTCTCCTAAATTCCCTCAAGACTCAATGGGAGTAAGTTGAGGCAAAAGATTTACCCTCTCAACCCTTGATGGGGGCTGATCAAGGCATGTACGGCATTCAGCCTCCACATTCACTGCTGTGGGGATCCCCAGTCACTGACCAGTGCCCACTTGCTTTGTAGGGCAACAGACAAAGAAGGCATATTGCCAGCAATAGCCTCACAATTTTACATCATTTCATCCCTATATCTACTGTGCAAGCATGGTAGAAACTGTTTGGAACCATGATCGTGAGAGCTCATATCTAACACCCGGGGAAGCTGAGATTGTTATGGCTATGGATCCTGGGAAGAAAACTCTAAGAAAGAATAACAGAAAATCCACTTTCCACACACTAAATTCACCTTACTTACAGTCTCCTACATGTAATAATAGATGTTAGGTAAATACATATGGAGTTTTGAATTGAAATGTTAATTTGTTCTCCCTTTATTAATTTGTTGTTTTCCAAATTGTTATCTTTCAGCTTCATGCTTAAACTGAAAAACCACCGAGGAGGTCATGAGTTTCACATATTTGAATGTGAGTATAATTTAGGAAGTTGTCCAGTACTGTCTGGCCCCTCCCTCCGGCTGAACCCTGGCAAGGTCAAAGGCAGCTGGCTGTCAGCTGTTTGTTTTCCAAATTACCTTGTATCTGTGAAAAGAACAGAGGAGTCTATAAGCTGGCTGTTTGTAGGCATCCCTTCAAGGTGAATTCAAGCTGAGTTGTATCATTACCTGGGAACACTGGTTAAGGTCAGAAGGCCAAATGAAAGTCTCAAATTCATCCTAAAGTTCCCAAAGCAGCGTCTGGTACTAGCTTAGCAAAAACAAAAAACGAAACAAGAAAAAAAAATAAGCATGTATCGGAATGTCAATACAGAAAAAATGGACCCTAGTGTGGTGACAATACTCACTTAAACTGAGCAGGCTGCTGCCTCCTCTGAGGGCAGAGACTAGGTCAAGGTCACAGTCAAAACCAACAGAGATCAGCCAGAGATAGGCAAGATCAAAGGCAGTGTTCTGAGGAGCATCAAACAGCCAGGGCTTCATTCCAGTTATTCAGAATGCTGAGGCATCTGCTGCCTTTTAAGGCAGGAAAGCCAGATTTCTGTCTGCCCTTCTTCCCGCCCGATGGCCCTTGTATAGTTAACTGGTTCAATCCATTTCCTTATTTCTTCTGATTGAAAGGTCAAAGCTGACCTTGAGTCTAAGCAGTGCCAGGTGATACTAGTTCAGAGCTTTCAACGCTAAACTAAGCGGGTTTTCCCTCAACTTCTCTCAGCTGTATTACCCTCCCTCCCAATCTTGCTTTGGACTCGTGTCCTCTACTGTTTATTGTCAGCACAGAGAAGGCACTCAGCCAAAGAGTGGTCCTTGCTCACTCTCACCCGGCTAAGGCTGAAGCAAAGGAGACTCCTCAAGCTGATTTCCAATGGCCGGAGGGTTCCAGTGTTCTAGTTTCCATTTGTTGTTCTACTGCATGTGCCTCTGAGGATTCAAATTCCCTTCACCCTTCCTCTCCTCTTCTGCTCAAAGTGTATTTGTCAAGATGGAGGGCTTGACAATGACAGGTCAGTCAGTCAGCTGGCATTTGTGTGCCAAACTTTGGGGATAGAAAGAAAGGTTTAAAAAGAAAAGGCCCTGCACCCAAGAAACTCACAATCTAATGGGGGAAGGGGGATAACGTGAATACAACTATGGACAAACAGAATAAATTAGAAATGGTCATCTAAGAAAGGCCTAAGATTGAAGAGCACTGACAAAGGCTTCTGGCAGAAGGTGGGACTTTTTAATGGGCCTTGAAGGAGGTCGAGAAGTATTTGAGGTGGGAGAGTTTTATGGGAATGGGGGGGGGGGGGCAGCTAGTGAAAACCCTTCAGTCCCAGAAACAGCAAAGAGGTGGATGTCGTTGAATTTCAGAGTACATAGAGGGGAGTGACGTATGAAAAGACTGGAAACGTAGGAAGGAGCCTGGTTATGAAGAGCTTTAAAAGCCAAACAGAAGATCTGGTATTTGATTTTAGGGATAATAGGGAGCCATGGGAGACTATTGAATTGGGGAAAGTGAAGAGATCTGGTCTGATTTTCATTTTAGGAATCTCATTTTTGCAGCTGAGTGGAGGATGGACTGGAGTGATGTTTGAGGCAGGAAGAAACACTGGGATTGATGACCTAGGGTGAAAACAATTTATACCCTTTTGCATCCCCCCAAAAACCTCTTTTACTTCCCTCTGACTTTCTTGTTTGATTCTTCCTTGTTTCTCCTGTCTCAAGGAGATTTAATTTACTCTGCTAGTGAAAAGCCAGAATTATCTCCCAAAGGCAGCACTATGAGTTGGGTCTGTCTGCCTCCTTGTAAACGTTCAGCAATGCCTTTCGTGATTGTTGGGTTTTCATTTGTTATATGATCTTTCCTCACTCAACAATCCCCTAATCTATATTGGTCGCATTGGATATTGTTTTGTATTGGACTGCAATGCCGTCATTGTAGCGAATTCCTTCTCCCAATACAAACCAGCACCTTTTCCTAAATGTGTGTGTGAGACTCAGAGGTGAAATGATTCACCCATGGTCACCACCAGAGCCTGCCAGTAAGACTGGGACCCAATTCTTCTAGATTCTGATGACAGATTTCTAGCCATCACGCCATCTTACATTTGCTTCAGGATTTATGTATACTTTTCCTGCTTCTGTGCTGTGCTACCTGAGAGATTCCTGAGTCTTTTCTCCATTTTAGTGTAAACTATAACAGTCTAAACGTCAAGGACTGAAGAGGTTGTGCCCTTGAACAAGAGACACCTGCCTAATCATACCATCTCCAAACTGAGACTCACTCATGCTTAACTCCTAATTCCACTTCTGCTATTGACTTTTGGTAAGGCCATGAGTAATTCACTTAACCCGTATTAAATGCTTGATTTCACTTTTTGTAATATGGAAACAATGACAAAACAAAAACATCTACCTCAAAGTGGGCTAGGGAAAAAGGGGCAGGATTGAAAGCATCATTTGTTAATAGATGAGATCAGTTCTTATTTGATGGACCCTGTTTTTCTCCTGGTGGTAGGGATTAAAAGCATTAGAGATTTAGAGCCAGAAACTGAATGCAATCCTCTTCAGAATTATTCAACCCAGATAGACTAAGTGACCAGCTCTGAAGCAAGTCTTCCTGACTCCAAATTGTCCTAAAAAGCCCCTCCCATAGTAGAGATCCTTCAACAAAGGGGCATCATGGTCAGACCTGAAAATCAGAAATATTTTGGCAGATGTGTAGAGGGTCCATCAGAGAATGGAGAGCATGAAAGGAGGAAAACCAGTAAGAAAGCTATTGAGGTAGGCCAGAGAAGAGATAATGAGGAAGAAGTTCACTTAAGCTATAGTGGTAAAGGAAGAGTGTCTGGAGATGTTGTGGAGTTAGTCTGGATAAAATTTGTCAAATGAATCAATTTGATTTCCTATAGGACCATTAGTTAATAGTTTTGCTTGTGCCTTTTATTTTAAAACATCTCAGAAAAGAACCTAAAAGAGTTTTCTTGTCATTATTGTTGTTTTTATTGTCATTTAATTGAAATAAGGTATATTGATTATAAGGCAGATAGGTAGCTCAGTGGATAGAGTGCTGGGTCTGTAGGTAGGAGAACCTGAGTTCAAATCCAACCTCAGATACTTATTAGTTGTGTGAGCCTGCACTTACCCCTATTTGTTCCATTTCCTCACCCATAAAACGATTTGGAAAAGGAAGTGGTAAACCACTCCAGTACCTTTGCCAAGAAACACCCCACCACCACCACCAAAAAGGCGTCACAAGGAGTTGGACATAACTGAAAACAACTAAAAAACAACACATATTCCTCCTCTATGGACCAGAGGTGATTCTAGAATTCTTTGTGGTAGATTCTGGCCCCATTTTGCTTCTCTTCTCTTCCTCCATCCAAGTTTTATAGGGTCTAGAACATGGGTTGGGAACCTGCGACCTTGAGGTCACAGGTTCCCCACCCCTGGTCTAGAATAATGAATCAAAAACTTTATTTATACAAGTACTCTGAAAGACATACTTAGGGTAGACATTTGACTATCTAGATCCTGGTTATACCCAGGTCATTGTCCCTCCTTAGTCAAGGGTTTAGCATCTGACTCACCATCTTCACCTGCCTGTGCCCTCATACTGAAGGACTTAAATATTTGTATTGATTCCTCCTCCCATTAAATACCCTCGTCTCCAGGTTCATCACCATCTTTTACTCCTAAGATCCATGTTTAATTCTACCTCAGCTACACATAGGGATGATCAAAGTCTTGTTCTCATGGTTCCTAAGAACCCTTCTTACTCTATGATTCATACTTCTGATTTTCTCCTTTCTGACCATAACTTCCCATCATTCCATCTATCTCACTATTTCACTTCTCCTGAAACTGACTTTGATTCTCATGGTATTCTCTAGTCAATCCATTTTCCTTTGCTTTTTCACTCCATTACCTCTGCCCTCATCTCATTTTTCTAATTTTGAAATCTTAACTCTTTTGGAACCTAGTTCAACTTTATACTGTCCTCTATTCCTGAATACTTCTTCATCTTATTCTGTTATCCTTCATATCTTATTAAACACCAACCATGGATTGATTTCTCTACTCAAGATCACGGAATGACAGGATTTCAGATTTAGAAGGAACCTCAGCAGACAACCAGTCCAACCCATACCTAAAAAGGGCATTCCTATAAAAACACTCAACAAGTATCTCAACCTCTTTTTGAACAGGAAGGGGAATACTCCCACTTGCATTCTGCTGAATATCACCAAAGTTAGTGACACAGAAGATCCTCCTGCTTTAAGGTTCACTCCATCCATCTATGCTACCCTAACAAGATCCTGCTTGCTGTAACTTTCCAAACCCTTTGTCATTCTTCCACATCTATCAAGGACTTAAGACCCCTTTCTCACTGTCTTTTTTTCCTCATTCCAACCCCTCCTCTCATAATTGAATACTTCACTATTTAATTTGTTATCTCTATAGACACCCTGGTTTCTAAGGTCAATCTCATTAAGTCTCATTATATCTAATCTTCACTCCACCAGAGGCACATATAGAAGTGGTCATACCTTCAATCTCATCATTCCACAACTCTCAAAGCCTGACTGTAAGTTTGGAGCATCATTGATCCTGTTTCCTTGTTTGCATAAGAAACTTTATTAAACAATTTTTGTTAAAAAATCAAGCACCTAATGTTCATGATATAACCAGATCATCATGAAAATATTCCTCTTAGTAGGAGTACTTTGTTTTTAACTCTTTATATGGTCAAAATTTAATGTTAATATACACTATTATTTGAAAACTACTTAAAAGTTCTTTGAATTCTTTGTGGCTACTATTGCTTTTTTGGAATGAAGTTTATTAAAGTACTACAACAATTTCTAAAATGAATTTATGTTGGAGATTGTTGCAGTAGGATTATTGTTTTGGATAGAACTGGAAGGGACCTCAAAAATCATCTAGTCTAAAACCCTAATTTTAAAGATGAGGAAATTAAGGGTTACCTCTTTGCATGAGATAGGGGTAAAGGAGGAAGTAGCTGTAGAAGGCATCTTAGTGCTATGAGATAAAGAAGAGGGAAAAAGAGGGAAGTCACAGCAGATGGCCTTTTTTTTCCTGTAAAATATGAGGCAAAATTCTCAGCTGAGAGAGTGGCGAAAGAGAGAGCCATCAGAAGCTTGAGAAAGGATGTGAAGATTTGGAAGACCCTATGTGAAGAGTGGGATAGTGAGTTGGTGAGACAGCTGTTGGATTGCCTAGCATCAGCGACAGCCTAGTCAAAGTTGTATAACATATATTTGTAGTGGACCCAGTTAGGATGGCTGAATGATTTTCTCCACCTTCATTCAGCAGAACATTTCGAGGAGTGAAGGCAGGGAAGCTATTGTGTGTCGCTTTGCTGGGCCTGAAGAAAAGGGATTTGAAACCTAGCTAGAGCCAGTTCCATCCTTAGACGCTCCTCAGAGCAGGGACTATAGGCTGGTGAACCACAAATGCCCTATCATGGGAGATGACTGAAGCAGATTTGCAGCCAAGCTTTGAAGGTGTATCTTTGATCAGATGAGAATCAGAGTGTCAATGATAGAGAAACACAATGAAAAAGTATGAAACTTAAAACATTTTAAGAAAAATCTATAATATTCATTATCACAACAGAGATCTTGAATCACCCAATCTAAGAAAATAAAATTGAACTAGTTATAAATATACAACCAGAAGAAAGGGAAAAAAATGGTAAAGATGAATATATAGCAGGATTCTATAAAAAATTTAAGGAAAAATTAATGCCTGTATTAAGTAAATTATGCTCTGAATTAAAGCACATTAATAAAATATTTTATAAGGAATATCTAAAGCAAAGAAAGAGAACTACAAACCAAAATTATCAATGCAAATTAATTAAATTTTTTAAATGAAATTCTGGCTAAAATAATATAGTAAAAATACAAAATTTGTGTACTTTGATCAGAATATATATATATATATATTATGTGTGTGCATGTGTATGTATATATGTGATGTAAGAATTATTCAACCTTAGGAATTCAATTACTACATTAGTTAACCAAAAAAAGAAAATTAAAACAATTTTGTTCTATCAGAGGATATAGAAAAAAACCCTAGATGAAGTACAAAACTTATTCATACTGAAATCCTCACAAAGTATATGTATAGAAATACATTTATGAAATAGCATTTTTAAAATCTAGTAAAACCATAAGCTAGAATTTTGTGGATTGAGAAACACTAGAATCTTTCCCCAAAAATATGAGCAAAGCAATGATGTTTCCTCCTCCTATTGGTATTTGACATGGCTCTAAAGGTACTAGCAATAGCAATAAAACAAAAAAGAAAATGAAAACATAAAGATATAAAAAGATGAAATAAAACTATCTCTCTTTGCTGAAAACATGGTTAACTTAGAAAATCCTAGGGAATCAGTAATGAAACTAATAAAGTTTTGGGGGTTTGTTTTTTGTTTGTTTGTTTTTTTGGTGAGGCAATTGGGGTTAAGTGACTTGCCCAGGGTCACATGGCTAGTAAGTGTCATGTGTCTGATACCGGATTTGAACTCAGGTCCTCCTGACTCCAAGTCAGGAGCTTTATCCATTGCGCCACCTAGCTGCCCCGAAACTAATAAAGTTAACAGCTTCAGTAACATAGCAGCATACAAAATCAAGCCATAAATCAATAGCATTTTATTGCAGCATAAGGGTAAGGGTTGATCAATTACCACAGCCCAAATAAAATAAGTGATAATGCCCTAAATCTTGTAAGAACACATTGAGTTTGTCCACCAGGTATAAACATGTCCCGAGTATGAAAGAAATTCTGTTTGGATTGGCTGAGGGATTTGGTCATGCCTTCTAAACACATAAAATCACAGTGCTAGTTGGAACTACAGTGCCAGGCTAGTAGAAGGCATTCCAGCCAAATCTCTGAGAATGAACTGGTTGGGCGAGAAGACAGAGGAAAGGACTTTTGCCTCCGCTTAGACCTTCCTCAGTCCCTCTTGACTGGAGGTTGTAGTTGCTTAGTCCTTTCACTGGATCCTTCGGGACCTCATTTGGGGTTTTCTTGGTAAAGACACTGGAGTAGTTTTGGGATTTTCCATCTTCCTATTGTTGGCCTAGGAGCCTCCCTGGAACAGCTGATGACAATGTCTTGACCCAAAGAAAGACTGAATGAAATGAAGACAGTAGATTGAAAGGTCTACAAAGATATTGGAGGTGAGAAGATGGAAGCTACACCATATCTAATAGGAACAATTGAGTACTGAAGCAAAAGAATTTCACCAATCTGTAATGTACTTGCGACATGTGCCCTAATTTTGAGCCCATTTTCCTGAACTCTGAATGAACTAGTAGAAGAGGATGTTGCAAACTTTTAGAAGAATATTTTATACCAACTGTTATTACTATAACATCTTATTCAATACCACTTTCTAAGAAGCTAACGTAGGAAGTGGGGGCCCCATGTGTGTAGTGAGGCCAACCCATGCCATGGAGGCTCTTGTATGACTTACCGGGAGGCCAAATAGACATCTCTCATCTCTTTCCCCCCATCCTTCTCCAAGGAAGACTTTCATTCAAGACTAAAGAAGCAACAGGAGTTTGGGGCCTGAGATTACAACTTTCCTCAGAGAAAGGGGGTAGGTACTAGGCTAGAAGAATATCGGTCTTCTCCTTTAAATATTGATAGTCTGGGACATATGCTTGGGTTCAAGGTAACTTTTGATTGCTTTCTCATTTCTGGGGAGAAGAGGGAACCTAAGCTCTAAATCTAAGATTTGACTACCACCAAATACCAATTCCACAATGAATACCCACAGCGAATAAGTAAAGAAACACATTTATGCAAATATTAGAAAAACAGGAATCAAAGAAGCTATACGTAGGAGAATGTATACTAACTAGACTATACAGAGTAAAGGTGCTCTCCCATTGGAAGTGAGATAATTCAACCAAGGTGGTGTCTTAGATTTCATCCGAGAGTCTTTAGAATAGCAAGATGGATATAGGGATGTGGAGACTGCCTGCTCCTCTCATGTCTTCCCAGAATCTTTTCCTTCACTAACATGAAATGGAGTTGGTCTCTTCCTTCTCTCTTGAAGCTGAGAGCTAATTCAACATTTAAAGAGAATTTAAGAGCTTGACTATAATCTAAGGGGGAGTGGGAGAGGGACTTTGAGAATTGAGGCACTGTCTCTCTCCAACTCCACCCCATCCCATACATAGGGCAAGGCCTTAATTTCTACCAATGAGGAGAGAGTCCCCTACCAATGGGCTTTGAAACAGGGGTTACATTAATTAAATCTGTTACATTAATTAAAGTTAGCTAATTGATACCCGATAATCATGGTGGTAAGCACCTCTGGTCAGAGCTGGTGAGTTAAAGTATTAGAAATTTAGCCCCACCTCCCATAGTACCCTCTTAGTTAGCCCTGGACCCCTGAGGGGTCAGAGCACCTGTTTGGTTGTTATTCTGCATCTAATACAATGGACCACTCAGAGACAGAGAAATTAGAGTGTTTAAACGCAGTACTCTCAGATAAAAATGTAATTTTCGAGGCAGTTTAAAATCAGTCCAAATGGTAATAATACATAAAAACAGTCAAGATTTTTTTAAGTCAGCAAGGAGGTTCCCTACAGTCTCAGGAGTTACCCAGCAAAATTTCAAAAATGACTTTCATATTCCTTAGGCACAAAGAACCCATATCTAGGTCACAGATCAATCCACCTGGGGGCAAAACCACAGCTATTTCTGGTCTGCAACTTCTTTACTTCCAAAAATCCTAGCTAGTGTTGAGGGGTTTGGGTGGTAGGGGAGAGGGTTGCTTACTCTCATTTCTGCAGCTCTTGGCTCATAAAAACAGTTGGATTCTGGAAAATCAATCCATTAGGAGGCAAAGGAATCAAGGGAACAACCCAAAAGCATGAGCTGAAATTGTAATAGCACAATCTGAAAAGAAATTATAGAAATGAAAGTACATTAGAAATAACTACAAAATAAGTAAAATATCTGGTATTTAATCTGAAAACCGGTATACATATGTATATGTGTATATATATATATATATATATATATATATACATATATATGTGTGTGTGTGTATTTGTATGTGTGTATATATATGTGTGTGTGTGGGTATACCCACACACACACAAACACATATAATATGTACAAAATGTTCCTTTTAAAAATAACAACTTAAATAACTGGGGAACTTTTCAATGTCCCTGGCTGGGCCATACCAGTATTATAAAACTGACGGCTATCCAAATTAACTCACAGGTATACTGTTGTACCAATCAAAGTGGCAAAGAGACACTTGACAGGGCTATATAAAAATATAACATTTGGAGAAACAAAAGTTCCAGAATTTAAGGGCAATTATGAAAAGAATCAGATTGAAACATGAATACTGTAATAATACTATAAAGCAATAATCATCAAAAATGTTTGGTACCAGATGAAAAATAAAAACATAACTCAATAGAATAGGCTAGATAAGGAAGAAAGAGACATAATGGAACTCAATGAATTTAAGAACATAAATTACTTGGGGAATAGCTCCCTATGTAAGAAGAATTATTGGGAAAACTTTAAACTTCAAAACTTCAGCAGTTTGGCTGAAAAACTGGTTTAGAACAATTTTAGATAATTACATAATATATCATCAGTTCTAAGTGGATATGTAACATGAATGTTAAAATCTAACCATTGAGAGAGAGAGAGAGAGAGAGAGAGAGAGAGAGAGAGAGAGAGAGAGAGAGAGAAACAGATCAGGTACCATTCCCAGCCATGACTGGGAAAGAATTCTTAACCAAACAAGAAAGAAGATTGTTCACAAATCATACAACAGTCTATTTCAATTACAAAGAATTAAAAATCATTTGCAGGAACAAATTCAATGAACCTATTTGAAGGGAAACATTTGATTAGGGAAAAAAATTGTGGACATCAAATATTCCTGTTGATATGCAAGACATAAGGAACTAATAGAAATATATGAGGACAAAATTCATTTAATATTGATAACTAGTCAAAGAATATGAACATATAGTACTTAAAATATGAGCTGCAAATCATTACTTACCATATAAAAGATTATTCCAAATCACCATTAGTAAAAGTCTAATTAAAATAACTCAGAAGTTTCACCTCATATCCAGCAAATTATTGAAGATGAAAAAGTTTGAAATAGTACTTATCTTTCTCCAGCTTCTCCAAAACTATTAGATTCTAATCATTTTGGAAAGCAATTCAAAATTATGATAAGAAATGGACTAAAATGTCCATATTCTTTGATAAAAAAAGAATATCCCATATATTACAAAATATCTTCATGCCTGTCTATTGGGAAATGGCTAAAGTGTTGTACATTAATGTAATGGAATAATAGTACATTGTAAAAAAAAGATGAATATGATAAATACAGAGAAGCATTGAGATATATTTGTGTCTACACACATGCAAACACACACACATATGAAAGTTAGGAGAAAATAAAAAAATATACTGCATTTAATTACAACATCAATGCAAATATATTAGTGGAAAGGACACCAAACCAATATCAACATGAAACTGAAACTGAATGCTCTGAAATCATAATGTCCAAGCTTGACTTCTTAGAAGAGAAATGAAAATATGATTCCCCCTCTTTCTAGCAGAAGTGGGTGACTACACATGTGAAACGACACATATAATGTTGCATCTAATTTATGCGTACCTTAATTTTGCTCAAATTTCTCCCCTCTTTTTTTATTCGTTCTCTTTTATATTAAGAGTAACTCTTTGGAAGGGAGGAGGGGATATAATGGGAAATGATGTCTATGTGAAAAGAAGATATAAATAAAATAAAAATATGGTATTATACTACATCATGATTCTATGTGTGGCAAGGTAGACATGACACCTGACCTCAACTCTTTTTTCTATTTTCTATCTGGGCTAGCTTGCTCACTTAACCTGTCCTCATGTTGGCAGGTAGGAGAATTCTCAGAAGGCGGAAACTCCGCTGCTTCAGTTCACCCTCTCATGATGCATCCATCCATCTGTATGTCATAATGTCATCAAAAGGCATTCACTTTTTTTATTTGTTTTGTTTTCCTGCTTAGATAGTTAAATTGGGCTCTTTGAGTTATTACAGATCTCAATTCAATGTTTTGGGGCTTGAAGCAATCAGTACAAAGTCATCTGTAAAGAGGAGCATCTGGAGGTCATAAATAGGTAGTTCCTCTCTATTGTGTAGAAAAAGGATTGTAAAGGATGTCGTCAAAAGATTGTATGATGGAAGAAAAAGATGTGCTAGTCATGTATGGAAACTGTAACAGAGAGAAAGTCTGCATGATCCATTGACTTCAATTCGATGTAAACAACAACCACAACAGCCACAACCACCCACCAAATATTGCATTAGATCGCCTATGGCAAATTTATGGGAAGGTATAAACACGAATTGTGCATGGATATGGATAGGTTATGATCTGTGTCACTGGAAGGGGTGGGGTGCCAAATTGTTGAGATCACTGATCCAGTGGAATACTGGGATATCAGAATATGGCTGTATACTACAGTTATACTATCACAGCTGTACTATGCCCTTATTTTTAATCCATTTTTGTAAAACAAAAATGAGAGGCCTTTCATAGCAGAAAGATTGCTAAAATTAAAATCAAAAGACTTGTATTCTTGTTTTCACTTCACCAGAGACTCCTTATATTTGAATAACTCTTTCTTTCTTTTTCTTTCTTTCTTTCTTTCTTTCTTTCTTTCTCTTTCTTTCTTTCTTTCTTCTGTCTTCTTCTTTGCTTCTTCCTCCCTCCCATCTTTCCTTACTTTTCCTTTTTTTCTTACTCTTTCTTTTTTCACCTATTATTTAGTATGTGAAATTCCCTCTACCATTGCAAATCAGCCCTTGTTCTATAACTTATAGTCTTTTTATTGGTTTCTTAAAATTTACTTATTTTTTAAAGCAGAGAATTTTTCATTCTTTTTTAGTTACAAATTCTCTTTCTCCTACCCCTTCCCTCACCCATTGAGAAGACAAGAAAACTAAAACCTATAACAAATACATATGGTCATGCAAAATACATTTCTGCATTAGCCATGTTTAAGAAAGAGCGACAAAGAGGGAGGAAAGGAAAAAGAAAGGAAGAAGCAAAGGAATGAAGGAAGGAAGGAAGGAAGGAAGGAGAAAGAGAGAAGTGATCAAAAGAAATTATGCTTCAATCTACACTCTGAGTCCATCATTTCTCCCCTCTGGAGGTGGATAGCATGTTTTATCATGAATCCATTGGGATTGTGGTAGATTGCTGTGTTGATCAATTACTAAGCCTTTTTAAATTCATTAGCTTAATAATATTGCTCTTACTACATAGATTGTCCTGCTGGATTTGTTCACTTCACTTTGCATGATTTCATAAAGGTCCTCCTAGGTTTTTATGAAACAAGGCCCCTTGTATCTTACAGCACAATAGCAATTCATCACAGTCATAGTCCACAACTTGGTCAACTATTCCCCAATTGATAAATATCTCCTAAGTAGTTTTCAATTATTTACCACCACAAAAAGAGTGCATGTGTATATATATATATAAATATATATGTGTGTATTTATGTATGTATGTATGTATGTATATACATACATATATATGAAGAGAGAGTATATATATATAAAAGAGTACATATATACATATATATATACATAAACACACATACACATATGTGTGTATTTGTACATATGGGTCCTTTTCTTCTTCCTTTTCTTTCTTTGGTGCATAGACATGATAGCAGATCAAAAGGTATTCACCATTTAATAGCCTTTCTGGCATATTTCCAAATTGTCTTTCAGAATGGTTGTACTAGCTCACTACTCTACCAAAAATCTATTAGTGTACCTGTTTTCCCTCCAGCATGTCGTTTTTCTTTTTTGTCATCTTAGCCAATCTGATGGTGAGGCGGTACCTCACCGATGTGTAATTTACAGTTTTAAAGGATGTACTGATAGACTGACATCAAAGACATTTTCCAAGATCACATAGCCCACATGTCACATAGCCTGCATGTTAGAGATAGAATCTGAGTCCAGGTCTTTCTGACTTAGAGGTCAGCTGTCTTTCTATGTCACACCACCTGCTCTAATTTCAATTTCTTGTTTTAGAATAATATTTTACTTTTCCTAATTACATGTAATAACAACTTTTAACTCTAATCTCAATTTCTACAAATGTAAAAGGTGAAAATATAATGAGCCCAACCTGTGTGATACATGATGAGAAGAAATCCTCCCCAAGGTTTAAGAGGTTGAAGAGCAGCTGTAAAAGATATTGAGAAACTAAACAGGTGAGAAAGGGAAGATCGTACAAGTGGCAAACATGAGAACATCATACGGGCACAAGCTCCTGAGAACCATAAAAAGGACCATAGACTTAGAGCTGAAATCGACCTGAGAGGTGACTGAGTCCAGCCTCCTCATTTGTAATTATGAAGAAAATGAGACCAAGAGTGCTTAAGTGACTCATCTTGGGTCACACAGCTAGGAAGTGTCAGAGGCAGTAATCATCCACGGGTGCTCCCACTCCAAAAACAGCCCTTCTTTCACTGAATTATGCTGTGCTGCAGAACTACCCAGGCAATATGCTAAGTCATCTCCCACTCCATTGTGAGGGTAAATTGTAAATGTGAGTTTGAAGGAAGAGGGTGGGGAGAAGCTCAAGAACTGGGGTAGGATTGAAGCTATGAAGACAAAGAAGTAAGTGACAATACTGATTCATTGATCTGTTTTGCCTTCTCCATAGCTCCAAGAGGAGAGAACAACTGAAAGAAAAAAAAGATGAAAATGTACGTGTCCTCTAATACCAGAGGCGAGTGTAGTAGTAGGATTCCATCAAAGGTAAACTCTTTGTGAAGGTCAGTTTCATAAGGGTGGGAATAGCTCATAGAACTAGAACTGAAAAGGCCATTAAGGGTCATCTACTCCAACTCCATTTTTCAGATGAAGAAACAGAAGTCTAGTGACTAGCACCAAAATCTCCCATTTGAACCTCCGAAATCTCCTCCAAAGCCAGTGCATTTTTCACCGTACCTTGTTGCTCTTCTTTAGCGATTAGGTTCCTCTCTCCCTTCGCGTTAGTTCCCCTCGGTCTCCAAGGCAGTAATTCAGTTCTCTGGGAGAAAAGAGCTTGGATTTATGCCTTAGAAAGTATCAGGAGTAAAGGACAAACCTGCTAGAGCAGCTATGTAATGATTCCCCTATACCAGACAGTTCAAAGACTGGGGTCCTCATTGTGATTTGGTTTAAGTTTTATTGTGATGCACCAATCATTCCAGTTAAAGTGGAAGACCTCACTGGGGTCTGGACTGGGGAAAGAAGGAGTGAGTAAACCTGGTAAGGGGGTGGTGAGATATTGACAAGGTGACCCTGATGCTGACAGGTGGGCGACTGGTGGCCCTGGGTAGTGGAAAAGGAGCGCTTCCACACTCACCCCCTTCCCCCTTCCCCATCACCAGGACCTTTTTCAGTCTAGGATATTGCCCTTGGAAGTCGAAGGGGCACCTGTGTTTCCTGGGCGGGGTACTGGGAAAAGGTACCTGCTATGTGTAGTTAAAAAGTAGAACCTCTGGGGCCTCTTCCTCCGCGTACTGGTAACTCGGTAAAAGAGTTCCATTTAAAAAAAAATCCTGGCCCCAAGAACCCCTTCTCAATACCCTACATGCGTTCTGGGTGAACCTCGGTCCACACCAGCCCCTACCTCCCCATAGCCCTGAGGAACCTCTCTCTTCTCCCATTTTCAGGATGAATATCAGCCAAAACACCGAGTCACAATTAATTTTTGGAGGAAAATATAAACTAGTTCGTAAGATCGGGAATGGCTCGTTTGGAGACATCTTCTTGGCAGTCAACATCAACAATGGTGAAGAAGTGGCTGTGAAACTTGAATCACAGACATGCAAGCATCCTCAATTGTTCTTCGAAGCCAAACTGTATAAGATTCTTCAAGGGGGGGCGGGCATTGCCCACATAAGATGGTATGGTCGGGAAAAGGGTCACAATGTACTAGTCATGGATCTACTGGGACCCAGTCTTGAAGAATTGTTTAATATGTGCTCCCGAAAGTTCACGCTGAAAACAGTACTTATGATAGCTGACCAGATGATCAGTAGAATCCAATACATGCATACAAAGAATTTTATACATAGAGATATTAAACCAGATAACTTCCTTATTGGCACTGGTCGTCACTGTAACAAATTATTCATTATTGACTTTGGCTTAGCCAAAAAGTACAGAGACAGCAAAACAAAGGAACACATACCATACCGAAAAGATAAAAATCTCACTGGCACTGCCCGTTATGCCAGCATCAATGCCCACCTTGGCATTGAGCAGAGTCGAGGGGATGATATGGAATCTCTAGGCTATGTACTGATGTATTTTAACAAGACCAGCCTGCCCTGGCAAGGACTAAAAGCTGCAACAAGGAAGCAAAAGTATGAAAAAATTATAGAAAAAAAGATGTCCACTTCTGCAGAAACTTTATGTAGTGGATTTCCTCCTGAATTTGCAACATATCTTACCTATTGTAGGGGACTCCGCTTTGAGGAAACCCCAGACTATTTTTATCTAAGACAGTTATTTCGGACTCTTTTCAAGTCTCTGAACTACCGATATGACTACCTATATGACTGGGTATTACTGAAGCAGAAAGAGACCCCAGAATCAGCCTCTTCTACTCTTCAAAATCCGGAGCCACAGAGTCCCACAGTTTGCCAAGAGGGAAGAGGAACAAATTAAGGAGAAGAGATGATCTGAGCAGTCCTTATTACATACCATAGACATTTTAGTTCCTATGCACATGCTTGCCAATGGTTGTGGGCAACCATTTACTGGGTGTAAAGAACTTACTTTTAGTATTATCTGTCTTTTGGTAGCAATGGTAATACTGAGTTGTCACTATTGTAAATGGGAATGCTAATGGTGATAGTAAAACAATGTTCAGCTTTTGATTGATTATTTTTTTCAAGATGGAAAAGGTAACTAAATGGTTGACATATAAGTGCTAGGCCTGAAGAAATTATACCTATGCTGGTTTTTGTTTCCTTTCTTTTTGAACTCCACTGCTTTGAGATTTCATTTCAGAGGAAAGGCATGAACATCTTTAGCCACAGTTGTGAAAACTGTCGATGCTCAAATTGGGGCATTCTTAGTTTTTTTTTTTTTTCCTTCTTGTGGTCTGCAAGCTGTAAACAGAAATATTCTTAACATTTTGGAGGCTTTTATGTGTAATCCAGGATTCTGTTTTTTAAGTATGCGAAAGACTCTGCTTGCTTATTTTATAAAAATAACAGCAACTAAGGGGAAGATTTAAGAAAAAACTGGGTTTCTTTAGTATTCTGCATTAACTAAAATTCTTGGTATAAAAAACAAGAGCATATTTGTTTAAAAATTGTAGCTAGGGTCTTAATAATAAACCCATATATGATACAAATATAGTAAATTTATTATTGTACTATTTATATTTTATATTTATAATATTTTATATTTGTATTTTAGGTAATATTTTATTCACATTTTGTAGCATGTATTATTTATATAATAGTTATAATATGTGATTTATAGTTATTATTTTATTATATTTATATTACATAAGTGTATTATTTACATACAAATACAAATTTATTAAACACCTATCTCATGCCAGACACTCTGCTAAGTATTGGGGATACAAATGAGAAAATTATGTGTGTAAGTTGCTGAGATAAAAATACTCACTATAGAACAGCAAACAAACAACTGGGAAAGGAATGATAGGGTAAATAGCAACCTGCTGTTGTCATAGGGGTTAATCAAAAAATATGCCATGGATAAGGGTCAAGGATACATCTGAAAATAATATTTTTTCCTAAACTTTGTCCCATAGAATGCAATTTCTGTTCCTGCCTTTACCTACCTTCAATCTTAACGCCTTGAGATTAGGCACATAGTCATGATTTCTTATCTTTGTATCTACGATGGTGTCCAGTACATTTAATAAAATAAGAGAGGCAATGTAGACAATAAGCTGAGATTGGAATTAAGTGAGACCTCTAAGTTTTGCCTCAAACATCTAGCTTTGTGGTTACTAGCAAATTCTTTTTCCACTTCAAGCCTTAGTATTTCTCATATGTAAAATAAGGACAATCAATCAACCAATCAGCATTTATTGAACACTTAACTTTGTGCCAGGTGCATTCTGCTAGGCCCTGGACAAACACAAAGAATGAAATAATCTATAATCACAACAAGCTTGAATTCTAATAGGAGAGACAACAAATTCATCATAAATATATAGAGAATAAATGTAAAAGGGATACATACAAATATACATGAACTAATTAAATACATTGTAGTTTCAAAGGGAGAGTGCTGTAATGTAGGGGCTACAAGCAGAAGGTGACACTTGAGATGAGTCTGAAAGGAATGAGAGGTGAGGAAGGAGTGTCTTCCAAGGCGTCGACGATCCCAGTGCATACAGAGAGATAGAGCATCGTATCATATGTGAAAACCAGAAAGTCAGTTTGACTGGATCCCAGAGTTTAGAAGGAGAAGTAATTGGGAACATCAGGACGGAATAGGAGAGGAAATAAAGGCAATTTGAATTCGTGATCATGGGTGGAAATGAGGCAAGGATGGGGATTATTGATGACCAAGGATAAACAAGGAAAAAGGAAAAAAAACGGGGAACGTATTGACTTCTCTGATAATAAAACATGATAGAGCTACTTTAAAACAAGTGACCTGAAGCCCATAGAGGTTAAAAAAAAAAAAGTTGAATCTGTCATTTTCTTGTATGTTCTCTGGATACTATATGGTAGAAGCATTTGGATGAAGATCAATGGAAGGGGAAAAATAGAAGTGGGTTTTTTTTTCATTGTAATATGTTACAGACCAGTTAGACAAAGTAGATGAGAGATTGAGGAAAAAGATCAAATAGAGACATGATATAGTAGGGGTGGGAATCTTCAATTTTCAAAGCATGGATTGGTGTTCTCTCCAGAAGCAGGGATAATGGCATCTTGGCTTCCCTTAATGACAACTGTATTTTTCAAAAAGTCAAAAAATGAACAAGGGCAAATTCTTGACTGGATCTGATTCTCATTAACCAGGAAGATATTGTCTGTTGGGTGTAGAAATGATAGGGACATTGTGGGAAAGTGACCACCCCCTTTTGGAGTTATAGTAAAGAAAGGGAAAACTGGGTATAGTCTGACAATACACCCTAGATTTTGGGAAAGCAGATTTTTAAAGGGTTCACTGGAAAGTTAGATAGGATTCCATGAATTAAAATTCTTCAGTGGAAATCACCCATTGAAGACCAGAGACCTCTGAAAAAACAAAGGAAAACAATTTCAATGAAGAAGAAAAAAAGTGGATTTGTTTGAAAAGAGATAAGTACATGCCCAGGGAACTGTGAGGCATAGGATCCCAGAACCATAGGATCTGGGGCTAGAGGAGACCTTAGGCATTGAATAATCCAGATCTATCATTTTTAAAAATGAGCAAACTAATCTCCAGAAAGGTTAAGGGTGACAGTGGATCATAAGAAACAGTACTGAAATTCTCATCCAACTTAGATCCTGAAAAGGTACATACAGAAGATGGAATCCTGGGGAAGGTAACTGAGGCTGGGTATAATAAGAATATGACATGATGCTATCACAATGTCATGAGGACAGAGTGGAGACTGGTGAAGGAAGCTAAGGACAACAAAAATGGTTTTACTTTGTGTGTGTGTGTGTGTGTTTTGCTTGAGAGATGAACAAGATAAAAGAAGGCATGGTCCTATTTCTTGGACATGAGGGAGAAGAAATTATGATCACTGACAACAGAAAGATGGCAGGGTAGTTTGAATCTTATTTACCTATTATTTTCTCTACCAAGGAGAGTGACTTCTACCCAACTTCTACTTCTACCTTCTACCCTTTACTATAACAAAAATGGTTACCAGAGATTGCTACCAAAGATAAGTGAAAAAAAGATTGAGAGTACCTAATGTTTTCTGATGAATGAGTGGCCCAAATAAACCCTCTAGTACCTATCTTTTAGTCTGTGTGTTAGTTTGGACTGTATCAGTATTTAGCATAATATTGATTAAAACAAAAGAAAACATTGTTTTTAAATATCTGTAGGTTTATGTCATATCTTTTTTTTTAATTGGCACCCCCATCTATCTCCTAACTCTTCCCCTCCAATTGAAATGAAAAAGAAAAGAGAAAAAAGAAGACTTATCTTTGGTCAAGTCTCTCTGATTCTTACAATCTAAGATACATTAATATAAATTGCGTATGTCCTTTTTTTTTCTTTTTTTCTTTTTATTTATTTTTAGTTTTCAACATTCACTTCCACGATATTTTGAGTTCCAAATTTTCTCCCCATCCCATCCCTCCCCCAAGATGATATTCATTCTGTATATCCCTTCTCCTAATCTCCCCTCCCTTCTCTCTCCCCCCCCCCTTCTCTTAAACCCTTCCCCTTATGTTTTCCTGTAGGGTACTATAGATATCTATACCCCATTGCCTGTATTTCTTATTTCCCAGTTGCATGTGAAAACAATTTTTTTACATGTGTTTTTAAAACTTTGGGTTCCAAATTTTCTCCCTTCCTCCCTCCTCACCCACCCTCATTGAAAAGGCAAGCAACTCAATACAGGTTATACATGTGCAGTAATGCAAAACACTTCAATAGTAGTCATGTTGTGAAAAACTAAATATATTTCCCTTCATCCTATCCCACCCCCCATTTATTCTATTATCTCTTTTGACCCTGTCCCTCCTCAGAAGTGCTTGCTTCCGATTATCCCCTCCCCCAATCTGCCCTCCTCTCTATCATCCCCCTTGCCCTTTTGTTCCCTTCCCCCCTTATATTCCTGTAGGGTAAGATAGATTTCCATACCCAATAGAGTGTGTACATTATTCTCTCCTTAAGCCAAACTCTATGAGAATAAGATTCACTCATTCCCTCTCACCTTCCCCCTCTTCCCCTCCACTGTAAAAGCCTTTTCTTATCTGTTTCATTTGAGATAATTTACCCCATTCTATCTCTCCCTTTCTCCTTCTCCTGGTATAATCCTCTCTCACCCCTTAATTTTATTCTCCAAATATCACCCCTTCATCTTCAACTTACCCTGTGCCCCCTATCTATCCATATGTATATGTATATGTATACACACAAACACATACACACATATATATATTCATATACATACACACATACATACATATAATTTTTTTCCCTCCAACTACCCTAATACTGACAAAGGTCTCATGAGTTACAAATATCATCTTTCCATGTGGGAATATAAACAGTTCAACCTTAATAAGTCTCTTGTGATTTCTCTTTCCTGTTTACCTCTTCATGTTTCACTTGAGTCTTATGTTTGAAAGTCAAATTTTCTATTCAGCTCTGGTCTTTTCATCAAGAATGCTTGACAGTTCCCTATTTCACTGAATGACCATTTTTTTCCCCTGAAGGATTATATTCAGTTTTGCTGGGTAGGTGATTCTTGGTTGTAATACTATCTCCTTTGGCCTCCAGAATATTATATTCCATGCCCTCTGGTCCCTTAATGTAGAAGCTGCTAAATCTTGTGTTATCCTGATTGTGTTTCCACAATACTTGAATTATTTCTTTCTGGCTGCTTGCAATATTTTCTCCTTTACCTGGGAACTCTGGAATTTGGCTACAATATTCCTAAGAGTTTTCTTTCAGGGATCTCTCTCAGGAGGTGATCAGTGGATTCTTTCAATTTCTATTTTGCCCTTTGGTTCTAAAATATCAGGGCAATTGTCCTTGATCATTTCTTGAAAGATGATGTCTAGGCTCTTTTTTTTATCATGGCTTTCAGATAGTGTAATAATTTCTAAATTCTCTCTCCTGGATCTATTTTCCAGGTCAGTTGTTTTTCCAATGAGATATTTCAAGTTGTTTTCTAATTTTTCATTCTTTTGGATTTATTTTACAGTGTCTTGATTTCTCATAAAGTCATTGGTTTCCAACTGCTCCATTCTAATTTTTAAGGAAGTATTTTGTTCAGTAATCTTTTGGACTTCCTTTTCCATTTGTCCAATTCTGCTTTTTAGGGCATTCTTCTCCTCATTGCCTTTTTGGACCTCTTTTGCCATTTGGGTTAGGCTATTTTTTAAAGGTGTTATTTTCTTCAGTATTTTTTTGGGTCTCCTTTAGCAAGCTGTTGACTTGTTTTTCATGATTTTCTTGCATCACTCTCAGATTTTCCTCTACTTCTCTTACTTCCTTCTCAAAATCCTTTTTGAGCTCTTCCATGTCCTGGGACTGATTCAAATTATTCTTGGAGGCTTTGGATGTAGGAGCTTTGGCTTTGTTGTCTTCTTCCGGTTGTATGTTTTGATCTTCTTAGTCACCAAAGTAAGATAATATAGTCTGACTCTTTTTGCACTGCTTACTCATGATCCCGGCCAATTACTTGAGTTATAAGCTCTTTGTTAATGTAGGGGTCTGTTCCAGTGTGGAGAATGTACTGTCCCAAGCTTCAGGGGTTTTGTGCAGCTATTTTCAGAGATACTTTTAGGGACCTGTAAATTTTCAGTTCTTCCAAGGTGCTATGATCACGGGCAAAGTGTTTACTCCTTTCCTGGCCTGTGCTCTGCTCTATGAGTGACCACAAGCACCCTTTCCTGTCTTGGAACTGTGAGGAGGATTTCCTCTCCTCCACCACTACAAGCTCCACCATGCCAGCGCTTCTCCTCGTCCCAGGATAGCCAGCCAGAACTGTGAGCCAGATCCAAGCATGGGCACAGCAAGAGAATCTTGCACCAGCAAAGAAATTCCTGCAATCCCCCTCTGATCAGCCACTCAATTTCCCCTCTCTCTGTGGGCCAGAAGCTCTGGAGGCAGCCGCCGCCGCCTGGGGCTGAGCTCTGGGACTGGGGCTGGGACCTGCCACATGCTTCTCCCTCACAGCAGACACAGACTTTTCCTACTGACTTTTTAAGTTGTTTTTGGCGTTCATGGGTTGAGAAGTCTAGAAACCACCACAACTGCCCATGATTCAGTCCTCTAAGGTCTGCTCCAGGGTTGCTGCAGTCTGCGCGCCCACATGGCACCGCGCTCCTTTCCCAGCCCGGTGTGATATACCTTTCTGATCAACCATCCAGGTTGTCTTGGGTTGGAAATTTGTTTTACTCTGTCTCTTTGTGGGTTCTGCTGCTTTAGAATTTGTCCATTTTTTACAGGTATTTGGAGGGGTTTGGGGAAGAGCTCAAGCAAGTCACTGCTTTCACTCTGCCATCTTGGCTCCACCCCCAGCTATGTCCTTTCTAATACCTTTGTTGAATTGTGATTTAAATTTAACAAAAGAGTAAGCTGAGGCATATCTTTGAGCAAGATAACATTTATTAACTGGGGCATACTGTCTGTCAATACATGGATCAGTGGCCTGCCTCCATTTATGCCAAAGACCCAGAGCAAAAGGACAGTTCCACTTTTATAGGTTTTGGGGGATACAGAACAAAGAACAGAACAGAGTAGATGGTATCATGGGATTGGTGACAACATGATTGGTTGGAAGTTTGGTAATAGGGGCTAATGACACACTCTCTTCCCCCACCTTCTTCTCTAATGATACTCAAAAGTGTTCATTGTTTGAGTTCAGGTGCTGAATAACAGAGCAGACTTTTGGATAGAAAAGAAGTCATCCTGAAAGATATTGAGCCCAACTCCATTTGTGTTACCACATATCCTCCAAGGTCAGTTAAATTCCTTGAGTCAAGAATAGATCAGAGAGGTGGATTTATAAAATTAACCCATTATAGGGCAACTGAGTTTTGACCTAAATTCAGGGACAAGGTATTGAAAAACACTGGGATATTTGAAAGATTGTGCAAAATAGCAAAGGTGCTGAAATCTGGAAAAGTCTATCTGTCCTGAGTTTTAAAAGAGAGAACAGTTAGTAGATTGTAGACCAGTGACCTGGATTTTCATGCCTAGGAAAATTCTAGAGTTAATTATTAAAGAGATGGGTAGTGAACATGTAGAAAAGGAAGCAATCATTAGAAAAAGTCAATATGGTTTCATTAAGAAAACATCATTATAGAATAACCTTGCTTCCTTTTTTGAAAGGCTTATCAGGAAAATGTCATAGATAAATTTTACCTAGATTTGAGCAAGGCATTTTGCAAAAGTCTATCATTATTCCTTTAGAAAAGATGTATGGATATGGGACCCATGATCATAAATTTCATTAGATTAGAAATCATGGGGCAGTCACTAATTGTTCAATGTTAACACGGCAGGAGGTTTCCATTAGAACAGCCTAGAGATATCTGCTTGGCCCTGTGGTGTTTAACATTTTCACAATGAAAATTTTCAGGTAACACAAAGCTAAAAAGGATAAAAAACACACTGAATAACAGGGTCAATATCCAAACAGATCTGGATAGATTAGACCTACCTCACTTTAGAAAGATAAAATTCAATAGGATAATTACAAAGTTTTACATGCCACTTTAAGAAAAAAATGAATATACAAATACAAAAATAGTGAGGCACAATTAGACTGTAGTTTGTCTGGAAAAAAAAAAAAGCTAGGGGTTTTAATCCACCAAAATCTCAATATCAGTCAATTGTATGATATTACTGTTAACCAAAAAAAAAAAACAAACAAACTCAAAAACAAACAAACAAACAAATAAAAAATGGTATATGTAATCTTTGGCTGCAGAAGCAAAATTTCCAGGAATAAGGAGGTGGCATTCCTTTGTATTATGCCTTTGTAAAAAACCCACCTATTCAATCTGGGATGCCACAATTTAAGGAAGGTATTGATAGGCTGGAGAACAGCTAGAATATAGCATAAAGGTGGTGAAAATTCAAGTTATATGAGAACCAGTAGAAATAACTGGGAATATTTATTTTAAAGAAGAGAGAGGGCAGCTAGATGGCACCTAGATGGCACAGTGAATAGAGCACTGGCCCTGGAGTCAGGGAGACCTGAGTTCAAATGCAGCCTCAGATACTTACTAGCTGTATGACCCTGGGCAAATCACTTAAACCTGATTGCAGAGAGAGAGAGAAGACTTTGAAGGCCCAAATAGCTCTGTTCACAAGTATACGATGGGTTCTTTATATAAAAAAAGGATTAGGCATGTTCTCGATAGACCCAGAGGGCAGAAGCAGGATGACAGGACACTCCCTAACAATTAGAGATGTCCAAAAGTGAAATGAAGGTGGTGAGATCCTGCTCGTTAAACATCTCAGTCAGAAGCTGGATGATTAAGTTGCCATAAACATTACAGTGCAGATACCTTGGACTAGATGAATATTGATGGAGTTCATGAAGGTGGCCCCAATCTTCTTAGTGAAATAAGAGGCAAGGTAATCTGCTGGAAAAGATGGTCAGGAATGTAGTTGGTAATTGGAAAAGAAAGCAGTTCAGAACAGCTAATATGAAGAGTGGGATCATTTTTTTTCTGAGTTCTCATTCTCCTTGACCTCTCTACTGCATCAAATATTTGACCATCTTCTTCTCCTAGATACTCTTTCCTCTCTGGGTTTTCATGATACTCTTGGTTCTCCTAAGACTACTCCTTAATGTCTTTTTCTGGCTCATCTTTTATGCTCTTTAACATAAGTATTCCTCAAGGTTTTGTTTGTTTGTTTGTTTGTTTTGTTTTGTTTTGTTTTGTTTTTCCCCCAGGCCCACATCGGGTGACTTCATCATATACCATGTACCCATTCATCTCTGTGAGGTTATTCTCAGACTTATTAATCCAGCCTTAGTCTCTTTCTTGAACTCTACTTCATCATATCCAAATGAGGTTTCAAGCTAGATGTCCCAAAATGTGGTAGGACAAATATTTTTAAGCATCCCCTGACATGTAGGCTGGACTAGGTCTTTTCCTTTAGAGTTATCAACTCTATGTAAAAGCCAAGCATGGTGGTGCATACCTGTTATTTCTAATACTAGAGAAGGCTGAGGCTGGTACATCATTTAACTTCAAGAGTTTTGAGCTACAATTGGGTTAAAGCCTGGCACCAGTATGGTGAGTCCTCAAAGGTGGAGGCCCACCACAAGGCCTAAGGAACAGTAAACTGTCCCAAGTTAGGGAAAATAGAGCAGTTTAAGGCTCCTGTGCTAATCAGGATTGGGATTGGACCTAGGAGCGGTTGTTGCTCTTCCAGTCTGGGCAAATTAGAGAAGCTTAGTCTTGAAAAACAAAGGGAAAGAAAAGGTATATCACACTTAACTGGCTCATGGGACAAAGGCTCATACATGTGGCTGCTTGTCTCTTAAGGGCATAACAGTGTCCTACCCTGGTCAGAGCTCTTCCAACTTGACAAGTGTCCCGTGGCTGATCCCTTTGTGACACTTTGCTGTGCTAACCTGATCCATTTCTGTATAGAAATGAGAGTGAACCTACTTTTGCAATATTTCTCAGTATCTTTTCAATGTTATAGCTTAAGTAAACTGATTTTTTGCTAACTGTAAAATGCTCTACACGTATTTAATTTCATTCTGATTCCAAACTTGATGAAACACACCAGCCTGAATCAGGCCCATCCCACCACATGGAGACATCTAGAATTCAGTATGTCCAAAAAATAACCTCTTATCTTTTCCTTCTCAGACCTTCTCTTGAAAATCTCCTATTTCCATAATTGGAGCTATCATTCCTGCAGCCTTCCATTTTGAAAATCTAAATATTATCCTTGATTCTTCATTCTCTTGCCTTCTAAATATATTCATTTGCTACATCTTTTCCCTAAATACTCTCACATACGATCTTTTTTCCCCCTCTTACATAGCCATCACTCTAGTTCAGGGATCTTGATTACCTCTGGCCTTGGCTATTGCAATGTCTTTCCTATTTCTATGTATCCTGAGCTACTAATGTGGTTTTTCTTTAGTGAAGATCTGACCATGCCATTCGCACGCTCAATAAATTTGAGATATTCCTTTTTGCCTCTAAGAATAAATAGGAACTCCTATATTTGGCTTCTCAACTTGGATTTGATTTATATTTCTAGCCTCATACATTATTCTTTTCCCTATATTCCATTGCCCAATCAAACCACATCTTCTCTGTTTCTTACATACTGTGCTTCATCTTATGTCTCTATATCCCATCACTGATATCCTCCAAGTCTGGAATGCACTTTCTCCTTATCTTTGTTTCATGGATTGCCTTCACTTTCTTCAAGACACAGAACAAGGGTGAGGGATGGGAAAATGAAGTGTACTTAAAGCACGGTTTTCCATTCCATTCCAGTAGAGTCTATAAAGGGTCATCATGGGATCAGGCACAGTAAGACAAGGTAAGGAAAAATTGGTGGTTCAGGGGTAAGGGTGTGGAGGAAAAAAAATGTAGGGCATTATAATATGAAAGGGAAGTTTCCAGAGCTCACAATTTTTGATATGTTAAAGTTTTGAGTGATGATATGATCACTACTCTTTGTGGCTAGGGTAGAATAGACCCAGAGTTGAAAAGGTCAAGGAGTTTAGAAGAATGTCAATGTGAATAATTCATCAAGGTTGAGGGTAGAGAAGAAGACTGCAATCCAAGTACCAATTGAGAAGTAATTGGGTGAAAGCAAACTGGAGGTTGACAGATAAGAGCAAAAATAACCGTAACAGAAATAAATAGTCTGACAGTAAGAAGTCCAAAGAAGAAGAGATTGCTATTGAGTGATGGGATGAGCAGAATCATCTGGAAGAGGCAAGGATGAGCATGGTGGGGCAGTGGCATAAAATGACTGCCCAGCATGGAAGAGAGTTCATACCAACCTAGTGAGGGGTGTTCTCTTTCAGAAAAAAGGCAGTTTCCATATAATGGCAGAAGATGGAAGGAATATAAGTGAAATAGGAGGGTAGGATACAAAGAAGTTTGTGAATAAAATAACAGAACTCCTGGAGGGCCCAGTGAAAGGGATTTGTGGAGGGGCACAAGTACTATGGAGAAGCAGAACTGGGGCTGTCTAGGGATATATTTGGGAAGAGACAGTAGGATCAAAAAAATGGAGGTGAGAATTTACCGGCCACAAGTAGATAGATAAAGCAGTTAAAGCACTTCCTATTGGCCAGGCATTATGCTAAGCATAGAGAAAAGAAACATAAGCAAAAAGAAAGTCCCTATCCTCAAGGATCTTATTCTGGGCCTCAGTCAGCAATTGATGCTAATGGCAGCCAGGAGTGGTAGTGGGGTTGGAGGAAGCATCTTCCAAGTCCTTCTGTCTGGTGGAGCCAGCTCAGATTTATAATGTCATATTTTAAATTTCATACCATTAGAATTTAGGGTTTCTCACAGAATCACAATTCCTATGGTGTGGTTCCACAGGACAAAGGGTGGGAAACAGCAGCAGAGAGGCTACCTTAACAAGCCCTTGGGGAAGAACTAAAGGAAGAGGACAAGGGGAAAATGCACATATTTGAGTTAATTACATTAGAGAGCATGGAAATATATTTGTGCTGAAATTTTTGTGTTTTTCTGTTTGGTGGCTGGTTGTGGAAGAATTTCAAATATGTAACGCATGCTTTTAAAATAAGAAGGACTGTAAGAATCTCAAAGAATCACAGAACTCAGAAGGAAAAAAGGGACTTTAGTGGCCATCTTTTCCAACCTATTTAAAAAGTAAAACAAACAAAAAAAAAGAATTCTTTCTATGCTAACAGCCTCTGCTTGAAATTCTCCAATCTGAAGGAATTCATCATTTCTTGAGTCAGTCTGTTTCATTTCTGGCCAGCAAAAACTGCGAGGAATTTTTTTTTTCCTGACATCAAGCCTAAATCTGTCTCTTTGCAGCTTCCAAACATTGCTTCTAGTTCTTCCCTCTGGGGGCAAACAGAAAAAAGTCTAATCACATAACCACTCTTCAGACATTTCAGAAACTATCTTCTTCCCGAGTCTGCTCCAGACTAACTGTTGTTGCTTCGGCCAATTTTCATATGGCATGGACTTCAAGGCACTTCACCATCCTAGTTGACCACCTGTGAATGGTTACCAGCTTATCAATGTCTTTTCTATACTGTGATGCCTAGAATTGAAAGCAGTAGTCAGAAGATAATCTAAATAGGGCAGAACATAATTAGGTGACCAAGCTCTTATTCTTGGAGACTATACCTCTCTTAACGCAGCCAAAGATTACATTAGGTTTTGGTTTGTTTGGTTTTTTTTGTGTTTTTTTTTTTGTTTTTTGCAGCCATATGAAACTTTTAACTAATATTGAATTGTAGTGCACTCAACCCCCAATATCTTTTCCTTTCTATTTGTTGTTTGTGAAGTCGATTTTTTTGAACACAATTACTTTTACTTCTATTAATCTTTACCTATTAAAGGCACTGTAGGTTAGTGTTTTCAAAGCAGGTTCAAGTACTACCTATGACACTTATCAGTCTTTGTGATCCTGCGTAAACCATTCAAACTCGAATTGCCTGAGCAAATCTCACAGTATTGTTGTGAGGATCAAATGAAATAACGTATGTAAATCACTTTGCAAACCTTAACACGCTATGCAAATGCTAACTGCTATTATTATTATTATTGTGGTCATTACTACAACTATTATTACCACTATCAGGGCCACTGCCATGGCCACTGCCATTGCTACTACTGTTAAATACTATGTGAAGAATCGTTGAATAATTTGTTACTGGTCTGTTTTGACAAAGAGGGTTTCTTCCTTTCTCCATTAGAGAAAGTATGAGTCTGTAGGGGGGGGGGGGCGGGGGAGAATACATTGCATTTAATAGATTCAGCTTAGTGTTCTAGCTTATCAAGATCTTATAATTGGGGGTATTAGCTGTCTTTTCAACTTGAAATTATCTGTGAATTTGACCAGTGACAATTTCGCAAGTATGAATCCATGTCCTCATCCAAATTATTGTTTAAAGTGTTAACAATGTGAGTCCTTGGGAGGCTCCTCTGGAGATCTCCTTTTGACTTGGCATTGTATCATTAATGACTGAGTCTTTAAATCCTGCCATTCAGTTCCAAATCCATGTAATTGTACTATGATCTAGCTGACGGGAGTTCATCTTTTTCACAAAAATAGCATAAGATACTTCATCTAACACTGCTAAAATGTAAGTATGCTATATTTGTAACGTTGCCCCAATTTGCCAGCTTAGTGACCTGTCAAGAAAGGAAATAAAGCTTCTCTCCTATGACCTATTGTAGATGAAACTATGTTTACTTTTTGTGCTAACTTCTGTTTCTAGATGTTTTCCAACCAATCCTTTAATAATATGTACTAGAATTTTGATAGGAATTTAATTCCAGTTTGCTCTCCTATATTTTACAAACTCTATTCCCTTTGGTTTTAGCCTTTAAAAAGTTCAGATTTTTGTTTCCCTTCTCCAATGCTGCCATAGTTCTTGCATTCACTCTAAACTCACTGCTGTCACTGACATTCAGTCATCAGATCTCCCAGTTCTTTCAGTAGCCAAGGTGTATCAGGGGTGGGGAACCTGTGGCCTCAAGGTAGTTCATCTGGGCCAGGTGATTTGAATTCATCTATGGCCAGTTAGATAGCCCCTTACTTCTATTGGCCATTTAGGGTCTTTTCAAAGACAAAATTATTCCTTTTGATAAAAGAAAAGAGAAACAAAATAACAGTTGAACAACTCTTTTCATTTATCATCCATCCCAAGCAGCATTTCTATTAATTCTTTGGTCTCCTTTTATTCCAATATAAATTAAAAAAAAAAAAACGGTTTTTATTTTCTTTAGCTTCATCTCTATCTGAGCTTTAACATGCCTGACACTTCTTATGGGACCATGCCACTTTCTGTAGTTTTCCTCTGTTTATTTCTCTAGTTTCCACCTTCTGTTCATAACTTAAAAATCTAAATTATTTGGTGAATTTTCCGTGTCACTAAACATAGAAGCAGTATGGTTTGGGGGAAAGTGGGCTGGCTTTAGAGACAAAGAGCCTCAGAACGAATTCTGATTGCTCCTTACATAAGTAGGAAAGTCACTTACTGCCTCCCCGCCAAAATGAAAGACAAACTAGGACCAGAGTTATCTCCTTACAGTAGGAACTAATTTTCCCTAAAAAGCCGCAAAGTTGTCCCCAGGCCTTATTGGTCACCCGACCTCCTTGGACTCATCTTCCTGGCTTGCCTAAAGGCATAAAAAGTCCCACCTACATGAGGACAGAGACGCTTCAATTTCGTGTATGTCTGAAGACCTGAGAAGTCACTCTAACTTGCCCTGCAAACTAGTCACATTTACATCTGGAGACAGGGGAGCAGTGTCTGTAGAAGATGAGTACCACTATATGTTGTTGCTGTCCAATGCAAAGTAAATCTACTGTTGTTTGCTGTTCAATTACTTGCAAATGCCTCATGTGGGGGTAACAACGTAGACATTAAACTGGCAGGATGCTGGTATCAGGAGTTCACCTAAAAAAGAATGTAGACTAGCTAATCTTCAACTGAGGTCACTTTAAACACAAAGCCCAAGATTCTAATTTAAAGAAGGGGGAAAGGGGATGGACATATCAATGATTAAATAGGGCCTGAGATTGCTAGAGAATTAATCAGACACGTCTCTTTTTTCCCTTCACCTCCCCAGTCTTTGCCCACATTTATGTCTGAGTCTTTAAGATCAATGTAATTTTTTAAAAATTTTCATTTATTTATTTTTATTTATTTATTTTTATTTTATTTATTATTTTTATTAATTTTAATCTGAACTCAATGTCTTATAGATTCATCTAAAATTTCCTATTCAGAAAATAACTCCCCAAATATTCAGTATCAGTTTCACTCCCCGCAAAAAGAGATTATTTGCATAGCTTTCTGTTATTCGGGCTTTTTTTCTTTTCCAAATTTTCAACAAGTTCTAAGAATGTAAGGAAGAAAAAGATAGGAAAAAAACCAACAACAAAAATTACTCGAGCAGTTTGCTATGTTGTTCAGCGAATACATTGCCTCCCCTCCTCCCCATCTCACTTGCACTAGCACACACAGTCACACTCTCATTAATCTTTTTTGGACGATAGTCCAAGCATTTCTCCAACCTCCCTGGTATTCTTCCCTTGCTTCCTCGCTTCATTTCATTTGACTATATTGCAGAAAGCAATGACTCAAAGCTTAAACAACAGCATTTTCCTATTTTCAAAAATGTTTCCACTGTTAAATTGAAACCTACCTAAAAGCCATTCAAAGCCTATAGGCTTAACACTCTTTGCTTGACATAGCCAAAGTTCATCCACTATTTTACTACACACTCTAATAGTACTAAATCACCTCACATATGGAAATAGGACTTGGAGGGCCACTGAGCTGTGAGTTCAACCAATGTATCACCATTATTGAAACATCTGGACCGTTCTTTTGTGGTGATGCACTGTGATAACACTGTGGAGTGTTAAATAACTTCCCGGATCTCTTGTTTCTTGCTTGGGATGTGATTTCCTAGTAATGCAACACTGGATTGGAATTCATGAGTTTCAGCAACCCTGATTTCACACTACCTGATTTGATTTTAAATGCCATTTATAGGATAGTCAGTCTGAGCATCAGCATTTATCAATGGATGTTTCTGATGGTTTTCTTTACTTATTTGGAGTGCTGTGTATCTTGATTCTAAGTTCTATATTTAAATTAATTGGCTATTTGTTCCATTCTGGTGTGTGTGTGCGTGTGTGTATGTCTGTGTGTGTATACACACAGACATACACATACGCATATACATACATATACACACATATACACACGTACATATGCACATATGTTTGCTTGTATAGGTGTGCACTGCACATGTATATATGTATGTGTGTAATATATGTATGTGTATATAGTCACACATATACATATATACACACATACACCTGCATATATACCTACATATATGTGTGTGTCTGCATATGACACACACATATATAGTGTATGTATGTGTATATTTTTATGTAGGAAAAAATAATAAAAACCACACCACATGGGGAAACATAAGGAGACTGGATGTATTGTTTCCTCAGTAGCTTACAAGTTCCTTCAAGTCAGGGACTATCTTTGCTTTTGTATTTGTATCCCGAGTGCTTGTAGTATAATAAGTATTGTTTTTCTTTCATTTATAAAGTTTAACAAAAATATAAACAAATTAAACCAGTCATATTTATCGTATCAGACCCAGCAATGCAGGGCCCAGAAAACATTAAGCTAGGGGAACAGGTTCCTAATTTTTTTTAATGTTATGGACCCTTTTGGCTCTCCAGTAAAATCTATGAACCCCTTCACAGAATATTCTATTACCTCAATAAATAATTGAAAGAACGGCTAGATTTCAGTTTGAGGTTAGTAAAAACACTCTTTTCCCCCACCCAAATTCATGGAATCCCCAAAGACTATCCATGGACAAGGAAGGTTAAAAAGCCCTGATTCAGGAGCTCCAACTTATTTATTGGAATGAGGCAACAAAGTACCTGTACTGTCTCCGGGTGGGGAACCTTTGGCCTCAAGGTCACATGTGGCCCTCTCGGTCCTCAAATGTGACCCTTTGAATCCAAACTTCACAGAACAAACCCTCTTAATAAAAGGACAAACATACATGGTCAAACAAAACAAATTCCCGTGTTGGCCATGTGCAAAAATGACCTCAATCTCAATGCCTCAATCTGCACCCTAAGTGTATCACCTTTCTATTAGGAGATAAGGAGCATGCTTGAGATTGGATAGAGAAGAGATAGAGATAAAGATATTTGATAGACAGATATAGATACAGAGAAAGAAAGAGAGAGCTATTTATACAAGTTTAGATCTATCTATCTATTCATCCCATCTATCTATGTTACTACTTCCTTATCTAAGCATCCATCTCTTTAGTGACATCCTTTTTACCACACCACTCACAATTCTTCATTGTTATGTGCTGTAGTGTATTCCTACTTCTCTATTTACCTTTGGGGCAACCATAAATTTCATTATTCCATACCACCAACAGCACCCCAGATGAAAAATAATGTTGCAAAGATGGGGCTTCCCCCCACCCCGCAGAAATGCTGAGTCACTAAAAAGTCTGCATGTTATCCAAAAGGATAGAGAGAAAGGGAGACTACCCCTTTCTCCCGTTTCATCTGGACCCACGTGTAAAGAAGTTTGGAGAAAATACGCAATAAGAAAAGGTGAGCTGGTCATGTAGCAAAAGCAAGTCTAGATCTTAAGCTATAACTAGGATGGGGTTATGGTGGTTTTTCTCTAGGGCAGCAAAATTTAGAAGCCCTGAGTTTAACACCTAATTGACAAGACAATTCATTAAAAAGGAACCTTCCAGGTGACATGTTTCTTCCACTGTTTTGTTTTCCTCCAAGACCTGACTCATTCTGCCTTCTCCCTTTTCCTCATTGATACACCCTCCCTAGTGCTAGACTTGTGGTTTTCCTAGTCTTTCCTTTTCTGCCACCAAATGAATTGCTACAGAAGCCAAAATTGTTAGCTCAGAAGAGATAACGACATTTGATGCTCTAACCAACTAAGTGTTCAGCAGCCTAGCAAGCAGCCTTCCACCAGCTATAAAGTACTTTTAAAATGAGTAGGGTCCAGAGCTGGGAGTTAGAAGTCAGGACCATCAAGAGCTGGGTATTCTCTATAATCCTGCTAAACTCTTCTTTTTGTATATTCATATGGGAAATAGAGGTCTCTAATGGAGGGGGTAGGGAAAAATATGTTGTAGCCAAATGACAACTGCCACAATCAGATGCTCAACGGCATAAGACTTCAATATCCTAACAATTTGTTGTTAGGCCATTATAAAAATTCAACATTTTGTCAGTCCTAAACAGTCAGCCTCTTAAAACAAATTGGAAACTATGCTACACAGCTCTCCTACCTTCCTTATGGGCTTTGGGATCCAGGACCTTTAAAGTTATCCCATCTTAATTGCACTAAAGGCCACGAAGTTTAATGTCTTCTATCATTCCATAAATCCCCTTTATTTTTATATTTCTTTATTATCAATAGGAAGATTCGTGTTTCATAAAGAAAGTTTGTATGCTTTCAAGTTCTTTCGTAAGTGATAAATAATACATATTCCTTTGAAGTCTTCTTTAGCTGAAGTGACTTACTCATCTTTTCAATCAGTACAAAACAACTAGTGAAAAGAGATGTACTCTCGAATGACAAGGCCATACCTCAGCTGAGGAATTAGAAAATTGAGTGTTTGCGTGTGTGGTTCTTTCTTCTGAACTGTTTGATTCATTGAGACTCAAACAAAAGATTAAAGGGAGGGAGATTAAAAAAAAAAAACCTACAACACATTCTCCCCTGATATTCTTGAAAGAAAGCAAAAAAAAAATGTTGAATACAAAGGAGACTTGTTAGCATGTAACAAAGAGAGATCATCTGTGATTTTTCTGTATTAAGATTCAGTCATGTATTGAAGTGGCGGGTAATGCATTGTCTAGAAAAACAAGCCTTGTGTTGCTGTATAACTTAAATTCAAAAGACACATTTGTAAGAGAGACTCTACAGAACAGAAGCTTATAACTCCATGCAGCCTGGTCTACATACTAATGTAACAGTTAATCAACAGTCATTGTGAACTAGGAAAAAAGAAAAAAAAATGTGTGAGCCTAACAGTCTTAGAATGAACATTACTTTCTAAAGCTGTGTCTGAAAGATGGAGAAAATGTTACCCTTGCTTTTTTAAAAATAATTTATGAAATACATTAATTCCTATTCTAACCAAAGATTAGAAATTATTTTCACTGCAAATTAATTGATATATTTTAATTTAATTTAATTTATTTCAATGAACAAAAATCCACTAGGAAAAAAAAGAAAAGGAAAACAAAACCATTGTGACAAACATACATGGTCAAACAAAACAAATTCCCACTTTGGCCATGTACAGAAATGACTTCAATCTCAATGTCTCAGTCTGCACCCTAAGTGTAGCACCTCTCTATTAGGAGATAGGAGCATGCTTCAAATTGGATGAGAGAAGAGATAGAGATAAAAATATTCAATATATACATACACATGGAGAAAGAGATAGCTATCAATATAAGCTTAGATCTATTATCTATCTATCTATCCATCCATCCATCCATCCATCCTATCTATCTATCTTTCTATGTTACTACTTCCTTTTCTAGTCATACATATCTTTGGTGACATCCTTTTTACCACATCACTCACAATAATTCATTGGTATGTGCTGCATGTAGTGTACTCAACACTTCTCTATTTCCTTTTGGGAAAACCATAAATTTCATTATTCCATTAAAAAAGATGGGACTTTTTTTTACACCCCATAGAAATGCTGAGTCACTAAAAAGACTGCATGTTATCCCAAAGGATAGAGAGATAAGGAGCCCATGCCTTTTTCCTATCTAATTTGGACCCAAGTATAAAGAACTTTGGAGAAAATATATAATAAAAAAAAAGTGAACTGGTCATGTAGCAAGAGCAAGGTCTTATTAGTAGCTGAATATCTGAGTACTCCACTGGTACCTAAATGAATATGTAAAAATCCCAAGAGTAAGGTCTGATTGGTAGGTTTTTCTGTGGAGGATACTGGGAGAACATGGACAGGACTGACAAAGGATAAGAAGACAGGGATGAGCTATAATCAACCCTGATAGAGAGAACCCCACACTGGTTAGATCACAGAGCTACTTAAGTTTATGTACTGAGTTAATTATTTTGTAACTTGTATTTTACTTTTAGAAATGTCCATTGATCATTAGAACACAGAATGACTGAGCTGGAAAGGAATTTTAGAACATAGAATGTCAGAACTGGGGAGGAAAGAAGGAAGGAAGGAAGGAAGGAAGAAAGAAAGGAAGGAAGAAAGGAAGGGAGAAAGATTAAGATATCCTGAGGGTTTAGTTGTAAGTTATATGACAAAGCTCAAGGGTTATTGTCTTGCATGAATGATAAGATGGCAGTGGGGGAGGGATGGGTAGGGAAGGGGATCTAGAGGGTGGAAAGATGGTACAGCTTCGTGGTCTTCCATCTCATGCAAGGAATAGTGTTGGTGACTCCCACCTCACATAAGTGGTGAAACACCCATTCATAGTCTCAGTACAAAGACGGAGGATCTATAGATGCAGAACATTGCACATATCAGATATGGTTCATATTAGTCAGTTTTGCATAACTATTTCTCTTTGTTCCAAGAGAGGTATAAAGTATAGTGGAAAATGAATGTCACATGCAAAGACACAATCCAACAACAAAAGGCCATCATTTTAATGTTGAATTTGAGTCAACGAATCATTTTGACTATTTTAAATACCCAACTTAACTACAAAGGACATATGAAGGAAGACACTATCTGCATCCATAAAAGGAACTGATAAATACAAATATGTGATAATTATTTTACATATATATATATATATATCTTTGTGTCTAATGGTAGCCATCTCTAGGGTGGGGGGAAGGAAAACAAAAAAGAAAAAAATTAGATGATAACTTTTATATATTTAAAAAGAATAGCAAGTTGTATATAATAGATTTGCAATTTCATATTCATTCATCTTTTATTATTAGACTTTACTATGGAAATGCTTGTTTTATGCCATAAATTAAAAATAAAATAAATAAAAATTAAAAAAAGAAATCAGGGATAAAAGTATCCATTACATAAAAATCTGGGGTTTCCAGTACTCTCTAAGCCTTTGGCCTGTTTCTCAAATCTGTGATATTTCACAGTTTACTTTTTGCTATACTTCTCCTCTTCATTGTAGTCACTGAGTATCAAAGGATTTGTGAATTTTTTTAAGGGTATCTTCTCACATTCTTCATAGAATTCTTCTGCCTCTTCATCTTCTGATATATATATATATATATATATATATATATATATGTATTGGCATCTAAACTTCAGATCTATTCGAGGTGGTCCTTTTGACTACGTACAGCAAGAGCTATTAAAGAACAGGTGACCAGTTGTCCCCACTGCCTTGCTTCCCAACACTATGCTAGACTATTCTTTTATGGCAATCACTCAACAACCTCTCCTCCTTTAAAGTTCACAGTATCAAAAACTTCGACCCAATTCAGATCATGGTGACTACTATAAGCCAGTCTTTTCCCTCTCACCCCAACTTTTGCCCCTATATAGGGAGATAAGCGGTATAGAGCAGTTCAAGGCACCACAGTTCAGGAACAACATTGATGAGCTCCAGAGCACCTGAAGGAGGGCAACCTGGATGGTGAATGCCTTCAAGTTTGCCCCACATGCAAATCAAAGATAGGTACTGGGAGGACTTATGCTGGAGAAGAAAAGATTCAGAGAGAATATGGTAGCCATCTTCAAATATTTGAAGGGAGATCATGTGGAAAAGGGGACTTATTTGGCTTGCTCCAAGGGGATGTAACTAGGAGAAATGGATTGCAACTTGGAAATTGCACAAATGCAGATCTAAACTGTGTCAAAAAGAGAAAAACAAAAACAAGCAAAAAAAAATCTTCCTAACAATTGAAACTACTCCAATGTAGAACTAGCTGCTGCAGGAAACACTAGGTTCCCCTCTTGCAGATTTACCCCCCATTTTTACAGAACTCAAAAAATCATGTTATTTCACCTGGAGAAGGCCTTGGGACATTTAGTTCCATCCATAACTAAAAAGTAATTCCTTATACCACATACTGAAAAACTCAAAAAGAGGGCCACTAAAACATACATAAGGATCCCCACCAGCCATTTATTGACATAGAAAACTGTATATTAACATTATCTATGTTTTGTTGCATTTTTATTTATTTCATTAAATATTTCCCAATTATATTTTAATGTGGTTCAGCCACTCAGGAGTATTCTGGGTTACAACTCTGTGTGATTGTGACTGCTCAGAGCTCTACATCTAATATTAACTCTATAAAGTTGAAGATGAGGGTGAACTAAGTTGAACCTTAGAAAACTTTGCATTGACCTCTAAGCTTAAAATGAGCTAATAATTTTAACAGGGTGTGACAGAAAGAAAAAAAAATCCTTCCTAAATATTTAAGCTCTTCAGAGGTTGACTAGATTGCTTTAGGAAGCAGTGGATGCCCCCTCACTTTAGATTTTTAAGCAAAGGTTAAATGCTTGTCGTATATAATGTAGAAGGGATTTTTTTTTCCTAGTCATGTTTTGGATGAGCTGGCCTGTGAGACTCCTTCCAACCCTAAAATCCTATGCCTTTGTAATCAAAAAAGGATAGTTTGACAAATTACATGTGGTAAAAATATAAGCCACAATATAGAAGTGATTAAGTAAATGTTATCCTATTTACTTGCCAACGTTATTGTCCAATTGTTTTCAGTTGTATATGACTCTGTTTGATCCCATTTGGTGTTCTCATGGCAAAGACACTGAAATTGGTTTGCCATTTTCTTCCCCAGCTCATTTGACAGATGAGGAAACTGAGGTAAGTGACTTGCCCAGGATCACAAAGCTAATAAGTGTCTGAACCTGGATTTGAACTCAGGTCTTCTTGACTCCAGGCCAAGTGCTCTATCCACTGTACCACCTAGCTGACCACTTACCAAACTAGTTTCTTTTCTTTTTTTCTTTTTTGTAAATAAATTTTATAATGTTTTACTTACCATTCTTCAGCAGTACAAACACCATCCTCATCAATAGCTAAAATTTTCATTTTGGTGATTCTGTGATTCAGTATTATTTTCATATCCTGGATGTAAATTTCATGATCCTTTCTCAAATAAAACTACCTCTAGCAAGACTCTGCCTTTACAAAGAGCAAAGGGAAGGCACTGCTCTATCTGTGACTCTGCATCTTGTGTGTGTGTGTGTGTGTGTGTGTGTGTGTGTGTGTGTGTGTGTGTAGATAAAGATATATAGACCATTTAAATTTGATTATAGACCTAATTAACATGTACAGTTTCCACACCAGAAGTAGAATAGTTTGGATGTCTGCCCGCATGAATATTGCATTATACTATGAAATAGAAAAAAAAATAAACAGTCAAGAACATTAGACTTCAGGGTACTCTATTCTGAAGATTATACTAATTGATACTAAAAGAAATGTACCAAATTCGATGTATCTTATGACTCCCTTGAAGAAAAATGCACTAAACATTATCTGGCTTCTTTTCATCGAATTTATTTTGGCTCCCATGATTATTTTTACTTGTTTTACAATGATCATGAGCTTTTAAAGGTACCTTTTCCTCATTAGCTTTTTCCTGTGCTGAAAATGCAGATGGTTGAAGGACCCCTTTCTGATCAGCAAACAGAACAATTACTCAAATGGCTCCAAAATGCAAGGTTTATTGATTAGAAACCAGTATATGTAGCCAGATTTTATGACGTCCATATTACACGCGTTTAACCACAGTTCTTTAATAGTCCTATGCTGATGCATCATGGGCATTCCATTCTATTCTACAAGCAAAAGCACCAGCTACTCTCATGATATATATCCCACTGTCTACTTTGTCTTGGACTTTCTCCACTATGGCTTCCCCTAAAACTTAACTGACCAAGGTCTTCAGCTAACTCAAAATTATCAAATATAATAATAATAGTAATGATAATGATAATGATAATAATGCTGCTCCATTTCTTCCCTCATCAATTTCTCTTTATTTTCTGACACAGTGAATCATCACCTGCTCCAAAATGACCTCTGGTGTTGACTTTCAATACATAGCATGTGCCTGATTCATTCCCTATTTTTAGAGAACTAAAAAATTACATAATTTCATTTAGGAAAAATCTTCAGGGGACATTTAGTTCCACCCATACCTAAAAAAATAATTCCTTGTGCTACATATTCAAATAGTCATCTGGCCATTCCATGAAGATCCCTCTTGAATGCTGCTTCCTACAGAAGCCAGTTCTATTTTGGAGTAGTTCTAATCGTCAGGAAGTTTTGTTTGTTTGTTTTTCTTCTCTTTCGGACACAGAGTTTAAATTTGCATTTTTTTTTTTTTTGCAATTTACAAGTTAGAATCCATTTATCCTAGTTACATCCCCTGGGCCCAAGCCAAATAAGTCTACCCCCTCTTCCATATGATCTCCCTTCAAATATTTGAAGATGGCTCTCATATTCTCTCTGATTCTTTTCTTCTACAAGGTAAGTACTCACATTTCCTATCTTTGATCTGCATGTGGCACAAACTTGGAGTTCTTCACCATCCTAGTTGCCCTCATTGGGTTTCTCTGGAGCTCATCAATGCTGTTCCTAAACTGTGGTGCCTTAAACTGAATACAACATCCCCAAAGAGGTTGGACCAGGTGACAGTACAACAAAAGTATCATCTACTTTTTCCTGGTTACTATGGTTACTAGTGGTTACTATGGCATGCAATGTAACCTAAGCTTTCTTCAGTTTTCCTGTTTATTTGGTGATGATTGCCAGCAAGTTATACACTTGGTGGGTGTCACAGGTAATACTTGAGATGCTTCAGAAGCTTAATAGGCTCATTTCAGATATATATCATATTTTCTATAAGTCTATAGGAAACACAATTTCATACTAATTAATACATCTATCTATTAGTATCCCCAGGGCCCAGTATAGTGCCTGGTATAGAGTAGGTGCTTAATGTATGTTTGTTAATGGAGTCTTTTATTTTATATATGAATACCTTTACATAATAAAAAGTTGCCTCACTTGTTCAAGCATGACGTCTCCATTATTTTTATTTGATAAAGCAACTGGTCCATTAGTTAAATGCTATAAAGCTTATGGAGTAGATTTGCTCTTAATATATGCTCAGCAGGGCAGCTGCTCTCTATTACCTGATACAAAAGTTGAACAAACAGTGTAACATCTTTTGCAAATTGGTTCTAAACCTTAAAAAGGAATAGTAAAGTTTTCCTTGGACAAAGACAGAAAATATTATTTAGTTAAAAAAACGGTAGCTAAGAAAATATATTAGGAAAAGAGGGACCAGAATTTAGCATTACTCGATAACATGACTGTATGAGTAATGATCTTCTAATATTTAACAGTAATTATTTAAAAGTAATTATAACAATCTAGGGAACATAGGAAGTAACTAATATAATAATTAATAAAACTGATAATAATTAATAATAATATAATAAATAATTAATAAAATAGCTAAATAATAATAATAACTGGCTCCATTTTACAAATAGCACTGGTAAAAGAGGGAGAAAGTGACAACCATGTATTCAATGTTGATAAGAAAAGTTCATATTTCTATAATTCTTTGAGGTTGAAAAAGTGCTAACTGTATAACCCTGTGAAGCATGTAGTGTAATTATTATCATCTTCACTTTTCAGCTGAGGAAACTGAGTCTCAGAGTTGGGTGGTGGATGAATGGCCCAAGGTCTATCAAAAGAAGCTTTTTTTCCAATTCTTTTTCCATACTGTGACTTTGCATCATTGTTTAATGGATGATATATAGTTAAGCACAATAAAATCATTAGGTTAGCACTGAGTCACTTCGAGTTTGAGTAAATGGATGTGATTTCAGGAAATCTCAGCAGACCATGAATAATTGCAAATCAGATGAAGTTAAGTATAGCAAAAATCCTGATCCCAAAGGGCTCATGTAAGTTTGTTAAAAACAATCTTCATTAACCAACTGTCTGTGATTATGTACAATTATCCTATGGTATTGACTTCCAGTCACTGTCAATTTAGTTAAATTTTAACAGGTAACTTTGCAGTGAAACACACAAGGCCCTATTATTCCTAATTTCATCTAAATCATCCTATTTTTTAGAAACTCATTTTTTTGTAAAGGCAAGACATATAAACAACAAGGAGGTAAATTGTGCAGTTGAAAGAGTGCTGGATCTGAAATTAGGAAGACATGAGTTCAAATCCTGCCTTCCTAGTTCTGTGTTCTTGAGCAAATCACTCTCAGCCTCAATATCCTCATCTGTAAAAAGGATGTAACTATAGCACCCACCTCCTAGGGGTGTGTGAAGGTAAAATGAGATAATAAAATGAGATAAAGCACTTTGCAAACCTAGTTACTATTATTAGTTGTATAGCTCTTTCCTCTCAATCAATCAATCAACAAGACAAATTCAACACCTACCATCTGCCAGGCACTGTGCTAGGCACTAGAGCTACAAAGACAAAATTAAACAGTGTTTGTCCTCAAGGAACTTACATTCCAATGGACAGGACAATGTATATGTGATATGAACATATACAGGATATGTGTAATGAGAATATATACAAAAAATACAAAGTGGTTAAGCAAAGGTAGTTAGAGTGGGAGAGCACAAATAATAGAGCATTCTGGGCGATGGAGGTGGAGATAAAATACATTGCAGCCATGGGTCATAGCCACTGCAAAGTCCTGGAAATGGGAGATGGCATGTCATGTGTGAAGAACAGAGAACAGGTCAGTAGAAGAAGGAAAATGATACATAATGAGACTGTTAAGACAAGTCAGGCTCAAGTTACACATGGTTTTAAATCTGAATAGAGGAGTTTCTTTTGTTTTTGTTTTTTGTTTTTTTAAAGGTAATAGGAAACCACTGTGGTTGATTGAATAGGGGAGATGCAAGGTCAGAACTTTGCTTAAGGAAAATTACTTGGGAAGCAATGTGTTGGATGAAATGGTGAGATACTTGAGACAGGGAAAGCAATTAGGACGATATTGAAATAATCTATGTGAGAAATTATAAAGGCCTAAAATATGGTTGTAATAGGAGTGGAGAGAAGGTCAGATTGAGAAGTATTGTAAAGGTAGAAATGTGAAGATCTGGCAACTGTTGGGACATGCGGGATGAGGGAAAGTCAGGCATCAAAGAAGTTATGAACCTTGGAAAGTGGGAAAATGTTAATGCTTTCAAAAGTAATAGGGAAGTTGGGAAGAGAGTAGAGTTCTGGGGAAAAGACAATGAGTTTAGTTTTATATATATTAAGTTTGAGGTGTTTCTGGAGTAGCCAGTTTGAAATGTTCAAGAGTTGATAATTGATGAAATACTGAAGATCTAAAGAGAGTCTGGGGGGGAGAGAATGAGAGAGAGAGAGAGAGAGAGAGAGAGAGAGAGAGAGAGATAAGGTTTAGAATAGCAGAATAGCATTTGTGGGGATAGATAAGGGATCTGGGAAGGATAAAAAGGGTGCTTTGTTAAGGCTGGAAACGTGCATTTTTAATGTGCTCCATCAACATGGTTTCGAGGTGAAACAGATGGATGGATGAATGGATGGACAGACAGATAAATAAATAGATGGACAGATTTAGAAAGAAATATATGTGACAGTGTACATGCAAAATATCATAAGAGATAATAGATAAAATCATGGGAGCTAATTAAGTTACTGAGAGGGAATATGTTGAAGAAGAGAAAGGGCCTTAGGACAGAACCTTGGGGAACATCTGCAGTTTTGGGAAATGATACGGATGATGAGTTAGCAAAAGTACCTTAGTCATACAGAAAGAAGGATAGAAAGGAGAGAGTAGTTTTAGGAAAAAAAACATGAAGAAGAAATCATCCAGAAGGAGAGAGTGGTTAAAAGTGGCAAATGCAGCAGATAGGTTGAGAAGGATTATGACTGAAAAAAAGACAATTAGACAGGATTATTAAGGAATAAGTAGAGACTTTGGAGAGAGCTCTTTCAGTTGAGAGAGAACTTCAGAACCCAGGAAGTGAAAACGCAGGAGTCTGGCTAAGAAAGGAAGGGAAGATACAGAATAATAGCTTGATAAGACTGTAAGATCTAGTGAAAATTTTAAAGAATTTGGAAAGAAATTTTAAAGATATGGACTTTTTGGAAGTAGTAAGAACATGAAAATGAATAGTTTCAAGATTTTGGGGAAAAAAAAGTAGAACCAGAGAGATTTCTTTAAAAAAAAAAAAAGAAGAAGAAGAAGAAGAAGAGGGGGGAGATCTATTTAGCTGATAATCAACAAAATTATTTAGTATAAAGTTGAAAATTTCAACTTGAGTCAAGCTGACCTCAACAATTACTAAACAGTAGATCATTCAGTAGATCATATCATATCATATCACATCATATCATACCATATCATATCATTCTGATACCTATGGAGTTCAGCTGTGCAAAAGATCAAAATTAGGACCTTACCTGATTCTCCAGGGCTTTATTTCACACAATATAGAGCAATCCCACACATGTCTGAAAAACAAGAAAACAAAAAAAGGACATCAAAACTTTAGTACCTCTCTCTATAATGGTTAAAAAAATCCTGTACACCCATTCAAGCCATAGAGATTCAAATAGGTGTGAACAATCCATCCTAAAAAACAGCAACAGCTTGAAAAGTAAGATATTGGGCAGAAATAAATTTCGTAGACACCTGTTCATTTGGTATACTGACTAGTAATCCTATTATAGCTGAAAATTGGTGTATGTAGGATATTGGCAGGGCTTTGTTTTATCGGGAGAGGATGGTAGAACGTCACTTTTGTGATTAAAGTCAAGCTTTGGCTCCACATCATACATAATCATTGCAGCATGACCATTTTTATTCATTTTTACAGAGTCATTAGATCAACCAATTAGATTATTTATACATCCAGTACAAACGACATCGAAAGCAGAGCCATACTTGTAAAATCCTAAATGTGTGGTAAGAAATAGAGAAGATGGGATTAATAAAAGAATGCTTTAGTTATGTTTTCCCCCTTTTTAAAGGAAGATATCATAATGGTGAATGAAGTACTTTCAGCATGATTGAAGTTAAATGATCAATTCTTGTTTTACTGTTTTTTGTCTTTTTCTGGTTCCTTGGTCAACCCTTAATAATATCTTGCCATTGTGCTCAGTGATCATATATTGCATTAGTCTTGTGTTCTTGGTCTTACATTTGAAAAAAGTCATCATGAGTAGGGATAATCGATCAACCAATCAACAAGCATTTTAGAATGCCTGCTCTGTATCAGGAACTGTCTTTGGACCTGAAGATGGAGAGACAGGAATGAGGGAGTTCTTATGCTACAAAGAGCTTACATTCTATGGGGGAGGGAGGATTGCTTTTAAAAGCAACTGCATTTAAAAATAAATCAGAGCTGTGTTTTCAGAAATATATGGAACTTCCTTGAGGAAACCATTACTACCAATGTAAATGAGAGATAAAGTGATAATCCTAGGGCCACATAGCCTAAATAAGTGTCAAAAGCAGGGATAGATCCTTCCTCACCTTCTTGCTGCTGAGGCAGGTTCTCTGTCCCCTAATTTAAACTTAGATCTTCCATACTTGGGATGTATCCTCTGCACTAATCTTCCTTCTCAAGAACAAAACGTACAGAATGAGTATCCCCAGCAGGCTTTCCCCACCATCACCCCCACAATGTTTAATATTTCTGTAACTATTTACTCTCTCTCTGCTCCTACAAACATACATAAGGCTCTTCCATCCTTTGCAGAATCATAGAATTTGAGAGTTGGAAGGGACCTCAGCCAATCCATACACGAAGGAATTCCTACTCTAAAGAATCCAACAAGTAGTTATTCAGTTTCCGACTAAAAAGCTCCTATGAGGAAGATCTCTTCAATCTTTGTGGCCTCCCATTCAACTTTTGGATGGTTTGAATTATTAGGATTATTAGAAAATTATTCTCTTCCTATCAAATCTAAATTTGTCCTTTAACAACTTCTACTATTTCTGCTTCTGGAGCCAAAGAGAGCAAGTCTAATCCCTTCTCCATATTAATAGATGTAGAGACCAAGAGTGAAATGTTACCACTGAGACCTTGTGGTGAAGAAATTCTTTAACAAAGTTAGTACATTTACTCTGCTATTTATAGTCTGAGCTGCCCAGAGCTCTAACAGGTGACTCTTGCTCAGAGGCCAGTACAAGTTAGAAGTGGGATTTGAACGTGTCTTTCTAGCTTTAAGACCATGTCTTGAATCCATTATGCCAGTCTACTTCTCTTCTCCAAATGGTAGCCCCCAAACATTGGGACACAGCCATCATGTCACCCCTAGGTCATTTCTTTTCCTGTCTAAACATGCCTAGGCCATCATTTGACGGGATCTGAAGGCCCTTCACTATTCTAATTGTCTTCCTCCCCCAGAAAATTTCCCCCTTATCAAAGCCCTTCCTAAACCATGGGGCCCAGAATTGAACACTATTCTCCTAATGAGGTCTGACAGGCACAGACTTCCTCTCTTATTAGAAGCTGGGCCTCTCTTTATGCAGCCAAAGTTCCCATTACATATTTTGGTGCTACCTCATACTGCTGACTCATATGAGATGGTGGTCCTCTTAAATTCCCAGATGCTTTTCAGAACAACTTCTTTCTAACCTTACCTCCCTGACGTGAAATTGTTTGTTTTTTACCTGAGTGTAGGACTTTATATTTATCACTACTGAATTTCATCCTACTAAATTCAACCCAGTTCTCTGGCCTGCCAATAGCCTTTGGCATCCTGATTCTTTGATCCAGGGTGTTAGTTATTCCTTCCAACTCTGTCACCCAGCATGCTACTATCTCTGCTTTTATCCAGGTCGCTGATAAAAATGTAAGAAACAAAAAAAGTGGGACAAATAAAAGTCATGGCACAGGAGAAAAAAAATAGTGGACATGAAAGTCATAGCATCTGAGTTCAAATCTTAGGTTTGATACTGACTATTTTTGTGACGTAGGGCAAATCACTTCATCTCTCTGGGCATCAGTTTCCTCATCTGTAACATAAGGACTTAGAAATGTATTATAAGGTCTCTTTCTGCTGTAGATCTGTGATCGTAAAATTTTGTGATATCTGTGATATTTTACTAGAGACCTCCATCCACAGTGACATTGAACTTTGAATCTGGACATCTTATTGTTATCATTTCACCCATATCTCTCTCCATTCTCCCCATAAGAATAGTATAGAATGCTTTAACAAAAGCTTCCTAAAAATCTAGGTAATTATTATACTTAGCATTATCCTCATCTACTAGTTTAATAAACCTGTCAAAAAAAAAAGAATATGGTGACAGGTGTGATCATGTACATCTTTATTGCTACTGTGAGAGACAGAAGATAGTAGATCACTTAAAGTAGATCACTTAAAGATAGTAGATCACTGGAGACCTGAGCTACAATGTGCTTAGTCGGCCAAGTGCCCACACTAAGTTTGGCACCATTATGATAAACTGCCAAGAATGAAAGGAATGGGGGTGGGAAGTTCCAGTCTGCCTAAGGTGGGGCAAACCAGCCTTAATCAGAAAGGGAGCGGGTCAAAGCTTCTGTGCTAATTAGTCCATGAGTGGCTGCTGCACTTCCAGCCTAGGAAAGAGTAAACAAAATTTAAAAATAAATAAGTAAATAGGTAAATTAGGTTAGTCTGATATGATTTGTTCTTGATGAAACTATACTTGCTCTTTGTGATTACCATTTTTCCTTCCAAATGATCACCAACTATCTCTTCACATAGTTTTAAAATTTTCCCAGGAGTCAAATTCAAGCTCCCTGGCCTATAGTTTTCGATCTTTCTTCTCTTCCCTTTTTTGAAAGGTTATTTTGCCTGCAAATCATCTTCTTTAGAATGTGACAGAGTTCATCCAGGTAAAATTTGAAAGAAATCTGAGCAAGGACAATGTGCTTTTTATCACCATCTGTCTACTTTCTTATCTCATCTTGCATTTCTTGAGTCCTTGACCCTGCTCTCTCGGCATAAACAACCCTGTTTTGGCATTCCCAATATCTCTTCCTGGCAATGCCTTCTGCTTGGCATTCCCAACATCTGTTCCTGATGCTATTCTTGTGTCGACATTCTAGCTTCCTCTGCTCCCAATCCACCTACTTATAATATAACTATTGACCTACCTCTGCCATTCTCTGTTAACTCTTAATTCTTCTCCTGACTTTTGGTGCTAGGATAAGACAAATTATAAGCAGAGCTAGAATTTCTTCTATTTATAATAGGAAAGATTACACCATCATTAACGTCATCATCATCACCTTTCTCCTTCTTGTCCTTCTACATCTCACCCTCTCTTCTAAACAGTATCAAATCCATCCTGCATGAAGCTGCCAAAGTGATTTTTCTAAAACCCCATTACCTCTGTTATAAATTCTAGTTGCTCCCTGTTTGCTCTGGGATAAAATATAAAATCCTTTTTACCATTTTTATAACCTAATCCCACCTCTTTTTCCAGCCTTAATATACATTATTTTCAGTATACACTGTACAATCCAGTCAAACTTGCCATCTTGCTGTTTTGAGCTTGACGATCTAATTGTTACGAATCCTTCTGAGACTGCTGGGGACACGGTGAACAAGCCCTGGAGTTGGAGTCAGGAGGAAAAGAGTTAAATTCTTGCTTCAGTTGTTTACTAGCCGTATGTTCCTGGAAAAGTCGCACCCTCTCTGAATTTCACTGTCCTCACTATATTTATTTCCCCAGAATTTATGCAACACTTTACAAATATTATCTCATTTTATTCTCACAGCACACCTGGGAGGTGGGTATTATGATCATTAACCTCATTTTACAGATGATTATATAGAACGGGAATAATAATAATGATTCCTACCTTACCGATTTGATGCGAGGATCCAATGAGATAATATAAGAAATAGTTTTGTAGAACTTAAACTCTTAACTACTATACTTCATTGTTACTACTATTAATATTATTGCCCTGTCACTGTCCCTATTATTGTTGTTCATCCTTCATTTCTTGATAAGGATCAATGAAATCAGCAGAGTGATATCTTGACTTGTGAATGAATTGGATTTAAGAGAAATAGAGCTGGGAAGAGTCATTAACTTCTCTCCTCCAGAGTCGTCTGAGTCCAGTGGCAAGACAAAAGTCCAGAAGACTGCTGATAGCTCAGGATGCAGAGAGTGACCTTGGCCTTTTTAAACTAAGATCTTTCCCAAGTCTCAGTTTTGTCTAAGGCAACACTCATCCAGTGATTAAGGGCTAGGTAAGAAAAAAGATGGCCTAGTTTGCCATCACAAAAGAATCAGTCTGCGAAGGTAAGACCCTCAGAATTTCTGGTCCCAACAGAAAATAACTGCTATTGGCACTCACTCTGATCCATCAAAACCCAAGCAATTAGAACAACAGGCTGAGACGGGGACCTATTATTGGCCAGTGGATGAAAGGTAGAATTCTGTGTGTGTGTGTGTGTGTGTGTGTGTGTGTGTGTGGGTGTGGGTGTGTGGGTGTGTGTGTGTGGGTGGGTGTGTGTGTGGGTGGGTGTGGTTTGTCCTTCTTTCTTAAAGAGGACCATGACATCAGGGAACTGAAAGCTAGAGTGATTTGGGATTAAAAATATAGTCTAGTGTCTGCATTTTAATCACAATGGGCTTTTTCAAAGCCTGTTTTTTTAGAGCTATTCATCAAGAAATAATAAATGAAAACTGCACAAGACAAAGAGTTAATTATCCCAGCTTTTTGAAAAAAAAAGATGAAATAAATAAATAGGAAATTAAAAAAAAAATCTAGCCCCCAAATCCATACCATATGGCGGGAATGCATTTTCTCCTCATGTCTATCTCTTTGGAATACCTAATTTCCTTTAAAACTCAGTTCAAATTTCTCATTTTATATGAAGCCTTCTCTGAATTCCTCCTTTTCTCTCCCTGCACCATAAGGATATTTCCCCTTGAAAAGTTACATCATATTTATTTTACATATACTTTTTAAGTTCAACATTTGTACTTAATCTTTGTGCAACATTCTTTACAACAAATGTTGTCTTCTCCAATAGAATGAAAGCTTGTTAAAGGTGAAAATGAATTCATTTTCCCATTTGCTTCTCTATGGTAGTTGCTTTAAAAAAAATGTTGATTGATTGATTGATTGATTGATTGTTTGACCATCATGTATTTACAGGAACAGATATCTCAAGGAAAGGTGTCATGTCAACTATAAGGTAGCCCTCTCCTGGGTGCTGAGTCCTTTCTTTCAGCTGCTCTTTTAATAAGTGAGTGGAGAGTTAGTGCCAGCAACAGAATCAGGAAAGGAACAGATTTGAGGTTCGGGACAGTTAACTTCATGGCTATAATAGACAAAAGGGCATTAGTGCCTACCGCTATGGCTGCTGGCCCAGCATTAAAAGTGACAGCCCACAGAGTAACGACTGGAGCCATAACTGACTTTGCCGATAGGTTACCATGTGTCACAGTTAAAGCAGGGAGTTTGTCATTGAGCTATTGGCCTAACAAATTGAAATAAAAGGAAAAGGGAAAAACAGTTTTCAGTGGAAATTTAACCCCTTTCCACCCCTCTTATTAAGTCTTTCTTCCTTCAGTTACCCTCTGGAGATATTTCCCACAAAAAAAAAATGAATATTTTTTTAATTAAGTGAAGAGTTGAGGCATTTGTCCATATAATATTAGGTGGGCAATATAGAGGATATGAAACAGACTTTAAGAAAAAAGAATTGTGGATTTTTATCCTCTCATTCTAAATGAATTAAATTGGTTGCAAACATTCTTCTCTTTTCTCTAGAAGACCCTGTTTACACTTCCCTACACACTTTGTTATTTTGAGTACCCTCATAGAAAGCATTTCTTCCTTTCTACATTCTTCTTCACATTCTACCTATTCTTAAAACAATTTCAGGCCCACAACATCCATGAAATCTTCCCCAGTCAATTCAGGCCTCATTGATATATAACTTTCTAAATTCCCACTGCCCCTGCCAATCCTTGTCTTTTAATCATGTTGAATCATATTTTAATTCAAATATTAAGAATTAGACAGGATAGAGCAGAATTTTTTAACTTGGGGTCCATGAACTTGAAAAGAAAAAGTCGATAACTTTCAACATAATTATTTTCCTTTTCAATTTTACATTGGGGGAGATTAGGGGAGGTAATCAAAAGTACTTTTGAGGAGGGACAGGGTCAAAGGAGGGAATAGATTAAATGAGGAGTGGGATAGGATGAAGGGAAATATAGTTAGTATTTCACAACATGACTGTTACGGAAGTCTTTTGCATGACTACACATGTATAACCTGTATCGAGTTGCTTGCCTTCTCAATTAGGGTGGGTGGTGAGGGAGAGAGGGAGAGACAGAATTTGAAACCCAAAGTTTTAAAAACATATTAAAAATTGTTTTTACATGTAACTGTGAAATAAGATACAGGCAATGAAGTATAGAAATCTATCCTGCCCTATAGGAAAATAGAAGGGGAAGGGGATAAGAGAGTAGGGGGTGATAGAAGGGAGGGCAGATTGGGGGAAGGGGTATTCAGAATGCATGCCATCTTGAGTTGGGGGGAGGAGAGAGATGGGGAGAAAATTTGGAACTCAAAATCTTGTGGAAGTGAATGTTGAAAACTAAAAATAAATTAATGAATTAAAAAATAATTTAAAAGTATGTTTCAATAAAAAAAAAAGAAAACTCCTGTTAGGGTCATGAAGAGTCAGACATGATTGAAATGACTAAACAACAACAAAAACATATTTGAAGAGTTCTCATGTGGAAGACAATCTGTTTGGCCCTAGAAGGAAGAACCAGGAACAGTGGGTGAAAATTGCAAATAGACAAATGTAGACTTGACATTGGGGCAAAAAATCCAACATCCAACAAATCAAGGATTACCCATACATAAGTAGAATGGCCTACTCCAAGGGGTAGTGAGTTTCCCTAATGAGAAGTTCTACAAGAAGAGACTGGACGATCATTTGTCTGGTATGTTACAGTGGTTGGACAAGATGGTCAATTAAATTCTGCATAGATTATCTACTATTTCTATGGCTCCTGCCACCACTCAAGATATCTCTGGGAATATCACAAGTTGATTCCTTTTCAATTTTCCCTAAAGGTCAGTTCAATACCACACCTACAAGCAACAGAATAAAAATTATTGTCTAAATATAGAATATTTATTCAGGACAATAAAGAATAGAGAATAGAGATAGAATTCCAGTCCTGCACATATAATCAACAAATACAACAAGGAATATTACTGTCCTACCAGTGCATTGAGTGCCATTGTGAAAAATGATTCATTTGGACTCCTGCTCTGTTCTAATCAGTATTAATCACTTTGATATTTTACATAAATCACATAGGGATAGATATAGGTTCTTATAGCGGGTCTCTAACTTTAATGTAATGTTCACTACTTTTTTATCAAGTTATGAGGCTCACTTGTGCAACCACAAGAAGGTTGACAAAGATATCTCCATCCTGTTCTGCTCAAATCCCATGTCCAAATCCAGCATGGGTGGGATGCCTTGATGCTTTGGAAAGTCTCCCACCTTATTTTTGTGCTTCCAGACCATTCTCTCTTGTCCAACATGCACAGGTGACCATCTTATGACCACTTAGTGGGATGTCCCATGCTTCACCCAACCTGTGACCCCCACTGCTATGTCATTTTTGGCCCTCAAAGCAAGGTCTATCAACCAATCAGATTTTGTATTTTATGTAGTCTATTTAGAGTATTCAGATATGAAATCTGGTATTAAGCCTTATAAAAATAAGGTCCTGGAAGAAGAGGACATCTCAGATAGTGAGGAAGATCTGAGGTCCATTTCATTAGAGAGAACCATGGGTCATTTAATAAAGTGCCATTGGCTCAGAGCTCTGCACCAGTCTCCTTTATTGTAGGTTGGACAATTTTAATCCCCACACCATTTGTTACTCAGTTCTCCATAGTGTGATTCAGTCTTAGTTCCCAGCAAACATATATCGACAATATAAGAAGGCTAGGCGAGGACCCAGCCTTTTAAACTGAGATCTGTGAACTTGTATATAGATAGATAGATAGATAGATAGATAGATAGATAGATAGATAGATAGATAGGTAGATAGATAGATAGACCAATAGATAACTTCAATATAGTTTTCTTTATAATTCTATTTATTTTATGCATTTTAAAACAGTATTTTGAGAAGGGGTCCATAAACTTCCCTAGAATGCCAAAGAGATAAATCCATAACATATAAAGGATAATAATCCTTGAAATAGTCTAAGTGCATTGCAGTTCACTGTATGACCCATGCACTTCTGTCTGCCCATCTGTAGCTTGCTTCCTCCTCTGTTGGACAGAACATTGCTCGCTCCCCACACCAGCAGTATACCGCTCCCATAATCGGGAACTTCTCATTCATCCACATTTTCAGATCTTCTCTGTTTACTGAAGAAACTTCTGGCTCCCCCTCTCTCAGCCTTGACCTCCACTCATAGCAGCTACCTATTTGCCACCATCACTAGGTCTCAGTAAGTAAGCTCATCAATAAGCATTTATTAAGTGCCTACTACGTGCCGTGCACTGTGCAAAGTACCAAAGGTATAAAAAAGGGCAAAACAAAACAAAAACAATCCCTACTCTTAAGGATCCCCAGTCTAAAATAGCCCAATGGGGGAAATTGCATATAGAGCAACCACACATAAAACATATGCAGAATAAATTGGAGTTGAGCAACAGAGGGAAGTCACTTGCAGTAAAAGGGATGGGGAAAGCGTTCTTCCTTCTAGAAAGTGGGATTGTAGCTGGTACTTGAAGGAAAGCAGGAAAGACAAGAAGCAGAGAAGAGAGAGAGGCTTCCGGGCATGGGAGACAATGAAAATGTAGGAGATCAGGAGGTGGAGTGCCTTGTGCAAGGAAGAGCAAGGAAGCCAGCATCACTGGATCATAGAATATGTAGAAGGGAGTATGGTATGACAAGACTAGAAAAGTAGGATGGGACCGGGCAGGGAAGGGCTTTGAAATCCAAACAGGATTTTATATTTGACCATGGATTTCTTCCTTGTATCTATATTCGTTCCTCTTTGTTCGTCCTTTCTATGGACTTCCTTCTCCCAGCTTTCTTCGTTCTGTACTTATTTCTGTGTATCTTTGACCCAGAACATTCTAAGAAATGGAATTTTTCTGACTCTTTCAGTCTCAGCTGTGTATGTTCCATATGCCCTCCTCCTCTTACAGAAGCACAGGAAGTCAAGGAGACTCAAGGTCATCCATATCACTTCATGTGCTCAGATTGCCTGCTTCTCTCACACATGCTTTCTACAATGCCTTGCTTTGCACACAGTAGATACTCAATAAACATTTGTTATGTGGAAAAGTGAATAAAGTTGGGTATGAGAAAGAGCAGGCAGATTTACTTGACTGGACCAGAGAGTTCATGTTGGGCAGTATAACAGACTAATGCCGGCCAGGTTGGAGGCAAAAAAGACAGATAAATAAAATTGGTTCATAGGTTTCATTTAAAAATCAATGTTATGGCCTGACATTTTGTACTCTGCCTCTGTTGAAAATAAGTTCAGTCAAGTAACAGAGGAAAAGAATTCAAATGAATGGCTTCAAAAGCAACTAATTTTAAAGATGAGGGAAAGAAAGCAGCTCATTAGGAAATCAACATTGATATTACAGGCCATTAAAGATTAAGCTACCAACCTGATTGTAAGTAACCATGCCTGCAGAGGGGACTGGAAGTCAAAGTTCTGCAAACAATTTAATTTTGCTCCATGATGAAGCTTTCAGTGGGAAATACTTTCAAAGTGCATCACACCACTTAACCATTTGCCAGCTAGGACCTTTGTCAATGGGGCTGCTTGACTTCCAGTAGCAACGCCAGCCCGAGTATGAGTTCAGACATTTTGGAACAAGCAACGGCCAGCGCTCCTTTGCCAATGAGAAGATGATAGATATGAGCTGAAGTGGGCGGGGGGATGCACTCCTTTGCAAAAAAGAAAACATAGCTTCATTTGTCAGGGACACAATGAGAGCAGGGGGAAATCAATTGCAAAATGATACTTTCTAGGGTTAAACTACAGGGTTGCAAAGTAGTTTCATTGTGTTAGTCTCATACATCGTTCCTTTAATACTATTTGGAAAGGAAACTAGTTTAACTCAATTAGCCTAAGCAGGATTCAGGGCATCTTAGTCACGCAAAGAGGAAAGAAAAAAATATAGCAGCATGCTAGTTATTAGGGATGAGGCAGGAATGAAATGTTCCACCCACCCAGCTGCCCACAAGTACAGTTGATTCTCCCATCCACAATTATATTCTGTTCACAAATGCAGTCAATACAACCTTTCACTAAATATAAGCTTGGAAATTGACTCTCTGAAGAACATGGCCACTATGTAATCAGAGCTGCCTCCTCGTATTATTAGCTTCTTTTGGTGGTGCTTAGGAGAGCCTGGAGCTTGGAACAAGAATATGGAACAGTCCAAATTTGAAGGTGTTTTGAGTTGGAGCTTGGTAAGGTGATGTTAATTTGATCCTTTATTACTTTCTGTTATAAGCAGTTGTTTCAATCTTTCTCCTTATGGAGAGATCAGCCGGTGAGAATGCGTAGAGGACCCTACACATGCCCCCTGCCCAACGATAAGGTTCCCCGTATTTAATTATAAGCTGCTTTTAAAATGAGACAGCTGAGGGCCGCTAGGTGGCACCGTGAATAGAGTGCTGGGCCTGAAGTCAGGAAGATTCATCTCCTTGAGTTCAAATCTGGCCTCGGACACTTACTAGCTGTGTGACCCTAGATGAGTCACTTAAGCCTGTGTGCCTCAGTTTCCTCATCTGTAAGATGAGCTGGAGAAAGAAATGGCAAACTACTCCAGTATATTTGCCAAGAAAACCCCAAATGGGGTCATGAAGAGTCAGACATGACTGAAACAACCAAACAAAAGCTGTTCCCCTAACATATGTAAGACACGTGCTTGATTCAGATTAGTTCATCGCATATTTAATCTTCTACTTCATGGCTGCAAAGTAATGAATGAATGAGTGCCTGACCTCAAGGAGTTTATATTCTGCTCATGGGGTAAAAATACACATGTAGGTATTATATAAGGTAGCAAGTGAAGGAGACAAGGGATAGATCAAAAAAAGAAAAAAAAACATACTCAAGACAAGTTGGAGGAGAAAATTTGAATACCAGAAGTCAGGGAGGTTGAGGGAAGGATTTGCTGAGGAAATGGTAGCTGAACCTAGAAGAGATGTGAGTGTGACAAAAAGATGGAGATAGAAGAAAATATCTTCCATATTTAAGGCTAGACTTGTGTGAATAAGGTAGGAGTATGAAAGGATAGTGATATAAAAGTGTGAGGCCCTTTAAATAAACATTCCAGGTTTGGAAAGGATTCTGAGGCTTTAATTACCTCAATTCTATATGAAAAGACCTTATAAACATACCCAGGGGATATACTGCCTCAAGACCTGTGCCTCCAAACACTCACTTTGCATAAGCCTCAGCAAGAATCTGGGAAATGTAACTGGGTGCATAAATGAGGGGAGTGACCCTCATTGAGGGGTACCCAGCTGTGAACCAGGAAAAATTGCTGACCTGGAGAGGCTATACTTCTCCCACTCCCTACCTCCGAATTGAGGCACTAAGGGGTCCTAAATGGAGAGGCTGGCCCCAATCTTGGGCTAAAAATCTCTGCTTTTTTCTGAAGGAGCAGTCCACCTGAAAACAAAACAAAATAAAACAAAACGATACAAAAAACAAAAACAAACAAACCAATAAAACAAAACAAAACAAAAACAAAAACAAAAAAAACCGAAACACTGTTAACACTCCCTTGGAAAAAGTCCAGGCAGAGTGTGAGGAAAGAGACAAGAGACTGAAGCTGCCCATTGAAGAGCCCAAAGCCAGCTTATTGACTCGTGATGCTGCACCCTGTGAGGACCTAACCCTAAGGCTGAGTTAGTTGTAAGTCCAGGGTGCAGAGACCTCCTGCATCATAGAAAACAAGATCAGCTGAGAAGCAGAAGGCTCATTCATGCCGACATCAAAATACCATCTTACCTCGAACTTCATGAGGGATCTCTGGAAAAAGAAAGGCCATGAAGATCCTGCAGTTTAGGAGTCATGAGCTGCCTATGTGTGTGTCCTATACTTATGCTTCATTACCTTTATTCTTGAAGTGGGTAGCTACTCTGCCCTCATGAACTTGGTGTATATAGGTGTGATGGCTAGCTCCAGGGCTCAGTGTTTGTGTGGGTGTGTGTGGGGGTGGGTTTTAGCTATTCCTGTTCCTACTATAATTGATGTGATATGATGTAATATAATACAATATGATACAATGATATATATGTAATATATAAAATGATATAAATATAATACATGATATGATATATTATACTATATTATAATATGATAGAATAGGATATGACATGACATAACATAACATAACATAATATAATGATATTATATGTAATTAATATAATATCTAGAATTTATATAGTGACTGATTTCTCCAAAGGCAGCACTCTACATTTTCTTTATCATGTCCAAGAAACAGCTTCAGCCAAGAAGCGCACTCCAGCCATGGAATCCTCAGATTGGAATTAGCCTCCTGCCTCTTGGGTCTCTCTCTCTCTAATTAGGGGGCTCTTCCCAGAATCTCCATTTTGAGGAGGAAGTCCAGTCCAGCCATGGTTCAGTCCTCTCCAGGCTGCACTCTTGACTCTCCTTCCAGACTTTTTCTACAAATCCCCTAAGTCATGCACCTTCATTTCCCACCCCACCCCCCAAATCCCAGCACCCTTTTATGTGTTATGTTCCCTCATTAGAACATAAGCTCATTGTAGGGAGGGATTGTCATTTTTTCTGCTTATATCTTATTCCTAGTGCCAAGCATGATACATATTTTTACGTTTTACATGTGAGAAAACTGAAGCAGATACAATTTGACTTGCCCAGGATCACAGAGCTAGTAAGTGCCTCTGGTCTTCCTGACTCCAGGGCCAGTCTTCCATTCATATCTCCACCTAGCAGCTATTTCCAATTTGAGTAAATATCTTATTAAAGAGCTAATCAAGGCTACTGGCTGAATGTTCATGGGAGGCAAACTGATGGGATTGATGATGTACAGTGCTGGAGAGAGCCACCTACAAAATTGCTCATAGACACTGAGGTAGCAGTTATCCCCTGAGGACCCAACCTACTGATTTAAATTTAAGTTGAAGGAATGAGCCCAGCGGGAGGGCTATATGTCGAAGCTACAGGGACAATGTTGAATACAGAAAATAAGCATCATTCCAATGCGACTGGAACATAGTGAGTGAAGAGTAGAAATATGAAGTAAAAGTGTGAAGGAAGAGTAGAATCAGACTATGGAAAACCTTAAGTATAAGGATGATGAATTTATATTGTCTTCTAGAGATGATTAAAAAAAAAACCACTGAAATTTTACTTTTCAGCAGGTGAGCAACATGGATATACCTATGCTTTAGGAAAATTATTTTGTCAATCATATGGAGTACAGAACAAAGAGTGAAATGATTTGAGCCAGAGGAGATCTATGAGGAAGAAATTACTTAAGACCAGGTGAGAGGTGATGGGGGCCTGAATTAGGGTGGTGGTTTTATGAATAGGAAGGAGGTGGATTTCTTCCCTACTGTAAACAGAGCTATAATGAGCGCCATATATAGATATGGACATGAATAATGGACTTATCCTCAAGGAACATACACACCGAAGCACAATTCAAGTACATATTAACTTTATTGTCTTTTTAAAGTCAGAATCAAAAGAAGTCAGTTAACCTTTGTGGACCTCAATTTCCTCATCTGTAAAAATGAAGGCAGCTGGATGGCACGGTAGATAGAGCACCAGGCCTGGACTCAGGAAGACCTGAGTTCAAATCTGGCCACTAGCTCCATAACCCTGGGTTAGATCCTGTTTGCTTCAGTTTCCTGATCTGTAAAATGAACTGGAAAAGGAAATGACAAACCGCTATGGTATCTCTTCTAAGAAAACCCCTAATGGAGTCACGAAGAATCAGACATGACTGAAAAAAGTGACTAAACAACAACAAAACAAGAAGGCTGAACTATATGACTTCTATAATCCTTTCCAGATCTAAGTCTATGATTTATGATTATTTAAAAGGCAATACTAATATTAATATTAGAAAGTAGCAAGCCAGGTGAGGCATAGAGCTTTAGAGTCCAGATATAATCCATTCAGGTTTTAAATGTCCTCCATATTCTAAAGCATGTTAGTCTTAAAGGGTGAAGGCTAACTCAAGAGAGGGAAGCTAAATTTCCCGTGGCACATCGTTGGTCTTTTCTCAGTCAGCAGCCGTCCTGCAGCAGTTCTCCTCCAAAGAAGCCAGACAAGCTCAATGGAGCCACAGCCTTTCTGTTCCAGCAGTTCTGTGTTCTGAGCCTATGCAGACTCTTGTACCAAGCACTATAGATTTCCTGGTTCCTTTTCACCCCAACCTGAGGTCATCCAGGAAGAAGAGAGTAGGGCTGGGGTCAGCAGCTGATTGTCAACCCACTTCCATAAGCAGAGCGTAGAACATGGAATTGGTGACAGTCAAACTTGCTGCATTTCTCTAAGGAAAGGAAAAAAATATATATCTTTACCGATCAAAACTCCCCCCAAATCTATGGGTGCTCCAGTCGTGCTTCTTGTGCAAATTAACAAATAAACTGTCAACAAACTTAAACAGCATTCTTGTGAAGTGGAGGGCTCCTCTTACTGGGGCCTGGTGAGGGGAGATTGAAGGTTGGGAAGGGCTGAAGGTGGGAGACATTCCCTAAACTGAAAGTTAATATTAAAACATTTGAATTATGGTTCCAACACAACTACCTTTAGCACCCCACACCACATTCTGTGACTAAGTTAATGGTTAAGCTTATGTGATTTTCCTTATTGTTGATGTCAGTTTTCAAAGAAAATCATCATTAATTATGTAGTTCAAAGACTTTGGGGAGGTGGCCTTGAAGCTCATGGACACAGGATGTGGTGGGTGTGGTTTCCTCCTATCAAGCTATCTGTGACTAAGCCACAGACATCGTAAATTATCATCATCATCATCATCATCATCATCATCATCACCACCACCTCCATGTTTCCATAATTATTATTTTTGTCTATGCCTGCTCCAAGCCATCTGATTCTCATTCCAGGTCAAATGCTTCCAATCACCTTAATTTTTCCTTTGAATCTTTAAGCAATTTTCTCTAAACTATAGCTTAGAGACACCACTACATGTTATTCATTTTTGTTTCTTTGTTTTTAAATAATGTTACCAATCAACCCCCTAATACCTTTAAATAGAGCCCCTACTCTTCTGGGCGAGACCATTGGCAAGCTACCAAAAGGTTTCCTCCCTACCCAAACAACAGGAACTAAACAATCTTTGTCTGTGCCAAAGAAGTACTCTCATTTTAAACTTGCAATTTCATTCTCTTCCAATTTTTCCATTCCTTCACTTTAGAGATCAATTATCTGGTAGTATAATTGGGTAATCAACGAAGCTCCCCCTCTCCAACCCTACCCGTATCTTTTCTGGTCAGTGCATATTCCCTGTCGAGCTTGTCTCTCGAGTTGAGCCTCCCCCCACCATCTCGGGACAGTTGCTTGGAGGTGAAGAATTTTGGAATGATAGAACGATCCATCTAATCCCAAACAGCAGAATGCATTAAAGCAGTTTGGTCACTGAAACGGTCTACACAGTAGAATTTAAAAGGAGTGGCTCTAACCCCTGGCAATCTCTCTCTTTTCACCTGGAGAACATGTTGGGACTCTGTGCCTCTCCTTCCGTTGCCTAGCAGCTATGACTACTTACTGTACACTACAATGAGCACACCTGTTGTATAGGTGTATCTCAGACTAGATGTTGATTGCTCCTTCTGTTCTGTATTTCTTTCCCTGAAAACAAATACAGCAATCCTGAGACATGAGTAGTTTGAGACCAGCGTCTGCCTCCAGGGTTCAGGTTTTTTGGTTTTCTTAATCACTGTTGGCTACTCTTAAAGTCCATCCTCCCTAAATCCACTACAATGCTTATCAGAAAAAAAGATGACCACCAACATGAAGAAAAGCCCAAGCCATGCTCTTTGCTGTCTGAAGATGGAGACTTTGAGGCTGCTGCTCAGAACCTACAGAGCTAAAGGCAACATGAAGTGTCTGTTTGACCAGTTCTGTAGAGTATTTCATGTTTCAACATTTCAAACAGTTCCTTAGGGTATTTCATGTTTTCATGTTTTAAACAACAACCTCCTGTCAGTTATGTGTTACTGCTTCATGTTTTAAATTTTTGTCGATATATTTTTACTTTTGTGGTGGAGTAAATAAGTAGCTTTTGTACATTGAGTACTTTCCTAGAAGGAAACCCATTAGTTACTTGCGAGGAGATCTCCGATATGAGCCAAATCTGATTTTCCCTGGGGTTCCAGGATAGGAACACAAAACACCAGAGAAAATGAGATTTAAAAATACCGAATTCCTCTCTTTAGAGATGTCTACCTGAGGACTTACCCTGGTACGGGTGAGTAGGGAGTGAAAGCCCGTTAGCGGAATGATGCATTCCAACATCGTAGATGAATGGATTTGCTGTAATACTAGTTTTTGTTAGGTTAGTGGCCAGTGCTTCCTCACTATTTCATTGTGAAGGCAGCATAGCCAAATGGATAACAATGTGGCGTTGGAGTCAGGAAGACCGTCTTTGCCACATTCTGGTTGTGTGATTCTGAGCAAGTCATTTAACCTCAAAGTAGCCCAGACAATTCTCTGACAGGAAAATTTACAGAACTGATCATCTTAGAGGTGAGCTCCCTAAAGTAAAGACATCATAGGTCTACAATTTTTAAAATTATTTCTTTAAAAGCATGCATTTGATCATGAACAAAAACAGAACACCTGGATTCTAGTCTCTAACATGACCAGTAGAGGGAAAGGCTCTCCCTACACAGCTCCCTAACACTGTACAGCTGTTCCCTCCTCCTTCTGATGATTCTAAAAACTGTTTAGTATCAAAGGATGTAATATCTAAAGCCAGAAGGGACTTTGGGGTCCATCAAGTCTGATTCCCTCATTTTACAGACGAGGTAACTTAGAGAGCTTTAATGACCTGCCTGATGTCACAGAGACAGAGTAAGATGATTATTCTGTTATTTCATATGTTTTCACAAGTTTGAAGTTATAAGATATGCTACTAATCATTGAGCCTTACATAGGCATGAATAGCTTATAAGTACCTGTCAATCCCTTAGCCTGGTTTGCCGCAGTCTTCTGTTTCCTGTGTTTGTGTTTTATCAACAAAAGTAAAAAATAACACACCATAGAGCAAAAGCCTATTGGGCCAACATGTCAAATTACCTTGATGGATACTAATTCCTCAATAGGAAAATTCTTTATCTCATGTAAAACCTTTTTTTTTTTCTTGTGCAATTGGTTTGTTAAGATTCTCTACATATTTTCCATAATGTTTCCACAATTTGGAAGACCAAGACAAGAGTAAAGAATACTAGACTGTAATTTCCTTTATGTGATTAAGCCACCTCAAAAAACAATTGCTTATTCTTTTAAAAGGGGATACAGGGACAAAATCATACACAATAGCAGGATTTTAGAACATACTACTCCATCAGAAAACTACACAAGTTTTGAAATCTTTCTAATGCACTTATCATGGATAATCATGATGGTGATAAGGATAATATAATAACAATAATACTATTCATATAGCCCTTTAAAGTTTGCAATTATTTTATAAATATTGCATCATTGTATCCTCAAAACAAGTATGGAAGATGGTTCTATTGTTATTATACCCACTTTACAGAAGAGGAAACCGAGGTAGACAGCAGTTAAGTGACTTGTCCAGGGTCATACAGCTAGCTAATTGTCTCAGGCTACATTTGGATCCGGTTCTATCCATGGTGCAAACCTAGCTGCCCCAGGATGACTCTGCATTGTGGTTACCTGAAAATATAATGTATTCTTCTACTATTTTGTAAGGTCTTTGAAGGAAGGAAGTCAGCTAAACTTTGTGTTTGTCTAGGCTTCTATGAAGTGCTCTGGATATGTAGACTCAAAAAGCACAACTGTATTTCTTGAATTGGAGATGGATTTTTCAAAGAACAATTTACCTCTTAAAAATAACCCAGCTGCCTAATTATTGCTGAGCATCTGAAATTGGTTCATCTTCTCTATGGAAAACAATATTTTTTTTTTGTTTTTCAGTTCATTTCTTTATTGAAAGTGGCAAGTACCTTTCAATACTCTTTGAAAACTAAAATCTTTATCTGAGAAAACTGAGGGAAACAAATTGAAGGTCCTATGTCTTTTTAAAAATATGCAAATACTCATTGTGGATGCTGCTGGTTTGCATACGAATAATATGAGAGTCCTGATTAAATAGCACAAAGGCAATCTGCTACCATCATGAAAAAAATATTAAATCTGAGACAACAGGAGGATGGTTCTTTCTCCAATGCCCACACTACATAAATGAATGAATAGAAAAACATATTAAATGCAACTTGTTAAGAACTATGTTAAATACTGCAAAAAATGAGATAATTTCTGACCTCAAAGAGGGCAATATATATTGAGGTTTGGTGTCCAGGAAGGGGTAATTTGATTAAGAATGTCCTAGGCATGGTGAGGAGTCATAGTTGAGTGAATGTCCCAGTTGCAATGACAGTTCTGATTTGAACACAATTCCAGAATTAGAAAGTGATGGTGGGGCAGGAGGTAGATAGGCAGAGAAAAAAAGGGGCATATTGTAGCAGCAGTGTAGATCTCAGTAAGATATCTGGTTGGGCAATAAAATGTGAAGCACAGCTAGTGTGTTCTTGATACAATGGGCTATCTATGATGCATTCACCAATTAAGGCATTGTGGAACCCAAGGCAGAGTTCCAGAGAGGATTAAATACTCTCAGAGGATCATAGTTGGCAAGGGATAGTAGTCTGGAGTGATCAGAAAGAAGCAATGGCTGGAATGGAAATGTAATTGCACTCTATAAAAGCATATGAAATTGTCTCCAATTTCTACAAAAACTGAAAGGGTTATAGTTTCTATCAGCAGCCATATTTTGAACCTTACCACATTTGAAACCACCCATACTAACTGTACCACACTCCCTCTTTTGCCTAGTCCTTGGTGTTTCTTGAAACACCAAGAAGAAATTAATTGAAAGAATCAGAACTGAAGAGTCCAGAACCTCCAGAGATAATCAGTAATAAAGAACGGCCCTCCCTTTTTACACAATAAATACTCTCTTTTTCTTCCTCTGCAAAAGTTTGGCCTTAAAGTCTTGAGGTGCAGATTCCTAAGTTTGACATTAAAGACTTTAGGTGAAGATGCAATAAACTCTAGGGTACTAAATGTTTCATATCAATCTATTTTCTCTTTCAACCTCAATATTCCCTTTACTGATTCTAGCAGCCCTACTTTGCATACTGAATTGGAGACCCTAGAACTCCAAAAAATTATTCAAGAGATTTTTTTTTAATGCAAACCTATCTTTGTAGGTCAAGATAGGATTACCGAATCTCTACATCTGGGGTTTTTAACCTATTTTTGTGTCGTAGACCTCTTTTGCTGGCTCGTGAAGCCTATGAACCTCTTCTCAGAATAATGTTTTTAAATGTGTAGAATAAAATACATAGGATTATAAAGGAAACAAATGATATTGAAATAGATACACATACATACACACACCCCCTATATATATATATATATATAAACACATATATGCATATGTATACACACATATATTATGATGATTATTAAAGTTCATAGATCCCAGATTAGGAAATCCTTCTCAAGATTTGCCATTCATTCACTCGTTTATTCTTTTATTCATTCTTTCATTTAACTAATCAATCAATCAACCAACAAGCGTTTACCAATTTCTTTTTTATCTTTGGATAGTGACTAAATCTTTGGAATCTTTGGAAAGTGACTAAACCTCCATAGACCTCATTTTCCTCATCTTAAAATTAAGGGCTTTAGATTCGATAATCCCTGAGATGAACCTTTTTAGATGATGATGATGATGATGATAGAAAACATACATACTATTATTACTATTTTCATTATTATTAATCACATTTGTGAAGTACTTTAAGGTTCATATTAAGTCATTTGATTGATCCTTCAAAGAACCTTGAGATATTAGGATCTCCATTTTAGAGATAAAGTAGAGATGGAAGGTTTATATAGCACCTGCCATGTGCCAGAGTTTTACAAATATTATCTTATTTGACCATCACAATAACCTTGTGAAGTAGGTACTGTTATAATCCCCACTTTATAGTTAAGGAAAATGAGGCAAACAAAGATTAAATGACTTACCCAGATCATACAGCTGGTAAATGTCTGATGCTAGATATGAACTCAGGTCTTCCTGACTCTAGATCTGGCACTCTATTCATTGCACAACCAAGTGTTTCATAAGAGAGCTGAGATCCTTTTACTTAACATCTGCTGATCCAGGACTGATACTATTTTCCTTTTAAGCTAATTCCCCTTGTCTACTGCTATCAGTCAGTGCCAAATGTCCCCAGAAAATCAGCATCTCACTTTCATTGTGGGAGAGGTGATTCAGGACCTGGGGTTTAATAAATCTGTCTTCTGAAGAGGTCACACCTCTAAAATGATATATGTCATAAGGTCCAATCATAACTAGCTGACCTCTGGTTAATCTTGCCACAATGTCCTTGAGCTCACCCTCTACATGCAGAATATGACTCTTATTCTTTGACTCAGGTACAGTTTCCCAGGCCTCTGAAAGCTCTAATTTCAAATAGAGTGGGATGTTACAAAGGCCATCCATTCACCCTTTGAACCAATGTTCAGAGAAATGTGTTTCTGGATCGCTCCTTTCTTTTTCCTCTCTTCCTCCTGCCCAGAAGATCTCCCTTTGTACTTCTTCTCCTCCCCACCAAATAAATAGGTTCCCTGATTAGGAGCATAGCTCTCGACCAAGAAATAGTAATTCAATTCCACCCCCTTCCCTCTTCCTGATTCTTTTTGAACCATTCATTTGCATTTTTCACAAATGTTATCTCTTTGTTGTCTTAATGATTCTTTATATATTAAAAGAAAGAAAAAAAACATGGAATAGAAGGGTGAAAATAACAGTTTCATTGCTTTTTTTTTCTAAACATACTTGTTTAATTTTCCAGTGATACTTTTGATTGATATTCTTGCATGTCAATTACTTAGTAGGTTCTCTTTTGGTTTCTTTTGAAGGAACGCCTCAAAAAGGAGAAACACTTTTGCTATAAGCCAATCTTTTTTCATTCATTATTGAGTTCAACTTTATAGATTATGTGATTCTGAGGTCTTCTTGAACTTATAGTTACTACTCACTACTCACGACTCACTTGGTATCATTTTCACAATTGGTAGCACTGCACTACTGATTTTCTCTTCATCTAAGGGTGCCATTTTTCTCTCATACAAAAGACCTTTTCCTCCTCCTCCTCCTTCATCATCTTTCTCTTCTTCTTCTTCTTCTTCTTCTTCTTCTTCTTCTTCTTCTTCTTCTTCTTCGTCTTCTTCTTTATCTTCTTCTTCTTCTTCTTCCCTTTTCTTCCTCTTCCTCTTATTTTATTTTGCATTTTTTCTCTTGCTATAGTTTTATATTATTTGATTTATTTCTTGGTGTTACAAGGTGAGAGTAATGGAAGCTATACTCAGATATGTCCTTTATTCTGCCATGTTTATGAAAGTGTATCTTAAAGTTTTAACAAATGAGTGAGCTTGGTATTTCCTTTGGCAGTCTTATCCATTCATTTGGCAAAAGAACTTCAAGTGTTTATTTAGTGTTAAGCTTTTAATTTCTTTGGGTTTCCTCTTTGAGATGACTTATTTCCACTAAATGAACTCATGGCATGTTGATGATATTAATATTTTTTATCCATTTCCCTTTTTAGCATCACAATTTTGTTATATTGACCATGCTATAGTTGTCTCAAATGTATGCATTTTCTTTTCATTTTTAGTCTTTACTCTAAAGAATGTTGATTTTGGGGGCAGCTAGATGGTGCAATGGATAGAGCACTGACCCTGAAGTCAGGAGGACCTGAGTTCAAATCCAGCCTCAGACCAAACACTTAACACTTACTAGCTGTGTGATGCCGGGCAAGTCACTTAACCCCAATTGCCTTAAAAAAAAAAAAAAGAATGTTGATTTTTATTGTTGCTGAAACAGGCCAGTGGTCAGACCAAGAGCTGACTAGGAAATGACTCCCATATTTGTAACTAGTCATTTCCTGTTACAATATATTCAATTTTGATTTTCATTTGGTGTCTTCTTTGTATCATAATTTTCTTCTTGAAGAAAGTATCATGACGTATAGATGTGACACCTCTCTATAGTTTGTCAACCTTTGGTCTTTGTCATTTCTTACACTTGAACCATGATTCCTAAATTTTTGCTTAATCTCTGATATCAATCTTTTAGTTAAAATTACCAAATATTTTAAATTATGATAAATTCATTTAGAAGGTCTTGAACACTCAAAAATTTTTTCTATGCTTCATTCTTCTCCATAAGATGGTATATAAGCTGTAATTATCTTCATTCAATTAAATTTAACATGCAAAGCATTTACTAAATGCTTATTATGTGCAGACATAGGGTTCATGGTGGTCTTTCCCTTAAATATTTTTCATTAGTGAGATTAAAAAGTGGGATTACTAAGTATCCCTTAAAATATGCTTTCATTTTCTTTTTGCTTATAGCATCATGATGAAATCACTTCTGCCAGATGTATCTAAACTGTATCTCTATCTTTATCTCTATCTGTAACCATACCTATGTCTATGTTCATGAACATGTTTGGGTCTATGTCCATGTTCATGTCAATTGTCTATTTCTATACATGCCTACACACATATATACACATATGCATACATATATTTACATATGTATCCGTATTTGTACATACATTTACACATATACAGGCAGCTAGGTGGCATAGTAAGTAAAACAATAGATCTAGAGGTAGGAATACCTGAGTTCAAATCTGTCCTGAGACACTTATTAGCTGTATGACCTTGGGTAAGTCACTTAATCTCTGCCTGCCTCAGCTTCATCATCTGTAGAATAGGAATAATAATAACACCTACATCCCAGGATTTTTGTGAAACTCAGATGAGATATTTGTAAAACATTACAAACTTTAAAGTGCTGTGTTATTGTTGTTATTATATAACTTAAATCATTACTAATCCTCTTTATTTCCCTTAGCTCTACGTGTCCCCATTGGAAATATTTATTTTCTGAATCCTGGTACACTAATGTCATCATGAAACATATGGTGAGCACCCAGTATGTGGAAAAAACTAGCATGTAGCAAAATAAAGTAGCTTTAGGGAAAAAAATGTGTGTGGCTTTTTTTGTTGTTGTTGTTTGGTTTGGGGTTTTTTTTTTTCCCCGTGGAGCAAGCAACATGACTGAGAGGTCTCACCACAAACAGTTTTTAATCATTTTGAAACACAGAGGAAACTCTTAAACATGAACCTGTTTTTTAAAAAGTTGGGTGAATCTGTGTTTTTCATGTGCCAGCAATAAAAATGTGACACCCTCCTCAATCCACCCAGATGGTCACAAGGGTCCTATTCCTCCTTGAAAGGTACATGTAACACTCATTTCAATTAATGGAAGTTACAGGGGGGATCAAAACAATATATACCCCAATATGCTTCCCTACTAAAGTGTTCCTTTAAAGTGGAGGAACATTTTTCATTTTAATCATATTGCTCTCCACCGTCCACAAGAGCTATCTGACACAGGCTTTAAAAGCTGAAAATAAAATGCGCCCTAACTGTGTTATTTTAACAAACTTTATTCCTTTAAGCAGAAGAGCTAAAAGGTTTTCAGAGCAATTCATTCCTATTTTTAATAGATACTGAGCACACTTTAACAGATCTCTTCTTTTTCATGAGCTCTGCTCCTCCACAGCACTTTGTAAAGTAGGCAGCATGAACTCTTAGCAGGTTTCTCCTTCATTAGGCATTTAAAACCACCATTATGTGATTCATTGATGCATTTCAATTTGTCACATGAAACACCTGGTGCTTAACATGTCTTCATTAAATAGGTTTCTATGTATACCTAACTAATTATCACTAAGGATATTCCTTTCCTAAGTACTTAACCATGAAAATGGTTTACCTTTTTGTTCCTTGCCCAGAGTTAAGGCAGGGCAACAGGTTGAGATTTATGTGGCTAACTGTCTTAAAGGTTGGCTTTCTACTTGGGAAATTTAATATGATTCCCTTAAATGCAAACGCTTTTACTAACCTAGATGGGAGGTGGAAATCTACCCAATGGCTAGGTATATGTTGGCCAGGATCAATGAAAGGCCATTGAAGGAAGACCAAAGACCTGTGTACAGATGAAGTTAATTTCCCATATGTGAGAATTAAATCATGACTACTAAGGAATACAGAAGGAACTGAACCAGAGAATTAACTAAATTATAATGGGCCAGTAGAGAGAAGCTTAATGCTGCTGCTGAGAGAAATTCATCTCCCAACAGGACTAACTGAATTGGATCTTCTAACAGCTGGAATGGTGAAGACTGGGCTCACAGAACAGGGAAAAGGGGAAGGAATGGCGAGTGGGTGGAGGGCTACCTTCACCCCACCATCCCATTCCCTTCTTGTCGTCATGACCAGAAGAGAGGTAGCAAAGAATCCTCTAAGAATCAACAAATCAGCTGTACTGACTTTGTTATTTTTTTCCACTGGGACTGATAGTTTGGTATGAAAAGAAAAAGACAAAGAATGTGGTTGCTGTACTTCTTCAAGATTCACAACATCCATTAATATTCATTCATATGTTGACCCAGAACCATTTTTCTAATACTAACATAAGAAATATGAAATTTGTACAAATCTGTACAAATTCTACTGAGTTATGATTCTAAAGGAGATTCATGAAGTAATAAGAAAAAGATGAAAAATCTAGTGATTTTCAACAAAAGCACTATTTGTAATGTCACTGTTCAGGCTTCTTAGCTATTTTTTGTGGTTGATAGAATCTAACTGATTCTTGAGGAGGGGATCTATAGTGGAAGAGGGGAAATGGCAGTATTGCTGTATACTTATGTATATGTATAATCATGGTACAGAGGGAAAGAAACAAAGCAACTATGAAAGAGACAACCTGTAGTCTTCACAGTCCATCCTCAGTGTGAGAGACACCTCACTGAGGACAAGACGCAATGTAGCAGTGGAGAAAGCACTAGAAATGAAGGCAGAGGTCCTGAGTACAAATCTTGCCTTGGACAACTACTGTGTGATCTTGGACAGATCATGTAACCTCTCTGGACTCCAGATGCCTTATCTACAGTTTTAAAGGAGGATAGAAATGTTAGACTAAATGTGGAAACCTATAACATCATGTCTTTATTAAAGAGCCACTTATATGTGTATATGTATGTATATATAGATATACATATACACATACACACATATATACATACATATATACATATATATATAATTTTTACATCTAATGTTCATCTCTAGATCTATGATCAATACCCTGAATGATATGATTGATTCCAGTAGCTAAGAACAATGAAAGATTTACAAGGACTATTGATAGACATTATCCAGTGTCCACTGATGAACAATATTCACTGTACCATGCAATGAACTTGTAAAATTAGCTCACCTGATTAAGAGGAAACAGAAATGATGTTGTGGACAAACTTGGAGCAAGGTTTAGAGAGGCCTGGTTGAACAGACCACAGAACCGCAATTTTGTTTTAGGTGTGGTTAGCAGTAACTTCACTTCAAGGGCTAAGCCAGAAAGAAAATCAAGTTCATGGAAATTTGCTTGAGAGTAGACAGAATGGCATAGATAGATAGATAGATAGAGAGAGAGAGAGAGAGATAGATAGATAGATAGATATGTAGGGAGAGAGAGACATAGAGAGAGAGAGACAGAGAGAGAGACAGAGAGAGACAGAGAGAGAGCTTTAATATTGTGAACCATAAGGACCCAACCACAAGTCACCTAGTTGGTGCAATAGAATGCTAGGCCTGGAGTCAAAAGTCCTGAGTTCAAATCTGGCCTCTGACCCTTACTAGCTGCATAACCCTGCGCAAATCACATAATCCCTGTCTGCCTCAATTTTCTCAACTGTTAAAATGGGGATTTAAAAAAATACTTACTGATGGAACCAAAATGAGAAGTAGAAGCAGGATCTCATCTGAACTCTCCCAAATTCCTCTCCAAAGAACTTTAAAATAACACCTCAAATCAAATTCTAGAGTGGCAGACCCAACAAAAGGTCAAAGGGAAATAATTTTCCAACCCAAGACAACCTGGGAAGTTTTCAGGAAAGATCTGTCTCATCGTGTGGTGGCCAGCACGAGCACAGCCCTGTAGCACTGCCATCAGTAGGCTTTGGAGCAGCTATGGCGGCAGCAACTTTGGAAGCTCTCAGCCAATAGATGGTGAGAAGGTTGGACAACTTATCAGAAAAAGATTACAGGGGACCTTTTGTTGGCACTGGGTTCAGGACCCTGTTGCATTGCCCAGACGCAGTTCCACATCACAGTTCAAGGATGAAGAGGAAAGACCACAGAGAAGCAAGGGCCCTGGCCACAGTCCTAAGGCAGAAAGAAGTATTAGCTATTGGATCTGCAGGAGAGCAAGATGACCTGGTCAAAGTCCCAAGGCCAAGAGGAGCATGCTAGCAGCTACAGGGTAACAAAGTCCCTTTCTGGGTAAAGGCCAGAGCACAGGCTAGTAAAGAACACCTCCCATCAGATTATGCCACCATGGAAACATGGAAAACCTACACAACCCTAGAGTTAGCTCTGAAAACAGCAAGAAGAAAAGCCTGAAGCATGGGACAGTGTCATCTCCAACCTGGGGGCGGAGCTCAACTTTAACATAAAGTTAAAAGTCAAGAAATAGGTTGGGAAAATGAGCAAACAACATAAAAAGAACCTAACCATAACAAATTGCTTTGGTAAGAGGGAAGATCAAGATGCAAACACTTGGCAACATTGTCAAAATAGCTATAAGCAAAGCCTCAAAATTTAAAAAAAAAAATGTGAATTGGATACAAGCCCAACAAGAATTTCTAGAAGAACTCAAAAAGGATTTTCAAAATCAGATAAGACAAGTAGAGGAAAATTATAATACAAAAATAAATAAATAAAGAAAGAAGAAAGGAGAGTTAACTGCTTTGTAAAAGAGTCATATAAAAACACTGAGGAAAATAACACCTTAAACAACAGAATTGTCCTAATGGTAAAAAAAAAAAAGGCCAAGTATTCCAATGAAGACAACTACTTAAAAAGTAAATTGACCAAAAGGAAAAAAGAAAAAAGAAAAAAAAGCTCACTGAAGAAAATAATTACTTAAAAATTAAAATTGGACAAGTGGAAGTTAATGGTTCCATGAAACATAAAGAAAAATGAAACAAAGTCAAAAGAAAAAAATAGAAGAAAATATGAAATATCTGTTTGGAAAAGTGACTGACCTGGAAAATAGGTCAAGGGGAGATAATTTAAGAATTATTGGACTACATGAAAAGCCTGGATCAATAAAAAGGCCTACACATATTTCAAGAAGTTATCAAGGGGGAAGCTAGGTTGCACAGTGGATGAAGCACCAGCCCTGAAGTCAGGAGGACCTGAATTTAAATCTGCAGACCAAATACTTGACACTAGCTGTGTGACCCTGGGCAAGTCACTTAACCCCAGTTGCCTTAAAAAAAAAAAAGAAAAAAAAGAAGTTATCAAGAAATTACCCTGATATCCTAGAATGAGAGGGTAAAGTAGAAATTGAAGAAATCCACTGATTACCTCCTGAAAGAGATCCCATAATGAAACCTCCCAGGAATATTATAGTCAGATTCTAGAGCTCCCAAGTTGAGGACAAAATACTGCAAGCAGCCAGAAAGAAACAACTCAGATATCATAGAGCTACAGTCAGCATCACAGCTTATTTTATAGATGAGGAAGCTGAGGCCATTAGGGGTAAGTGACTTACCCAGGGTCACAAAACTAGTAAGTATCTGAGACCAGATTTGAACTCAATTCTAGGCCTAGCACACTATCCACTGTACTATGTAGCTGTCCAGAATAAAAAAAAATAAACCTACACAAATCATCAACATTTCTATATATTATCAACAAAGTCCAGCATCAAACTAGAAAGAGAAATTGCATTTAAAGTAACTGCACACCATATAAAATACTTGAGTCTACCTGCCAAGATAAACCCAGAAATGATATGAACACAATTGTAATAAATAAATGATAAAATCCCATAAATAAATAAAGTCACATCTCCATAATTGGAAAAATGTTAATTGCTCATGAGTAGTCCAAGTCAATATAATAAAAATAACAATTCTACTTAAATTATTTGCTTATTCAGTGGCAGAAGACCATATAGGTATGATCTAAATAACATCCTTTATGAATATGAAGTGAAGGTGGTGAATAGATTTAAGGGATTTGATCTCATAGATAGAGTGGCTGAAAAATGGTGGACAGAAGTTTACAATACTGTACAGGGGACAGCAAAAAACAAACAAACAAAAAATGTACAAGAAAGCAAATGGCTGTATGGTGAGGTTTTATAAATAGCTGAGGAAAGAAGGAAAACAAAAGGGAAGGAGAAAGGGAAAGATACACCCAACTGAGTACAGAATTCCAGAGAATAGCAAGGAGAAATAAAAGATTTTCTTAAATGAACAATGCTAGGAAAACAATAGAATGGGAAACATCAGAGATCTCTTCAAGGAAATTAGAGATATTAAATGAAATTTCCATTCAAAAATGGGCATGATAAAAAACAAAATAGTAGAGATTTAACAGAAGCAGAAGAGATTAAGAAGAGGTAGCAAGAATGCAAAAAAGACCTGTACAAGAAAGATCTTAACATCACCAATAACCACACTGGTGTGGTTACTTATCTATAGCCAGACAACCTGGAGAACGAAGTCAAGTGGGCCTTAGGAAGTATTGCTAACAATGGCTAGGGAGGTGATGGAATTCCAGCTAAGCCATTTAAAATCCTAAAAGATGATGCTGTTAAAGTGTTTCCGCTCAATATGCCCACAAATTTGGAAAACACAATGACCGCTTGATTGGGAAAGACCAGTTTATGTCCCAATCCTAAAGAAAGACAATGCCAGAAATGTTCAAATTACTGAACAATTGCACTCATTTCACACACCAGCAAGTTTATGCTTAAGATTCTGCAAGCTGGGCTTCAGCAGTATGTCAACTGAAAATTACCAGAAGAGAAAGCAGGTTTTGAAGAGGTGGAGGAACTAGCCAACATGTGCTGGATTATGGGAAAAGCAAAGAAGTTCCAGAAAAAAAAAATCCACTTTTGTCTCATATACTACTCTAGAGCTGTGTGTATCACAACAAAATGTGGCAAGTCCTCAAAGAGATAGAGTACCAGATCATCTGACTTGTCTCCTGAGGAACCTGTATTCAAGCCAAGAAACAGGTTAGAACTGAACATGGAACAATTGATGGGTTTGAAATCAGAAAAGGAGTATGACAAGACTGTATAAGTCACCTTTTTTATTTAACTTATACATAGAGAATACATCAAGCGAAATGCTAGGCTGAACAAATCAAAAGCTGGAATTAAGGTTTCTGGGAGAAACATCAACTATCTCAGATATACAGATGATACCATTCTGATGGCAGAAAGTGCAGAATTAAGAAGCCTCTTGAAGAGGCTGAAAGAAGAGAGTCTGAAAACTGGCTTGAAGCTTATCATTCGAAAAACTAAGATCTGGGCAACTGGTTCCATCGCTTCTTGGCAAATAGTGGAAGCAGTGTTAGATTTTATATTATTTGGCTCAAAGATCACTGCAGATGGCGACTCTAGCCACGAAATTAAAAGACACTTGCTCCTTGGAAGGAAAGCTATAGCAAATCCAGATAGCATATGAACAATCAGAGACACCGCCTTGCCAACAAAGGTCTATATAGTCAAAGTTATGTTTTTTCCAGTAACAATGTATGACTGTGAGAGTCGGATTGTAAGGAAAGCTGAGTGTCACAAAAGCAACACTTTCAAATTGTGGTGCTGGAGAAGTGCCTTCTGAGAGTCCCTTGTACATTGATAAGGTCAAGTAAGTCAATACTAAAATAAAGTTTAATTCAGGCTATTCACTGGAAGGTCAAATACTGAAGCTAAAGCTTAAATAGTTTGGCCACATAATAAGAAGATAGAACTCATTGAAAAAGGCCCTGTTGTTGGGAAAGATTGAAGGCAAAAGGAGAAGGGAAAAGCAGAGGATGAGATGGATGGATAGTATCCTGGAAACAGCAACATGAACCTGACCAGACTTCAAGATAAAGTGGAGGATATAAGGGCGTGGCATGCTATGGTTCCTAGGGTCATGAAAAGTCAGACAGAACTGAACAACTGAACACCATCAACAACAATTCATTCTGGTGGGTATCTCAAGAGCCATGGTAGTGATTAGGGGTCATGCATCACCTTACAACAGGGTTATCTGTAAGGACCCACAGACTTGACTATAGCAACACAGTTCTTTGGGAACCCAGACCCGTTAGTTTGGAGGTAGGTTGGGGTAAGCCATCTAGCAGAAAATTAATGTGGAAATCCATTCAAGACATGCCAACCTGATCTTGCATTAATTTTGTAGTGACTCTCTTCCCCTAGTCACTACTCAGTAGGCAAATGGGAAGTGGAGTGGGGAGGTAGGTAAGATGACTATATCCTGGTATTCATGCCAACCCTAGTTGCTCTTCTAGTAACATTGCTTTCTACCTTTCTGTATACTTCATCATGTTACAGAGTCTCAGCTCCAGTTATTTCCCCCACTATCTGTTGTCAAGTTAGTGTCCAGTGGCCCAGCTGCCCACTGGTGTAGGGCACAAGTATGGTTCATTGTTCTCTCTCTCTCTCTCTCTCTCTCTCTCTCTCTCTCTCTCTCTCTCTCTCTCTCTCTCTCTCTTTGGCTAGGCAGTAGGGTTAAGTGACTTGCCCAGGGTCACAGAGCTAGTAAGTGTCAAGTGTCTGAGGCTGGATTCGAACTCAGGTCCTCCTGATCCCAGGGCCAGGTGCTCTATCCACTGTGCCACCTAGCTGCACCCATTGTTCTCTCTCACCTCTATCTTTCCATGTAGTTTCTCTTCATTGTAGTTCCATGGTCTTTCTGCATAAGGAATTTCCTTTCAAGGTCGCACCCCCTAGAATTTGGAGAATTCTAGATAATTCCTAGATAATTCTAGGTAATTTCTATTACCTAGTCTCAGTGGCAACACATCTAGGAGAAGGAGATATATGTGTGTGTGTGATATGTATGTATATATGCATATTATATATATATATATGCATATTATATATATATACACACACATATATATATCTTGCATATACATATTTGGGTGTATATATATGGGAATATATATGTATATATGGGTGTATATATATAAATTATATGTGGAATATATATGTGTGCATATATGTATGTGTGTATACATATTATATATGTACATATTTAACTCTAAATCAGTAGTGTGTCTGCTCTTTGTTGCTTTATATACACATCTAACCATAGTCTCCTGACCCCAATTCCCCTGCCTTCTCATTACCCTGCTGAATCTCCAGCTCCTTAGGTATATTTTTTTTGCTGTTGTCTTAGTTTATCCCTTACCTTCCTCACTCCAGAAAAGAATAGGCTCTCTGCCCACTCTCATCTCATTCATTCTTATTTTTCAGGGAGATGAATTTGCAATGTCTTTTTACAAAAAAAAAAGTTTTCTTTTTCTTCCTCCCTTTCTCATTCTTTACCCGTTTGAAGATTCTCTAGAGTCTCTTTAGTTAGACTGCCAATTCTAGATGGTTAGATGGACACAATGGGATAGAATACAAAGTGTTGTCTTTCTCTAAGCTTGTTCCAGAGATGAACATGGAGTGGGTTGGGGTGGCTGATCCTTTTCTTTGTCTTTTCCCATTTTTGTTCTTTATGTTGTCTATTCACCCTCCCTTTGAACCTTTATCTAACCTGTGCTTTCTCAGGTGCCTTGGCACCAGTCTTATCAGAGTGGGAGGAAGCACCCTCTATTGGATATGCTGTTGTCCCAAAGGCTCAAACTCTTTACCTCTTAGGGGTCATCTTCACAAAACTGCTCAATTGTTCCACATCTATTGGCCACCGCCAAATCCCACTCCTTCTGATTTCTCCCATCCAATATTCTATCCTTACTCTTTTACCAACTCTAACACAAGAAAGAAACTGAAATCTTATCCACTTTTTATCTTAAGGTCAAACAAGTCATTACCTGAACCTCGTCTTTCATCTCCACTCTGTTTTCAAGTAGAATTCCTCTATAATGGCTATTCTAAAAGTCAGTACAACTTTGTAGCTATTAAGGCTTAAAACTACACTAAGATTTGGGGGATATTCTGTATTTCCCTGCCACTTAATAAGATTGATTTATTAATGAGAGACCTGAAACTTTATAGTATCCAGTCATGATACTCTCCTTTTGATTTTACCCTTTTATATATTTTCCTCATTAGATTAATTGCTGCATGCTCTCTTTGCCTTCTCACTGTCATTCAAACAATCTTTTAAAAAATAAAATGACACAACTACTATTGTCAGAAATAGGATTTGAAATAGCGTCTTCTCAATTCCAAGCCCCGGTGAATTTCTCTGTATGTAAACACTTTAAACATTATTTCATCATCACAACCATTTACCTACAGGCCATGTGATGACAGTACCACACTTAAAATCAAGAGGATCTGGTTTTGAATTGTGGACGAAACATTTAACACCGGCTGCTTCAAAGGACTGTTATGAGGAGACTGCTATGAAAGATTTATGTAAAAGGGAACTTAATATAAATGTAACCCTTATGTAATACAAGTAATACAGATTATTCCCAAAATCTCTGTGCAGATTTCTGTTATTAAAAGCTTACAATCACACTAAGACTTTTGGGGCACTCTGTATTGTATCTATTTCTGGATAAGGAAGTTGAAGATGAGGAACATTAAGTGGCTTACTTCAAGTCAGTCTGGACTCTATCCTCGCTCTTCTGACTAATAATCAGAACTATCTAAAAATGGATGGATGCAATGTCTAGGACTCTGTGCATGCTACAAGCTTGCAAGGTTATTCAAGGCAATGGAATGTTGACTCCTCTTGCTATTATGGTATAAAAGCACCCATTCCGACAGTGTGACAGTGCCATTGTTTGATTTCTTTCCTTCCATAGCCAGCGCTGATTTAATTACAGCAGTGCAAAAACAACAGGGATGTTCAAAGTGTTCTGATTCTCCCAATGCACCAGTATTCTGGGAACATCATAACAATAATGTAATGATTTCCCCAATGGTCAAGCCAATTCTGTCCACAGTAGACATTCAATTTTATCAGGACCTTAGTTCCAAAATCTCAGTCAGGATCCACAAAAGTATATAGGAATTCTCTTGGTTTCTGAACTTAAAATGAACTTCTAAGATTAAAAAAAAATTCCTATGTCACAAGAGGTTTAGGGAGCACATGTGAAATGGGCCTAAAGGGACTTTCTCATGGACTTTAGGTAGAGTTGCTCTAGCCTAAGAGAAATGTGCTCACCTCTGGAAGGCTAATCTATTTGGGGTGATGCAGCAAGCCCTGGGGGTTCACTTGGTCCCACATCCCATTGATAGCTAAAATAGAGACGACAGAGACTTCATTAAACCTGGCCAGATATACGGCCACTGAGCAGTAAAACCCAATGAGTCAGTGGAACTTCAAGAAGCTAGTCACTCCATCCATGAGCCTCCTACATTAGACCTTCCAGATGGTATCATAGAACTGCAAATGCTTTGGAGGAGTGGGGAAGGACCCAGAGGTGAGGAACCTGCGGCCTCGAGGTCATGTGTGTCTGTCTAGGTCCTCAAGTACAGCCCTTTGACTGAAACCGAGCTTCACAGAAAAAATCCTCTTAATGAAAGGATTGGTTTTGTAAAACCTGAACTCAGGCAAAAGGCCGCACCCAAGGAGGTGCTAGTCAGTATCCCTTCTCCACCCAGCAGATATGGCAAACTGCTGTTTACATGGCAGTTATAGCACAGGTCCTATGTTGGTGAGCGTGTGCCTGAGTTTGGGGCTGCTTCTTTTAAGCGTGTTTTTGCATAGTCTTATAGGAGGTGATGAGCATCAATCTCTAGAAGGACATATCCAAACTTGGAGGCCACTTTGTGAGCTCAAGAGGTTCGGAGGTCCTGGGTTCATTGGGTGGAACTGATAGTCAATGGGGAAGTTCCTGATTTGAGAGGGTACCACTGGTAGGGAAAGGCATTGAACTCTTGTCTAGACTTGCCAGAAAGACTTGAGTTTTGAGGGAGATAGTACAAAACCAATGTGAAATGTAAAAGGCCTAAAGTGTATCCTTTGAGCTTCTTGATGGTCAGATGGTTTTTAATACCTACCTCCTGGCAAAGCATATAGTAATTAATAGTTTTTCTTTTTTTTAAGTCTTTCTTATCAATGTATATTTATTAATGACAATAACAACAATAGTAATAACTATTAATAGTTATGTAGTAATAATAGGTATATGGTTATAAGAATTATATGATAGATGCAATTTTATTATCATTTTGCAGCTGAGGAAACTGAGGCAGATGGAGGTTAAACTGACTTACGCAGGGTCATATAGCTATTAAGTGTCTGAGGCTGGATTTGAACTCAATTCTTTTTTGACTCCACATCCAGCACTCTGTTCACTGAGAAACCTAACTGCCTCACTGGGACACTTTGTCAATCAGTAGACAAACAACAACTTTATGTATCACGCACTGTGTTATGCACTGTGGATAAAACATAATACACTGTTAAAGAAAAGTAGTACCTTCCCTCAAGAGGTAGGGAGGGGAGAAGAAAGAAGAGACAATGAATTCTAGAAAATCAGAAGCAGAGCTGGAAAGTAGGAAATAAATAGCTGCCCCATACCTGATTTATATTACATTAAATAAATACCTTTCTATTCTCTCTTTAGGGAGACTATAGACTTGATATAAAACCTAATTGTAAAGTAAATCATCACCAGGGTTTTGGGGTAGATGTTGACAAGCTAAAGATAATGAGAAAAGGAGTCTGGTTTCTCTTATTAGAGGTCAGAACTGAATTCAGAGCCAAGCCTTGTGTGTGGATCTAGTGAAAAGGCCCTCTAAATGGAAAGGGAGCTTGCCCCAGCTTGTATGGACACAGTAGAGGTTCAGATTGTTAGCCTACCTTCAGGAAGGGCATGCATAGAATGGGCCTGTATAGAGACTGTTCTATGCATTCTCCTGAAGGTATACTCCAATTCCACCCCCACTCCCTGCATTTCTGATATTCCTAACTGTGTTCTAAAAATAAATGCAGCAGGGTTAGAAACTGGCCAATTCAGATAATAACTAATCTCTAGTAATCAGAAACTCTGTCTGTGCATGTTGCTCTAATATAATGTTCAAGATGAAATTAATATAAGCTAGGGAAAGATATTTAACCTTTGAATTCACAATGAATATACTGCTATAAACTTTAACACTTTCTTAGAAAGAATTGCACAGCCAATCTGAGCACCTCTAAATGTCTTTCTTACTTTTTCCCCTAGTCCTGGAATCCAGATGTCTGCAGAGATGGCTGTCTGTGTCCATCTTTCTGAATTACACCTTCCAATACTCCATTTTGAACATCAGTCTATTGTGATGGACACAGTGCTTCTCAGAAACTCACTAACTTTATTGGTATTGTTGACACTGGCAGCAAAGTTGCATAGTGCATGGATTGCTTTCCTCCAAATCTTTCAGTAGTTACCTTGGTATAATTAGATCAGAAGCAGCCAGGGAAGGGAGAAGTTCAAACAGGGACGTGGCCAAATTGAAAAGCTAGGCAAGTGGAAAATTACATTTTGTTAGTGTGACTTTGGTGAGCTATTACATGAATTTACATATACATATTTATCTTCTATATATTTATTAATTTGGGAGTTGTTGACCTCTCTCTTTTGCCCTTTCCAAATTCCATTATTCTACCAAGGTGAAATGGTAGTATCATTTCACCCTTTACCAAAAGAGCTGATTTTTTTTTCCCCTTCAAGATTATGTCCTTCTATAATTTTTTTACCTCTGGGTTGAATTTATTTTGTATCCACATGTTCACCATGCTGAACTGGCCACTCTACAAAACATGCTTAAACAAAGGATGCACCCTCCCTTCTAAAGAGTTTACAATTTTAAGTAGACATTGGCATTAACCAGTAGGAAAAGAACAGTTATATATGTAGAGACAACAAAGGGGCTCTTAATGATCTACATATCTTTCATACTCATACCTTGTAGAAGACAAAAAGAAATTCAGGTAATGGTTTAAGAATGTCAGTGCTACGGTAAGATAAAACAAAATACTGAGAAGAAAGAAGTGTTGTGTTGTGGAAGCGATGCTGAGTTTAGAGTTAGAAGCATTGGATTCAAATTATGGCTGATAGCTACTAGCTTAGCAATGTGACCTTGGGCATCCATTTAAATTCTGTGAGCCTCAGCTTTCTCAAGTGAAAAGTGAGCGTATTGAGGTTTGTGCTCTTGAAAGTCTCTCCTGGGTCTAAGTTCTACAATTCTTATGAGACAAGTTAAACAAGTAGGGAGGGTCACAAATAAATGGGTATGTGTAGCATTAAGAGTTGAATATTTTGGTCACATGATGAGAACACAGGAGTTCTTGGAAAAGACTCTGATTCTGGGGAAGATTGAAGGCAAAAGGAAAAGGGGAGGGCAGAAGATGAGATGGACATGTAGTATCATGGAAGCAAAAAAACATGAGCCAGGACAGACTTCTGGAGTTAGTGGAGAATAGAAGGGCTTGGCGTGATATGGTTCACGAGGTCACAAAGAGTTAGACATGACTATGACTGAATAGCAGCAAAAGCAAGCTTTAAAGGAGGGGGCCTGAGGCAGCTAAGTGGGGCAGTGGATAGAGCACTGGCCCTGGATTCAGGAGGACCTGAGTTCAAATCTAGCCTCAGACACATAACACTTACTGGCTGTGTGACCCTAGGCAAGTCACTTAACCCCATTGCCTAACCAAAACAACAACAACCAAACAAAAAAAAAAAAAAAAAAAAGGAGGGGGCCTATACTTGTTCCTTCAGGTAGTGGGGGCAGAGGACTGGGGAGGAAAAACTGAAAGTGAAAAAAGAAACCTAATGTGACCACCCTAATTGATAGTATCTATAGAGAATTATGTGAATAAATATTTTTAAAAATTTTATACAGTAGCTACTGCTAATATTACAAAAGATGAAAAAATGCAGTAATAATAATATGGAAAAAGAATTCCCTTACCCCTGGTGAGAATTGTGTATTATTATTTTGTTATTTATTGTTATTTTAATTTTATTACATTTTAAAAACCAATTTTGATATTATGAATGTGGTTTCTGGAAAGGACTACTTCCTTAAGGCGGTCCAGGTAAAGAGGGAAATAGAATTTGAGAGATGAGACATTAGGAATTGTGAAATAAAGTCAGGCGGAACTTTTAACCTGAACAATAGATTTATCAAGCCTCAAACCCATACATGAAGTAATCATCAGAAATGAGTTGGGGGCAAGAGGAGTTTCAGAATGAATGTTAACTTAAAGAGACAGCTGTTAGTATAACCTCATGATTTCCTTGATCTCTGCTGCCTTTTTAAAATTATTTTAATCCCCCTTGTGGTGATTAGTAGCATAACTTGGACCTCCTTGAATGCCCTCAAACCACAGCCTAGACACCTTGAGATTTTCCAGGTTCAGGGTGCCAGTTTGGATTATGATTTAATTCAATTTGACAAAGCTTCAAATGTTTATTAAGAATTTACTAAGTAAAAGTTACTGTATAAGAGACTAGGGATAGAACAAAAACAAAAAGAAATATTTTTTGCTCTTAAGAAGCTTAAATATGTACAGAAGAAAATAAATAATGTTTATACAAAGTAATATAAGATAGTTTCCAGAAGACAAACAGTACTAATAACTAACTGGAATGATCCAAAAAAGCTATATAAAGAAAGTGAGTGGATGTGGGCTTTTAGGCAGCAACACAATCTAAGAGAAAATGAGAAGTGAGTGCCTTCCAGAATAATACTAGAAAGGTAAGAGGGGATAGCTGGCATGGTGACAGAGACACGTCATTCCTGAAAATGGGCAGGCTGAGATTGGTAGATCTCTTAAGCTTGGGAGTTCTGAGTTGCAGGGGGGATAATATTAATTGAGTGTTCACACTCTTTCTGGCACCAATGTGGTGAGCCCTCTGGGAGGAGATACCATGGAGAATGAAGAAAGAGAGAGAGAAAGAGAGATAGACAGACAGACAGACAGACAGAGACAGAGAGATACAGAGAGAAAGACAGACATACAGAAAGAGAGAGACAGAGGCAGAGAGTGACAGAGAGAGACAGACACAGATAGAGACAGAAAGAGATAGAGACAGAGAGGAGAGGAGAGAAGAGAAGAGAAGAAGGAAGGGAGAGGGAAGAAGGGAGAAAGAAAGAAAGAAAGAAAGAAAGAAAGAAAGAAAGAAAGAAAGAAAGAAAGAAAGAAAGAAAGAAAGAAAGAAAGAAAGAAAGAAAGAAAGAAGGAAAGAAAGAAAGAAAGAAAGAGAGAAAGAGAAAGGAAGGAAGGAAGAAAGAAAGAAAGGAAGGAAGGAAGGAAGGAAATAGATCATGGAGTTCTGAGGAGTTTATATTCTATTCTAGAGGCAATAAGTAACAATTTAGCTAAATATGGATATATACACACATATAAGCATTACATAAAATATATAATAAGCAATGTATAATATAATATGTGTTATATTATAAGCTATGTGTGTACATGTGTATGTATGTATATATGTATAGCTTACAATGTTTCAGGAGTAAGCTTCAGGATGTTACAATGCAATATTTTTATAGGAAAGTAGAGTGGTTAAAAAAGGGATCTGAAATGCAAAGGGGGAAGATTTCACCGTTGGGAGGAGGGTAGAGAGTAGAAGAGTGTCATACTGAGGAAGAAAGGAAGAAAAAGGACTGAGGTAGACTTAGACTTAAAAAAAAAAAACAACTAGATTTGTGGCCTCTCCTGAAGAGGAGGGAGCCAGACGCTCTGACAAACAAGCAGCTTTTTCTCCTCTAAGGAAGGCATATTTACTAGAGCCAGAGAAACTTGAATCTTGATAGTAAGAGCTCATCCAGTAACGGTCAGAGGGAGAAGCAAAGAGTAGTTGTGGTGGATGATTTCTCTGCTCCAGGGTACCAAGGTAGCTATTTGTCAACCTAGTAACAAAAATAGAGAGATCACTGTCATCCTTGGGCATGTATCTAAGACATAACAGAGAGCCTCCCAGAATTGATTCAAACAGATGACCACCTGCTGCTTCTAGTGATTCACTTGGACCCAAATGATAATGACAGAAGGAACTCAAGAAACATTGTCAAAGATTAAAAAGTCCTGGGAGAGAAACTCCAGGCAATAAGAACACAGGTCATGTTTTCCTCACAGTTATCCATTGAAGGCAAGGGAAACAGAAGAGATGAATCAGTTAGGGAAGTAAACATCTGCCTAAGAAAATTGAGTCAGAGAATGAGATTCGGACTTCTGGCCCACGGTTTTAAATACAGAGATAACAGCTTTTTGACCTGCAATAGAGCACTCCAGACAAAGGCAGATATTAGTATATTTTCCCAATGTCTGACTAACCTAATCAAAGGGCTTTAAGGTGAAAAAAAAAGGGGGGGAGTGGAGGAAAGGAGAAAATTGTCTAAATATATCTAACAAGCTAGATACCAGAAAGAGTAGTTAAAATAAAGAAAGAAGAAGAGTTATATTTGAGATAGTCAAAAATTCATGACAGACAAAATCCAAGGAAGGGTCCGGTAGAAAAACCCATAGCTCCAAGTTTAATTAACAGGCAAAAAGAACTACAGCAACGAAGCAAATTTGATCTCATGGTATTACTAGGACATGATAGGATAAAGCCAGTGACTGTAGGTATATCTTATGTAAAAGAAAAGGGATAGGTAAAAGGGATATTCAACTAGGCAAACACATGTGAGAAAATCCAGGAATCAGAAGGAGAAAGCATGGAGAGCATTTGGGTGAAGATTAATGGAGGGAGAAACAGAAGCTATTTCTTCATCAGAAAATATAATAGACCATCTGGACAGACAAAGGAAATAGATTAGGAGTTTGGGAAATATCACAAGCCAAGTATAGAGGCATGACACAGTAGTGTTGGGGGACTTCAATTATGTAAATATCTACTGAAGCGCTCTCTCTCTGTCTCTCTCTGTCTCTCTGTCTCTCTCTGTCTCTCTCTCTCTCTCTCTCTCTCTCTGTCTCTCTCTGTCTCTCTCTCTCTGTCTCTCTCTCCCAAAAGTAAAATGCTCAATAATTTCTTAACTTACCTTACTGATAAGTTCAAATTTCAAAAGGTGGAGAAAGCAAAAAGAGATTCTATAACTAAATCTGATTCTCCCCAGCAAGGAAAAATTGATTAATAGAATGGAAATGATGGGAGCCTTTGGGGAAAGTAACCAGAGTTTATGAAAAAGGACAGGGAAGGTGGTCATGGTTGTGTTTTAGATTTTATTTTTTAATTTTTTTCAAATCTTCTTTAAATCATTACATTTCAAATATCAAGAAACATGAACATTTGCATATACAAAGAAGTGGAAAAAAGAGGATTTTGCATGATGCTATAAATCTCTATTAAGTATCTTGTTTTGTAAATATCACAAATACATTATAGTAGATCTATCCTTGTCTGTGTCACCCTCTAAATTTCATTCTGCTCTCTTCTGTGTGATTATATAGATGTTTCATTGGTGTTCTTTTTTTCTTCTTTTTTTTTTAACTTCACTCTCCCAAACCCTGATCTCCAACCCCAAATAAAAGTTCTCCCTTGTAACAAATAAACAAAATCACAAATGTCACAAAAACAAATCTACACACAGAATATATTTGAAACAGCACCTCTAGTCCTCTACCTATCAATCAAGAGTTGAGAAACAAGATTCATCATTGGTTCTGTGGGATCATAGTTGGTTATTTCATTGGTTAAAGTTCTTATGCTTTCACACTTATTTTTCTTTACCATGTTGTTGCTATCGTATACTTTTTTTTCCTAGTTGTGTTCACTTTATTCTGCACAAATTCATACAAATCCTTTTAGGTTTCTCTGAATCTCTTCTTTGGTCATGTCTTAAAGTTTAATAACATATCTTTTATCTTAATGCCACTTAACTTATTCAACAATTCCCCTATTACGGGTTACCTATTATGTTTCCATTTCTTTGGTATAACAAAAAGTACCTCCATAAATATTTTATTTATGTAGAGAAATTAACCATTTCCTCTTTCTTTGGGAGTATATGCCTAATAATTAAGAGCAATATCCTGAAACCCTATCCCATGCCTGCTACCTTTCCTTAAAAGATATTGAAATCATCCTAAAGCCTGAATTAACTCAGAAGACTAAGGCTTGGATCATTAACATAGTTCCCTGGTACAGACCTAGTAGTGGTATTGCTGGGTCAAAGGGTATGTATGCACAGTTTTAGTCTTTATATTTATTTATATATAAATGACATATTTTTATATTTATTTTTATTCTTTGAGCAAATTGTTTTCCAGGGGTGGGGTGAATAGATAAGTGAGGGACTTTTAGAGGAGTGGCTAAATTAAGGAATAACAGGTAAGGGGAATAGATAAGATAATAGGAATAGGGTGAATAGAGAGGCTGAGAAGGAAAGTAGTGAGTAAAATGAAGAGAAGGAAATTCACAAATAGTAATTATAACTTTGAATGTAAATTAGAAAAAATAATAAAATTATTTTGGGAAAACAGAAAAGTCAAGAATATCAAAGGAAGTAGTGGGGGAAAAAAAGCATAAAGGAAGGAAGTTTAGCAGTACCAGATCTTAAACTCTATTATAAGGCAGCAATTATCAAAACTATCTGGTACTGGCTGAGAAACAGAAGGGTAGATCAATGGAATAGAGTAGATATACAACTTACAGCAGCAAATAAACATAAAAATCTTGTATTTGACAAGTGTAAAGACAAGATTTTGGGATAAGAATTCATTATTTGATAAAAATTGTTGGGAAAACTGGAAATCAGTATGCAGAAACTGAACACATACTAGTATTTTACACCATTTACCATGGTAAGATCACAATGGATACATGACCTAACTATAAAGAGATTTTTCCAAGAAAATTAGAAGAACACAGAACATATTACTTATCAGACTTATGGATAGGCAAATAATTTATGAATAAACAAGAGAAAGAAAGCAAAGTTAGGTGTAAAATGGATAATTTTGATTACATTAAATTTAAAAAATGTGGAAGAATAAAACAAATGTAGCCAAGATCAGAAGGAAAGCAGAAAATTGGAGGAAAACATCTTCCAAATTGTTCTCCTGAATGATCGGACAAGTTCACAACTCTACCAACAGTTCATTAGTGTTTCTATTTTCCTTCTTCCTCTACTGTATGTCACTTCTGATGGGTGTGAGGTGGTACCTCAGAATTCTTTTAATTTGTATTTCTCTAATCATTAGTGATTTGTAGTATTTTTTTCACATGACTATTGATAGCTTTGATTTCTTCTTCTGAAAACTACCTGTTCATATGCTTTGACCTTTTATCAATTGGGGAACGGCTCTTATTTTTATAAATTTGACTCAGTTCCTTACATATTTGAAAAATACTTTTATCAGAGAAACTTACTATATATATATATATATATTTAAATATTACTTCATTGTCTAAGTATCTTTTTAGTCAAACGTAGTTTCTTTGATTATCTCTTTTAATTAGGCCTATTCTCAGTTTTGCTTTGCCTGAGATCATGATTACTACCGCTGCCTCTTTTACTTCAGCTGGAGGATAATATATTCTGCTCCAGCCCTTTATGTTAACTCTGCTTCAAGGATGTCTTTTGTAAACAAAATATTGTTGGATTCTTGTTTCTAATCCATTCACTATCTATTTCAGTTTTATGGGTGAAAACATCTCATTAGCATTCATAGTTATGATTACTAACTGTGCAATTTCCTCCATTCTATTTTCTTCTCTTTCTCTCTGTCTGTCTGTCTTTCTGTGTGTATCCCTCTCTATGTCTGTCTCTCCTGTCCCTCCTCAAAAGCCTGTTTTGCTGTTGACCACTACCTTCCTTGATCTGCCCTTCCTTTTATCATCCCATCCTTGTGTCTTTTATCCCCTTTCCCTCCTATTTCCCTACTATGTAATATGGATTTCTATTCCCAACTGAGTATGCATGTGTATGTGTGTGTGTGTGTATTTGTCTCTCTTTGGAGCAGCTCTAATGAGTGAGGTTCATGCATTATCTACCTCCCCCATTTTCTCATCCTCTATAAAAGCTTTTCTTTGCATGACGCTTATGTGAGAAAATTTTCCTCATTCTACCTCTCTCTCCATCTTCCAGTGCATCCTCTTTCTAACCTTTTTATTTATTTATTTTTGGAGCCATCTCTTTTTTTTTTTTGTTTGTTTGTTTGATTTTTGAAGTTCGTTAAGAGTTAAATCACCTGTTGTTGTTTAATCATTTCAGTTGTGTCTGACTCTTTGTGATGCCATTTGGGATTTTCTTGTCAAAGATACTGGAATCATCTGCCATTTCCTTCTTCAGCTCATCTTACGTATGAAGAAACTGGGGCAAAAATGGTTAAGTAATTTGCCAGTCTCACAGCTAGTGAGTATCTGAGATTTGAACTCAAACCAGATTTGAACTCACTCTATCCCCTGAGTCACCTAGCTTCCAAGCTAAATAATTTGCCAGTGTTTTATTTCATTCCTTTCTCAAATGTGAGCTACTTGACCAGTTAGGTGAGCTACCATACTTAAGTACTACAAGGAACATCACTGGGTCAAAGGGTATGTTTGCATAATTAAGTGACTTTGGGAGCATAATTCCAAAATACTTTCCAGAATGACTGGATGAATTTACATCTCTACCCACAGTTCTTTAGTGTGATGGTCTTCCTGCATCCTCTATATCTAATGTCATGTCCCTTTTTCATCATCTTTATCAATCTTATAGCTATGAGATTTAACCTCAGAACTGTCTTTATTTGTATTTTTTTTTTTTTGGTTAGGCAATGGGGTTAAGTGACTTGCCCATGGTCACATAGCTAGTAAATGTTATGTGTCTGAGGCCGAATTTGAACTCAGGTCATCCTGAATCTAGGGCCAGTGCTCTATCCACTGCGCCATCTAGCTGCCCCTTTTATTTGTATTTCTTATAAGGAATACTTAGAGTATTTTTATGTGACTGTTGATAGGTTGCTTTTCTTTCTTTGAGAAAAATAAAGGGCTCTGTCCTGGTCCCTCTTCTCTTCTCCTTTGATAATGCTTTAGTAGATGACCTCATAAGCTCCCATTCAATTATCATCTCTATGCTGATGATTCTCAAATTCAATTACCATCTCTACACTGATGATTCTCAAATCTACCTATTGTGCCCATACTTCTTGCTGTCCTCCAGTCTCATATCTCCAACTGCCTTTCAAACATCCCAAATTAGATGTATAGCAGACATCTTAAACTCAATATGCATAAAACTGAACTTTTTAGCTTTCTCTCTAAATCTCTCCCCCTCCTATCTTCCCTTTTACTGAAAAGGACTTCACCTCACCATGTTCTCATTCAACCTAGATATGTCATCCTTGACCCTTCATTGTCTCTAACCTCCCACATCCATTCTGTTTCCAATGACTGTCAATTTCACCTTTGCAGCATCTTCCTGATACACCCCCTTCTCTCCTCCAATGATCCTACCACCCTGGTGCTGGTGCTTACCACCTCATGCCTACACTTGCAATAGCCTGCTAGCAAGTCTGCTTACCTCATCTCTCCTTAAAGTACAAGTCCAGCAATATCAGTCCTATACTGTCTATCACCTCCAGGATAAAAGAAAAAACAAAAACAAAAATAAGAAAAACAAAAACAAAACAAAACAAAACAAAATCCTCTATTTGGCATTCAAAGCTATATACGTAGCTTTAGAGACCAAGGAAGCTTGGATGTAGAGGATGATGAAGCCCATTGCAAAAGCAGTGCCAACTGCATTAGGCCAAAGAAGCCAAGATGTACTCTACTATCTCTGAAGTTGAAATGGGCATGTGAATTTCTATATACACTCCAAAAAAATTTAGTGCTAGTGGTTAAGAGCTGAAAGACAAAGTAAATAGGCAAGAAAAGAAAATAAGGTTGGAGATAGAGGCCCCAAAAAGCCTAATCCTTCACCTACTAAACTTTCTAAAGTTCTTTGTCCTTGGAATCAAATGTCCCTAGGTAGCAGTGACAGTGATATGTTAAGTGTTTTGCTACATACAGGGTCGTGTGTGGACAGGGTTCCCAAGTGACAATATTATTTCATCTACTTGCAGCATATATGCCTACAGTCTATGTAAAGAGTATGAACAGAGTAAAAAGGACTATCCATATTTATATTATGTTAGAATCACCCAGCTTGGAGCTCTATATCGGTGTCATCGGTATCAGAAAGGTTTGACGCCATGGCTCTAGTATGACCAACCGAGCAAATATCTCTGGAGTTTCTGTGTTGATCAATACCAGTTCCCACCTATTCAAAGTATTGGACAAGTATAAATAACTTTATTGTAGCTAATCTTTATGATATCTAGTTTGGTGAACATATATACAGGGTAGTATTTGTCCACTCTTTATAGTTTAAAGCCCTGTAACCCAAGTCCAAAATCTCATTGTTATGGGATTCTCTCCTCCTTGGTGATCAACACCCCATGCCTACATGAGGGGCTTGGTGGAGTTAGAGGGTGAGAAAGAGGAAGGTCTTTACTCTCTTGAGGTCTTGGATATCTCTTCAGGCTCTTTGGAGAGCTCAGGAGTCTCTTTGGATATTTCTGGTATCTAGCTTTGAGAGAGAAGATGGATGTTGCCAACCCTATTGTAGGTGGCTGAAAGGAAAATAAAACTCTGGGAAGGAGCTGACCCAAAGAAGCTAGTAGTCTCTTTTGTGCTCATACCTTAAACTTACTTCAGTAGAGACTTTAGAGAATTTTCCCTTGGGTGAAATCTGGGACTGTCTCTGATTGAATTCAGTTACCTCATTTCCAGTGGGAGATCTCCATCACTCTGTATTGTTTAGTATATATTTTCCTATGTATACTTTCTCTGATTTCTGTTTTGCTGTAGACTTGGATAAATGGGTTTCTTGGCTATTTACTATATGTATTTACTGAGGAGCTGATATTTGGTGGGACAGAAGACAAGCCCTGTATATAAAGGTTGGGGTCCTCTTTTCCCCCACTAATGACAGCATTTAGTTTAACTTGAACCTGAAGACTACATTCCCTAGGCTAATAATATTTAATGGAGTAGATAGATACTTAGGTACCACAATGCAGATAAATAGGCATCTAGCCTGGTACTGCCTCTTTCTGAAGAGAACAGAGTGGCCAAACTTTTGGCTCTAAACATCTTGCAGGAAATAAAATCTCCCTTGGAGTAGGGTGAAGGGAATAAACAGCCTTGAGCCATAGACTCATTTCCCATCCTACTTGTGGGGGATAGCTTCATCACAACTCTTTTGATTAGATTTCCAAGATACTGGGTAAATTCATACTTCAGGCTACTCTGTGGGTCCATATCCACTCAAAATCTCAGCCCCTGAGCTCTTCCTGCTGTATTTATATTTCCTTCACAACTAGAAGACATGATGAGCTCAAAGCAAAGTCATTTAATGAAATACAATAATAGGAAATTCACAATCGAACATTCACACTCCCCATATAAACATGGGGTGCATCTTCTAAAAGAAATAGCACCCTTTCAGTGGCGATGGTGAACACATACATTCTCAAAGGGCACACTTATGAGCTTACATCGGGGAAGAGACAACCAGCACCTCCACCTCTGTAGGATCACCGATGTCTTTTGGTGAAAACATCACAGTGTTCTCACTGGACCTACCGCCTGAGGGTCATGTCACTCCACATGTCCTCTGTTGGTCTTATCATGACCGCTGGGGATGCATCATATGTTTTTGAGTCAATTGTTCATAACTTTTATGTTCCCTTTACTCTTGATTCTAGTTAACATTTGTTGAATATCTGCAGTGAGATTGGAAGTTCATGGAACCACTTTGCCTTAAAATATTATAATCTAGTAAGGCCCACAGCCTTTTCATTTCTTCTTCACTTTCATCTTTTTTTAACACCTAAGTGATACTCTGTCTTTTGCTAATGCTGTATTTGTACTGATAACTTGGAGATTACTTCCTTAGTGAGGCAATATTGCCTAGTGAGTATAGTTCTGGATTTGGAGTCGGGAGAGACCTGAGTTTCAATCCTTCCTTACTAGCTAGTGACCACAGACAAGTCAATTAACCTCTCTGAGCCTTGCCCAACACTTTGAGATTAGACATTGTACATAGCTCATGAGCTCTGTCAGTTGAGGGAGTTTGTATGCATGCCTGAAAAATTGTAGGTCCTTGATGCACCAAAGTGCTTAGAAACTGAGTGTCAGACTAATTTCCTAGGAGAGTTTTTCTGTTAGATGAAGCCTTCTCTTTGGTAGAGGCTATGTGGTCATGTTCCCCTTTCTTTTGCTCTTCGTATAATCACCAGCTATCTCACCACCATCTTATTTTAGACCCCACAACAATTTGAGCTTCAGAGCAAAAATGGAGCTTCTCTTCCCTAATAATAGTAATAATATAATAGTGACTTGGACTCATCCGCTTCCTTTTTTCCTCAGAACTCAAAGTGCTTTCACATATATTATCTCATTTTGTTCTTACAACATCTTTTTATTTATGGAGGGATAGTTGGTTTTTTTATGCCTATTTTCTACTGCAACATTTATCTTCTCATCGTTATCCTCCTAATCTTTTTTATTCACAAATTGGCATCATTTTGCTTCTCTTTCTCTTTCTCCTTCCAAATAAGTAGCTACCCAATGCTATCTTTTGCCAATCACAGACAAAACATTCATCAAACAGCATCATTCTTTCAGCACGAATAAAACCATTCAGATGGCACCAGCCACATCTCAACTTCAGAAATTTTGCTGTCTCTTCAGCTATCTGCATGATACACTTGGCACATCATCGACATATTTCTGCAGAGTCTCAGGCATATCTACCAACCTCCAAATAGCTGGATTGCACAAAAATAGGGTTCATAATAGGCTGGTTAGAACAACAATAGTAGTAATAATGAAGTGTAAGAAATCATCCCACTGAATTTATTTAAATTTTAAAACATTATGCAGGTTGGTTGTTCCATACCCCAGAGGGAAATAGAAAATCAGCCCTCCCAAGGGCTTTTGTTTCTATCTCCCGTGGAATATTTTTCACTCTTCCTTTAAATATAAATGCATAGTCTGGGAAATGTAACTTTCCAGCTGCCTACCAACTCCACAGAAACCATACAGTAATCATTCTTGAAGTGAATTGGGGGAGAAGACAGTCACCTAAAAGCAATAAAGGTCATTCTTTCCCAGGCCTGGAACAACAGGATTTCTCTAAATCTCATTAGAACCTGTTTCTGTTTAATAGTTTAGGAGGAGGAGGGGTGAGGAGAAGCTAAAACAAGCCCAAGAAGGAAGCCACCAAGGCAAGCAATCTGGTATCATTAATGTAAGAGCTGTCAGGAATCTAGCTTGTAATAACTGGAACAGACAGAGCCTTTTCTGGGAGTGAACCTAAAGATTCAGCAGCCAGCAGGGAAAATGACATTTACATTGAGATGTAAATTGCAGCCAGTGACACTACTCATTTATGAAAGATGGGTTTATTTTGGTTGTGGGAAAGCTAAGTTGAAACCCTATACTTTACTTTTGCTGGCAAGTCCTATAGCAATCCAGGTCAAATTGTGGCCTGTACCTGACAAATCCAGGGTATTTTTGGTGTTAAAATGTGCTTGTTAGTACAGGGAAAGAGGAAGCCTGCATAAAATGAAAACCAAATTAGCTGAAGGATTTCTAAATTCTATCAGGAAGTCCATTGCTCCTGGTGCATCTTCAATTAGTTGCATAAGAATCACAACCAGGGCTGAGACATAATTTTGGGCAATGGAAATAAGAAGAAGGCAATGTGGTTTAGTTAATGAACTGAAAGCTGGCCACAGAATCAGGAAGGCTTGGGCCTTAGCCATGCCTCTGCTTCATGTTGACTATGCGGGACTGGCCAAGTCTCTCCACCTGCAGGAGCCTTGGCAACTCTTGAAATCATAAACTGCAGAACCCACATTGTGATAGAGAGAGTTTCCTCACTGGGAATGCCCATTAACAATGAAATCACCTGACCAGTCCACAAATACATAAGAATTCACTACCACTTAAGTCACAATTAAGGTTTACAAAGCACCTTCCTCACACCAAAAAGATGAGGTTGGTGTTCTCATCTCAGCTTGAATGTCAGTGGTCATTTAAGGGTCAGAGCAGAAGTAGAACCCCGTTTTCCTGGCTTCAAGTGCAAGTTACTGGATAGCCATTATAAAACACTACAAAGACCACAACCCCTGATGCACATCTGGAGAGGGATGCACAGCTAGATAGTCTCACCTCCTGTTGCTCTCCTGGCCACCTTCCCTCAATCTCTGCTGCCACTCCTAACTTCCCAGGGGAACTCAGACAAAAATCATCATTTAGTTTGAAATGGAGGAAAAAAGGAAGTCTATGGAGCAGAAAAGCCTTAGGAGTGGAACTAACCAGTGACTGAGTTTCTCGTAACAATCATTTTCCTCTAATCCCTCCATACCCAGAGAAAGTGTTTCACAATGATGCACCCTAGAGACAAGCGGTGTATTTCATAGAATTGGGGATTTTGAAAGGTTATTCAATTCACCCTCCTATCTCCTGGCACAGACAGATTGTGCTCTATCCTTTTGTCTCTTCTTTTCAAGTTTCCTGAGGATATTCTTCAACCCCCATTGATAATGTGTACTAGGATGTCAAAGTCTTTATACTGAGCTTCCATTACATATATATCACCAGACTCAGGAGACCGCATGAGAAAAGGTATATTGTTCGATTTCAGATGGGTTTGGTTATATCATTATATCTGCCTCTCTTTGAAGCTTCACTACACTCTCACATGACAGAGGAGTGTTGGGGCATACATTCCAAAATCTCTCTCTCTGTCTCTCTCTTTCTCCCATCTATTCCACTAGAGAAAGGCTTGTTATTTTTCAGGTATTGAATCCGAATACCAGACAACAATTAATGCTTTCAACAAGCAAGACAAATGGGCATCTATCTGCCTGGCCCCAAGATTCAAGACAAGGCAAGCACATAAAGGAGAGCCATATCCTCAGAGAGGCATTTTTCTGCCTTTAATTGTTCCAAGGGACCTCTAAATTAAACAGCACTGGCTTTAGATCATATTTGAGTGGAAGGCCTCGTCTCTCAGGTAATTTTTTTCAAAGTTTATTGAGCAAAGTAAAGAAGACAGGAAACATTGAGTGTGAGTGTTAGGAGGGGATTAGGTGTATAATGACAATAGACTCCGACAGAAGCTGCTTAACAGAGATATTTTTCAACATGTATTTTGTCAGCTGACATTGTCACTTCAATTGTTTATTTGAGGACTGTCTTGAAAATCTGCCAGTGGTCTTCAGGGAGCTCCATGATAGTGAGATATTTTTCTCTGATAACATTTGAGGGTATTTTTATCCTATACCTCCATTGGTGATAAATCATTCTGTATCTATGATAACTATTATGGTGAGAAACTCTTCTTAACCCAGCCACATAGTAGGCACTTAATAAATGCTTATTGACTTAGCTTGCCTTTTAAGCTAATATGATAATACTAATTGCTTTGTTTGATGGAATTGAGATTAAAGATAGGGAAAGGATAAGGATAGGGAAGGGAATAGGGGAAAGGGGTAGGGATAATGATAATGATAAGGATAGGGATAGGGATAGGGATACCAATGGCCCTGTGATTTCACCAGCAGAGGAAGCTTGAGATAAGGAGACCCAGCCTTAGAAAACAAACAAAACAAAACCTGAAACAAAATGTATCAGTAAAAATGAAAATGAAAACAAATGCTTAAATTCCCAAAATAAGATACTGATGCATTTTTTCCCCAGTGGGCTCAGGAACAGAAGCTAATTGATAACAATTCTTTCCCAAGTGCCATGCAGACGGAAACAACCAACAGTGGGAAAGAACAACATGGACACCAGTGAAGGGAGGAGGGAGCAATAATTATGTCTGTTCTAAGTAACCTTGGGAAAATCTTAGTGAACCCTTATGCTGTGCATTAGACAATAGTTTTATATAAACATTAGGACAGATTATTGCAAATAAACGTATTATATGTCTTAATTTTGTTTTTTTGTTTGTTTTTTGGTCATAATAACAAACATTTGAGCCCAATAGCTAGTAAGCAAGCAGAATAATAAACCTAAAGGAAAATCGATTCTTTTGATCTAATAGGAAGAACAGCTTGCTGGATTGATTAATTTAAGTATCTAAGCCATCCTGAAAATAACATTTACTGGGTTTTATTACTGGGTTGGTTGTGATAAAATAACTCTCATAAGGAGTATAAAACATACAGCTTAATGCCTGCAAATGATATATGCTAGCTAGAGATGGCCTCCTAAGAGAAAGAAAATATGTCTGTAATCAATTAAAAGCCAAATAATTATTGAGTACCTACTATGGGCAATGCACACAATAGGTATTGAGGGAAATAAAAACAAGATGTAATTCCCTCCCTCGAGACTTACAATGTACTTTAAGAAGTTGGATCTGCCGAAGAGAAGGAAGAGGGAGTGGGCCTAAGATTCCATTAGTATAGGCAACTCTCAGATAAGGAAACTCTACCAAGCCAAGGAATAACCTTTTTCTGCAACCTATAGTTGTCTTAGAGAGTTGCCTAGAATCAATAAGTCTACAATCATTTTATAAGAGCTAACTATGTGCCAGGAATTGTGCTAAGTGCTGAAGAATTCAACAAAAACCAATCACTATATAATAAGGTAGACGATATGTAAAGAACTCTGTAAGAGACAAAATTTTATATAGGGTAAATTGGAGATAATTATCAGAGGGAAGTCACTAGCATTCTGGGAAACTGGGAATATTTTCTTATAGAAGGAAGTATTTTAGCTGGGCTTGAAGGAAACCAGGGAAGTCAAGAGGTAGAGAAGAGAAGGAGAGAATTGTAGACGTGAAAATGCACAGATGAGAAACAGTGTCTTGTGCAACCAATAACAAAGAGGACAGTATAACTAGACTACAGATGACATGGGGAGGGTGATAGGAAGGTTTCAGAAGACTAGGATGGTAGCAAGGGGACAGGTTATGCAGTGCTTTGAATACCACTTGGAGGGAGGAAGTGGGAGAGAGAAAAATGCTTGATATATGAAAACAAATTAAACAAACAGACAGCCACACGTATTCCTCATTTCCCAGCAATGGGCATTAAAATAGAAAACTTATGCCCAGTAGCACAGCACCAGATAGAACCATCACTAAGGCATTGCAAGGTTTAACCACTTTAGCTGAGGAGTTGGCAGAGAACTCTGAGACAGATAATTAATTAAAGGGATGGTTAGAATATTAACTGCTGTAGGATATTGTATAGTTCCATGCAATAAGGCACTAGCACAACGATTGATAATCTCACTGAAGATTATTCCAGTAGGACCCATAGTGGGAGTTCAGAGGGCAGGCTCTGGCAATATAAAGATGATGATTGAAAGTACCGATGAGACTTTCCACAGTGATGGAGAATTCAAAATCAAGTTAAGGAAATTAGAGGATAAGGAAGTTGGGAAGGTGTGGGAACCAAATCCTTATTAAAGAAAAAATGGGTAAATTGTGAGGAATGTTAACAGTTTGGTTCCCACAGAATTGATAAGAAAACAGGACAGGGGGAGATTAGGTTATTGATTAATTGATTTCTTGGTTTATTGGTTTACACAAATATGTAAACAAGATAAGGGAGTGAATGGGATAATATAGGGTGAAGCCCCCTCAGGGGAATGAACTAACCCCGACCTCAGTTACTTTTCATACTTACGACTGTTGCAAGACTGAACCCAGATGCCTTGCAGCACATTCTGGCTAAACCGGATGTTCCACGTGACTAAACCGGATGTTCTGGTTGTGCAAAGAGACCACTCCCCTCTAACTTGTTTCAAACTTCCTTCCGTAGAATTCTGCGAATAGATTGTGCCCCTAATATACCCAGCCAATGGGTTGAGGGGAAGGGGGTTATGGCAGAGACATTGCGGATAGGGTCTATATATTCTGCTTTACAAGACACTCAGGCGCACACCCTGGCTGGAGTCATGTTGAGCAAATGCTGGGTGTATCCTTTCTCATGAGAAAGCAATAAAACTCCTTTTTGCCTTTCTTAAAAAAAAAATAAAATAAAATAGAAAACTTAGGAGCTGATATTCTGCTGTTAGAATATGTGTGTGTGTATGTGTATAAAATACTCAGACCTGTTCTACCATCCCAAATGGCTGAATCAACATGTAGATGAAGCTATTTCATCCCTCTGCCCCAGGCCGAATATTTGTACTATTTGTCGTATCATGACTATTGGGGGGAAGAATTCACCTGGGGTCATGAAAACACAAAAATAAGGTGAGAGGATAGGATATGAGGGAGAGAATGGAAGTGAAGTGCACATAACCCATCAGACACCACCCACTGAAGTAACGGGTAAAGATGTGCTGATGTTGGGGCCATAGCAGAGAAGCTAGAAGTGGGTGCAGGAATCACCATTTGTTCCAGATTGCCCATGGAGGCCCCATGATACCCTGGAGGAGGTTTGAAATCTGAACATCTCAACTTGTTTGTCTATTGAGCTCCTGGGATTTTGTCTTGCCTGTGGACCGTCCCCTTGCTCCTCTTCTCCACCAAAAAATTAAAAAAAAAAGTTTAGGTTGCCTAGTATAGGCAGGAGTGGATCTATGTTTTTTATGTCTAGGTTTTTATGTTTTATATTTTGTGTCTATTTTTTAAATTTGTTTTAGAACTTTTTTTCCCATGTGGGTAGGGGCTAAATTAGATTCTAATTGAAAATATTCACTACCTGAACCAAGTAGATTAAAAATCACCAGACACACCTTACAATAGATCAGTAAAGATGACAAAAAAGGAAGAGGATATGGGAAAAATGAAACATTGATGTAGTGTTGGTGGACCTGTGAATGGGTATAACCTCTGTGTCTCTCCATCTCTCTGTCTATCTCTGTTTCTCTCTGTCTTTGGATGTGGCCCATGTGAGAAATTGCTTCTCGGGAATAATGTGAAGTTATACAAAGTTATTGAACATGTCTTTTGACCCATCTATGGCACTGGTATGTCTATACCCCAAAGACATTAAAGAAATAGGAAAATATCCTATACATATAAAATATTTGTAGCAATTATTTTTCTGGTGGCAAGAAAATCAGAAACTAAATACCCTGAGGAATGACTGAATAAATAATGAAAGATGAATGTGAAAGAATGCTGTTGTGCTATAAGAAATTAGGAAACAGAGAATTTAAAAGAGACATGGAAAGACATACCAACTGATACATAATAAAGTGGGGAGAACCAGAAGAATTCATACTATAACATAAACATTATAGAATTAATATTTTAAAGACTTATTTTTGTAAACTGATGAATAAAATGGGAAGAATCAGGAAAACAATTTATACAATAACAACGCTATAAAAACAAACAATTTTAAAAGCTGTTGGAGCTGTGGTTAACACAATAACTATCCGTGATTCCACTGTTATTTGGTCAGTCAGGTAGCATTCATTAAGCATCTTCTATGTCTCAGGCATTGTCCTGAGTGCTGAGAATACAAAGAAAGGAAGAAAAAAAAGTAGACCCTGTTTTCAAGGAGTTCACAGTCAAAAGGGAAGACAACATGCAAATATTCAATTAAAGTTTTAAATGTCTCCTACAACACCAGATATTGGAGACATAAAAATGAATGAATTGAAGAAAAAACTAATCACTAGCTTCTTTGTTGTGGTGATAATTCAGATTTAAACAGTTATTATATTCATATTCTAGACTTATTTAATCACTTGATCCCATTCTTAAGTGAATATTTTCATTTTAGAATAGAATCGTGAAAGGCTAGATTGCCTCTATTTGTTTCTTCTTGGGTGACGTGGTTATACAAGCCAATAAATCTTAAAGAAAACTGACTTTGAGAATAGGATCAAGTGATTAACCTCGACAAATTGGGATTTGGCAAGATGTGATTGGTGTTAGATTCCAAAGGCATAGGACCTGACAAAAGATAATCATATAGAGTGGAACTGGATGGCCAAGGGGTAAAAGTTAGGAAGGGAGGAGCCAAAGTGGAGGAAATGGTAACAAGTGGAGGAAATGGTGGTCACAGTGAGGAAGAAGAACATGGTTAGGGCTTATAAGGCATAACGAATGACGAAATGATAAAAAATATGATTAGATAAATGAATTTTAGAATTCACGGACATGGAAATGAAACTGTTGCAGTTGATAAGATGAAGATTATGACCATGTCTGTGTGTAGCTGAGGTGCAATGAAGAAGTAGGTCATTGGAGCTGAGTAGACTGGGAAGTTAGGGTATTCGAGGAAGAATCAATACTTATGAAGTCCCTTAGTGTTAGAGTGGAAAGGAAGATTGTGTCACTAAACTAATTTAGAATGGCGAGAGAATGTGCTGGGAGGTCAGTAGATACACAGCTACCAGAATCTTGATTGGATAAGAAATCAACGAGGGGAGGTTGCTGAGTGATAGAAGTGGTGGGTGAGTGTGGAAGAGGCAATAGAGAACGAAGAATATTCCTGCTATACCTCTGTAACCAATGAGTTGGGAGTATGGATTACAGGGTAAGTAGTATAGGAAAGGGTGACCAGGGATGCAGGGTCATGTGAAGGGAACCAGGTTTCAGTGACTGCTATATTAAGGTAAAACAAATTTCTCCTTTGTTCAATGTTAATGATTTGCGAGTGCCTCATTTCATCCTCATGTTGAACCTGAACTAAGAGGGTACTCACATTAGAGCTGCTGGTCTCTTCCATAATCATATATAATATAGCAAGGATATACAGCGAGGATAAAATCTCCTCCCCTCTTGCCTCCATGTGGAAACCATGTCTGGTCAGTCAGTCATCAGAGCATGGTGTGATGACTTACATGGTTTCAGGAACCCATTAAGTGTGAGAGGCCACTCTACATGGGTTGTTTGGTTTTTTCTTTTGTTTTGTTGTTTGTTTGTTTGTTTTGTTTTTTTATGCGCCAACCAGGAATCTACATTAGGGAAGCTGGGACCAACCAGGCTGTGTTTGGCGGAAGAAGCTGGGTCAGGGAAATCAGGGAAGCTGTGTCAGGAAACCATTGGTTCTATCACATCAGGGAAGTAGCCAGTGAATCTCTACCCCCTGCCCTTACTTCTATTAAATAATCAATTTCTAGTCTTCAATCATCCCAAACTCTTTGATTAAAGTACAAATAAAGAGCTCAAGTGTGCAACTAATACTATTCTAGATGCTGGGGATCCCCTCAGTTTGAAGGAAGCGTGGTAGTGGGAGAATATGGGGAGAAACACAGATAATCTTCCTGGGCACAGAGAACCCTAGTGTTCCAAATCAGAGACAATTATTTGTTTTGTTTTGTTTTTTCAATGTATGTGTCTGTGTATACGTATGTTTAGGAGATAGAAAGAGATGAGGATTCAACTTTGTAGCGTTTTAGAGAAGATAATTGATATTTTTGAAGATCATAGATGTAGGAGAATTAACAAAACAAAAAGAGAATTGTAAATATTTGGTTTGATTGTAAAAAAGTTACCCTCATTAGAAGCAGGTGCTCAGCATGTAACAATTGTGCAGAGTATTAAATACATCTCTATTCGGGGCATATTTTATTTGGTATAATAATAAACTTACGCATACTCCATCTTTGTAATTTGCCATTAAATTTGTAGCACGGTTGTCCCTTTATGATTTAAATGCAAAGGGAATAATATTTAGGACCAGCATATTGCAATTTTCAACTCTATTGGAATATGTTAAGGCAACACCATGCCCAGAAGTCAGGTTAAATTTTGCTCAACATCATCTATATGAAAACTTTTTTATTTTCAGTGCATGTCTTGAGAGCATTCAGCTGTTGTTGTTTTGTTGCTTCAGTTGCATCCCACTCTTCGTGACTGTATTTTTGGGTTGTCTTGGCAGAGATACTGGAATGGTTTGCCATTTCCTTCTCCAGTTAATTTTATAGATGAGGAAACTGAGGCAAATAAGGTTAAGTGACTTGTCCAAGGTCACACAGCTAGTAAGTGTCTGAGGCTAGATTTGAACTCGAAGAGGAGTCTTTCTAATACTTTAGGTCCTTAAAGCATTAGGATGGAATCTTTCAGGTTGTTGACAGCTACACAGGAGAAGATGGGACTAACAGGGTGTTTTGTTGTTTTCAGTCATTTCAGTGATGTCTGACTCTTCATGGTCCCATTCTAGATTTGCTTGGCAAAGATACTGAAGTGGTTTGCCATTTCCTTCTCCAGTTCATTTTACAGATGAGGAAACTGAGGCAAAAAGGGTTAAGTCACTTGCCCAGATGATGAGTCTTCTTGACTCTAGCACCCTATGCACTTTGGCGCCCCCTGGCAGCCATGACAGGGCTTACACTACTAAAATTGAAAATAATTGAAACATCTAGCTTGAAGAAGTACCCATAAGCCTAGAGAGGGCAGGGATAGGGGATGGAGCTGCTCTGAATCCCTCCTTGGTCTTACTCATACTTCAAAAGGAGACCTTGGCATAGAAAAGGAGGAGGATGTATAGTTTATAAGAGAAGGCAGAGTGAGCCTGGACTATGGAACTCCTCCCTGAAAATGGCTTAGGATTGTAGGGGTGGGGGTGAGGGTAGGGGGGAGGTGACTTTAAACAGATAAGCAGATAAGATGAGCTTCAGTGGCAAAAAGAAAGGTTCTGAATCTGCATTTAGGCCAAAATTCTAATTTTTCACTCAGGAGATATCCCTGAAATTTCTTAGTGTAAGAGGGAGGGGAGTTCTATACCCTCCTGTCAATCAGTTTATGGGAATGCGTATAAGAGTTTTAAGTGTGTAATCAAAATGGCCTATATTATCTTTTATTATTACATCATCATCATCATCATCATCATCATCATCATCATCATCATCATCATTATTATTATTATTATTATTGTTATCTTTCTATATGTGTGCACTTCTTTGGTCCAGGGAACAGCTGGTTGGCTAAACAAACAAGCTAAGGGAGATTAAAAAAAAAAAAAGGCCTCTGGGAGCTTTAAATAATTTAAGTTATTTCAGTAGCAAGTCAGTGAAATTGGGAACAATTCCAGTGATGGAACGGAATGGTTCAGATGATTACAGGTTGAAAGTTGGATCCAAGCCCCCGAGAGGGAAACATTCTTGGGGATGAGGGTAGGGGCCTGAGCGGGAAAGCTTCTTTCTCTCTTCTCCTTCTCTCCAACCCAATGACTGCCTTTCATTAACCACATTATCAGAGAAATTAGACCAGTTAAGACACAGCATGTCCATTTGCGAGCAGAAAGAGAAGCACTCTAAGGACGACCATGAGCAAAAATAGATAACCAGAGGCATAAAGATAGCTAAACAAAGGAGGAACCCTCTTCAATGAACCTTATAATTTGTTCTAGAAAAGAATTCTGGTTATGAAATTAAATGAAGACTTCTAGGCCATAAAGGGTGACAAGGTGTGTGTACTTATGGGAAAGTATGCCCTATGGGAGAGTCTCTGTAGCACCTGTTCTTATTCTACTATCTCAGTAAATATCCTTTTAATAAAAAGCTAATTGAGGCCAACTGGCTGATTTTCCAACTTCCAACTGGAAGCTTACCTGTAGGGGCCCATGAGTGCTGGTATTAGAAACCCATATACTCAGGATTGCCCATAGAACCTTGAGAGTCACCTTCTATGTGGTCCTGTGGTCCACCAGTGTAATTGGGAATTAAGGGAGTGAGATTTGGAGATAACCCCTCTTTACCGAAAATCAAGAGTGGGGTTACATACCCACTCTGATTACTGTAATTATAAGAGGCCCAGTGATTACATGATGGTAACTGAATCAATATATCAATCAAAATTATAAACTAGGTGTTGCCAGTCAATCAGCATTTTAAAAATCACTACTATGTGCCAGGCACCATGCTAAGGGCTGGGATACAAAAAAAGGCAAAAGACAATCCTTACCCTCAGGGAATAGATGGTCTAACAAGGGTGGCAAGTGTAGATAAATCCTTAGGCAGTTTGAGAATATTAGTAGGTTTTGGCAGATGATTCCCCAAAGGAAGCATCTTATGATTGGCTAAAAACTGATCTTGTATAAAATCGCAGTCAATACAAGGGTGAGCTCAGACTTTCTGTGGAGGATTCTAGTGTTAAAAATTTCTTTTTCACAGAATTACAGATGCAGGGAAGGCACAGAGAGGGAATCACTCTTGGGGATTGGCAGGGGGAGTTAGGGGAAGATGAGAAAGCGAAACTTCCTTATTGGGGGATTCAATAATGAGCTGTGTTGACCTAGACCAGTGAGTGGTGATTACAATAAGAATCCTGGCTCTGATGAAGCCCTGCCTTCGCCTCCTGTATTTAGTTAGCTCCATGGTGTATACCATCCCTACAATATGTCTGAAATCCTCTTCTCCTGTGAGGTTTTCTAAATCTTCCTTTATACGTCTGTTATCCTGCCATTCCACTCTGCTGCCTTACCCATGTCCTCAAATTTCCTCCACGCTGCTTTCCTTTTTTCCCCTTCTAACATTTTAGTTCTCCAGTGACCTTTCTCGTTTCTTATCTTCTTTTTATTGATTTTTGATCTGGCTTAGCATTTATTCTCAAAACATCTTGCCTCTTGATTCTGTTCAGTGAAATCCTTTCCTTGCTTGCTCCATTTGGGCACTTCCACATCTTAAAAAAATCTCTTCTTTATTTCTAGTGTATTTTTCTTCAGCTTTTCCTCCCCCAGCTTCATAATGTCAGTATATTTAGAAGATCTCTATTTATATTATATACCACTGTACCAACACTTTGGGCAATAATTACTTTTTTTAAAATAAGGTGTTTAAGACTAAAAATAATTATGATTATGTCCTAATGTGCATATCACTAATGAAAATAATAACATACAAAAGCCTACATACATATATGTACACCCATTATGTGTTCCTCTTGTGGCTTATAAAGTGTTATACATCCTTAATGTCAGTGCCAGGATGGTAATGAAATATAAAGTACTAAGCAAAGGTAATATAAAGTACTAGGATGATTAAAAAGAAGAAGTGGGGCGAGGGGGCAGAGACAGAGATGCAGAGACACAGAACCAGAAACTGAGGCAGAGAGAGACAGAGAAACAGAGACAGAAAGAGACTGAGACAGGGAAAAAGAGACAGAGAGAAACAAAGACAGAGACAGGAAGACAGGAGGGGAAACAGAGAGAGAGAGAGAAAGAGACAGACAGAGACAGAGACAGAGACAGAGAAAAATATTTAACTGGGGGAAAAAGTCCACCTCATGTCAAAGGTTAGAAGAAAGGAGAGAGCGTGAGATGACGTCAAAGAGTGCCAAGTTGAAAATGAAGGTCGGGGAGAGAACTCATGTTGAATCCTTTGACTTATAGGTTTAAAAGCAATTTCCAAGTCCTGCACTCTGTCCCTAGCTTAATCATATAATAGTTAAGCTAAGGCCAGAGTGCAGGCTTACTTAAGGCAATTTGGGATTTCCCTGCACTTGAAAGTCATGCCTTTGCCTGGAAGATAGCTAGGAGTAAACTAGCTACTGGCAGTAAATCGATTATCTCACAATCATATGGTAAAAATCTAAGTAAGCCAATAAAATGAGTAATTCAATTATGACTTTAGGTAATAATCATGATGTCATACAAATTTCATCAATTAGGTATTCTTTTTTTTTCAAATTAGGTATTCTTAAGTTATTAAAATTATATCTTATAAATGCTGCAACATTTTGTAGTTTGAACATGTAAAATGGAAATCCAAAAAGAAAATTCATGTTTCTAAAAAATGTTCATTCCAAAGAAGCTTCTGAATGGATATGGTCTTGTTCGTGTCTCTTTTTTCTAATATGAGTGTATTTTAACAGTTATGGAATCTTCTCATGGCTCCCAGTTCTGCCATCTAAGAATGTACCATTAAAAAAAAAAGGGCAATTTTGTATTTGTATATTTCAATCTTGTAGATATAAACTACAAAATAACACAATATTTTATAAGAAATGATTTACAGGTAGAAAACCTTCACTAGAGAAGTAAAATGTAACACCCTTCACTGCTACTCCCCCTATTGGCATTGGAGCTCACAGACCAAGTCACCGGAGAGGGGCTGACTACTTCTCCCCTCATGGGGATTTCTACCATTGTTACTGACAAACCCCCACAAATACACTTGTACTTGAGAATCAGCTAGTTTTTAGGAAATTAGTTTTTAGGAAAGAGATTTACTGATAAGGTAGAACAAGAATAGTTGGAATAAACATTCCCTCCAAAGCCTGGGATATACTCTCCCAAAATTACATACAGAGACTCTGGTATAAAGGGGAATAGTTCAAAGTACAGTGGTACTGAGGCATGCATCTTGAGCACATGTGTGGCAAAGAGAAAGCTAACATTTCCAGGCCCTACAAGACCTTTCTTCCCCCTCCATGAGGTTTTCTTGAAGTTTTCTATGGGGTAGCATATTAATGATAGATAAGTCTTCTACTGAGTGGAATAGCATCTTTGCTGAACTGGTCTATTTACACCTGACATGGTTTGATTTGCAGCAGGGACAGACCACTCTGCTGATGGAGGTAGTACCTACTCACCCTCTGCTTTGGTACTGGGGTATGATAAGATGCCAGCCAATATCCTACAATCTCTTCAGAGCTCTCATTATTCATAAGGTGGCTGACTGAGCATGTCTATCTCAAGGTGATACTTATCAATTTAGAGGAGGAAATGAGTCAGTCAATCAATAAACATTTATTGAGCACCTATTATGTTAAGCTCTGGGAATGCAAATATAAAAAAAAAAAAGAAAAGAAAAGAAAAGAAAGAGCTCCTGCCCTCAAGGAGCTTATAATCTAATAGGGAAGACAACACAGAAAAGGAAGCTAAAAAGTGGAGGAGGGGGTTAGAGAGAGGCATCTGTTTCAAAGGCATAATGGAGAAGTTCCGAAATGCAACCAGGTGGTAAATGAATGCAAGAGAGAAAAAGACTGCTGTGTGATCACATTTGCAATTGACCGGGACACAGGAGGGCCTATCTCTGGCCTCACCTTAGGTAGGCAACTCAATGTATTCCTGTCTTCACACCACTGCAAAAGAAAACAAAAAAAGGAAGGGCTGGATCAGCCCTCTTCAGTTTTGGCTTGGCAACCCTTGAATCATCCGGTCTTTTGTCTCCACAGTCAATTTGAAACCTTGTGTCATCGCATAATACCAGCCTTTTGGTTAATCATTTGTTAATTAATTAAATTATTAATCATTAATTATTAATGTATAATTTATTAATGGCTAGAGATTCCCTGACCGCTTCAAATTTCCACATGATCACTTGGGTGGTAATCAGACAAGAAACATGTGTAAAACGACTGATTGGCATAAGCCAGTCCCTGCCCCCAACCCCTAATAAGACAAAATATCTTACTGTATTTATTCTTTATTTTTTTAAAAGGAAATATTGGACTCAGTAGACCCAATGTTTCTTTCAAACATATATGTCCAGACTTAACCTTATGTGAGAGACTTTTCATATCATTACCTTCTCTCTGAGATTACTTCCCATATATATATGTATATATATATAGTACATATATTCTATGTTACATATTATATTTATTACACATTATATTTATATTTATTATTACATATATGTATAAATATATATGTATATGTGGATAGAATGTAATATATTTATAATTATATTTATTTATATATAATTTATAGAATATAGACTATATTTACATATAATATATTATATATACATATATTTATAATTAATAATATATACATACATATATACATATATGTGGATAGAAGGTAATATCCATATCCATATATATGGAGAGAGATGATTATTATTAACCAATAATTTGGAAAGGTTCACAGCTCTTCCCTTCTTCCAAAATCCTGATTTTAAAAGTTCAGTCTCTTGAAGGACATAGCTGATAATGAGATTGGACTAACATTCTTGTTCAAGACCCCACATTGGTGGAAGCCACTGTCTCATGCTCAGGCTTGTATGGGATGTATATTCTTTGAACAGATAGTCCAAAGTTGTGGGTAGTCTGGTATAGAGATATACCTCTGTCCAAGGGTGACAGGATGTCACTCTCAGCCCCTCATTTTAATATAGCTCACCTCCTATTGTGTTATGCAATCAGACTTGATTGTCACACCTCAGGAACACCTACTCCTTGAACGGTATATAAACTGTGAGCTTGCTGCTATGACTATCTTTGGTTTAAGAGAGATCGCTAAATGACCATCCTTTTATTAATAAACATACTGGCCTTATTAATAAATGATTAAATTACCCAGAAACTGTCTCTTGAAATTATTTTAATTGCCTGTACACACATAAATGTATATACATATATATATGTGTGTGTGTGTGTGTGTGTGTGTGTGTGTATAGGTATATATATGTATGTATATATGTGTGTGGATATATATGTATCCACATACACACATACACAAAGTTCTTTGCATTTTTCACCTCCATTAGAATATGAGTTCCATGAGGGGTCAATAACCATGTTTTGCCATTCTTTTATCCCTAAGACTTAGCACAGTTTCTCATACATAGTAAGGTAGGTACTTAATAAATGCTCGATGATGGTGATTTCAATAATGTTTAAGACTCTATAAAAAATGTGACAGTAGAACATACTTTGTTCAATGATCTACTGAGTATTGATGTCAAGTGATTGTAAAACAGCGAGATGTTTGTTTTCCAATTTATCTGTGCTATTATCAATACAGGTACAGCTTTCAACCATTTGTGACTTTTCATTCTGTGTGAATCTCATATTTGTCCTTTTATAAATGCACCAAAGTGTAGAGGGTGTCACCCATTATTCTGAGACCTTCTTCTAGACCTACTGACATGTGCATACTAATTGAGTATATAACTGGGTATTGCTTTCCTTTCGTTTTCCAGGTAAGTATCTCTTTAATGATCTGTTTTATACTTCTATGCTCCTTCAATGGCACAAAACTTTGTTGGCTGTATATTCCCAGATGTGCCTATCCATTGTGCTTTGAGAGATCTGCAACTGTAATTCTCCAAAGACTCTATGACTTAGTAGCCATGCAGCCATCATCTCAGAGAAGAAAGTGCCTCTACTGATGCAGATCATCACCTTTCTATGCAACTGATAGTCTTAGAGAATTTCAGAGAAAACAGAGTTTAAATGACTATTAAGTTCCTGCAGCCCGGTGTGTAATAGGTGAGTTTGGCAGCCAGGTCTTCCTGGCCTGCAGGTCAGCTCTTTATACGCTGTGCAGCGCTGCCGAGTAATTCAAGGTTTTCTTACTGATGGGAATTTTCTTCAGAGGCTCCTGCCCAAAGATGACATCATCTTAATCATATTAAGTTCTGAAATACTGCAAAGTCTCTTAAGAAATCCATAGTCTTGCAGAAAAAAATTCTTTTAATCATCCATATTGGAAAAATAAAATGGAAAAAAAAATGCAGTTGCCCAAATTATGACAGTCAGCCTAATGGCTGACTTGCCAAATTGTTCCATTAATATGTATAACATGTATAAATTTTATAGATAATGTTCTAGAACTAGGCAATTCAAAGAGACTGGGTAGGTATTTAGAAGTTTTAATAACTCTAAACTGTTAACTGTTGCCAAGGCCCTTTTTTTTAACCTTAATTAATTTCCCCTAGTGTTGCTGAATGACTGGAAACTTTGATCCCAGATTAATTTATATTATAATGAATCCATTGGAAGAATCATGGCAGGCATAACCCTATTGTAGTGTGTTACCCTCTCCTCCAAAAATGTATTTTTAAAAACTGTGCTATCATTTATGTCTGGACCTATGATTTCATCAGCATAAAGAATTCTATGTTGTATATATTCTCTCTGCAGATGCACAAATCATCTGTAATTTCTGGTGTTAGTGAGTTGTGTCAGCACTGAGGGGTTAAGTTACTTGTCAATGGTCATGCGGGCAGTATGTGTCAGAAGGCTTTGAAGCCAGGTCTCTTATTACAAGGCTGTTCCTATACTCATTGTATCACATGAACAAAGTGCTGGGCCTTAAGTCAAGAAGACCTGAGTTCAAATCCAGCCTCAGACATTTACTAGCTGTGTGACCCTGGGCACATCACTTAACTCAGGGGTAGGGAACCTGCAGCCTCAAGGCCACATGTGACCTTCGAGGTCCTTGGGTGTGGCCTTTTGACTGAATTCAAGTTATGCAGAACGAATGCTTTTATTAAGGGGATTTGTTCTGTGAAGTTTACATTCAATCAAAGAGCTGCACATCAGGACCTAGAGGGCCCTCAAGGCCAGGGGTTCCCCACTCTTGACTTAACCTTTGTTTGTATCAGTTTCCTCATCTGTAAAATAATAATAGCAGTGCCAGCCTCCCAGGATTGTTGTAAGGATCAAATGAGATAATAATTATAAAGCATTTAGCACAGTGTCTGAGTACTATATTTGTTGTTGTTATAGTCAATAATGTTTGACTATTCATGACCCACTTTGGTGTTTTCTTGGCAAAGATACTGGAGTGGCTAGCCATTTCCATCTCCAGCTCATTTTTTTTTTTTTTTACAAATGTCTGAGTCCAGATTTGAACTTAGGTCTTCCTGACTCCAGGCCCGGCCCTCTATCCACTGAGCCACCTAGTTGCCCCAAGTGCTATATAAATGTCAGCTATGAGAGAGAGAGAGAGAGAGAGAGAGAGAGAGAGAGAAGGGAGAGAGAGATACTGATTTTTTTATTTATGATACATATATCTATATATAGAGATCAATATAATAGATATATCTATTTTAGGTATCGATATCAGTATTGATATTGATGTCTATACTTCCCTCTTTCTTTCTCTCCCTCTCCCTCTCTCTCTCTCTCTCTATCTGCCTATAGCCCAGGTGGCTTGTGTGACAAAGATCACCTAACATAGAGACTCCCTGCATTCTCTAACACGTGGAGGACATAGCCTCCTTTGACTGTCTGCATAGACAGAACAAGTTGAATCTTTCACACTATCCAGTCTGAGCCAGTCTCTTTTCCTGCCCGTGCTTTCCTGCTACATCCAGAAGGTAAGGATCACAGTTCACCTACAGCACAGGCAGCATGAACTGAATCACTGAGAAAGAAAGAACTTCCTTCCCCTGCTCTCCCTCTCTTCCCTTGGCTCTGAGTTTCTCTTGGCCTGGGGGATGTTTGTTTCTGTTCTGTGTCATTTGTCCTTGGTTTTAGGTGCCTGCAGCAGTGATCCCCATCAGATCTAGGAGTTCGAGCCATGGGGACCCTGGCGCCAGCATTGCAGGCAGGATGTTGCAGCCAGTCATTCTGGCAGGAAAACCCATAGAAGCCAGGATGCCTGAGCCATGAGCCTGAGGGAGATTTTTGGAGTTGGAACTTGGCTCTGTGTGCTATAGGAACAGAGATAAGATATAAACTTAATCCTCTTCTGCTCCCCAGAGACTGAGGTGGTGTACAAGGGGAGGATTAAGCTCCATGTGTGGGAATGTGTTTGTCTATTGTTTATTATGCCTTTTGAAGTAAATATTTCTTTGTAAAAGCTAATTTGTCCTATTAGCGATCCAACTATTCCATCTCAAAAGAAATTCAATAGATTTTCTGGGTAGACTTTTTAGATAAATGAATCTGAAGGTCCTACATGTCTTTGCCAACCAACACTTGCTTTTCCAATTGATGGTCATTTAGAATTCATTTTCAGTTTGTTCATGGAGCTAATAACTTTTAGAGAAAATACATATTCATATATTTATAAGTAAAACAAAAAAAGCTAATTGATTGTTAGTGGCTAAATGGAACTAGTCTGCAGGAACCCTTTTTCCTACGCTCAGGGAAACACCTTTGGTGGGAGCTGGAAGTTACAGAGAGCCTAGATACCTCCAAAGCCCCTTAAGGGTATTGCAGAACCATGGTGGGAGTGATGAAATGAAACCTATTCGACCTTCAAGCAGTGGGGGCTAGGGTAGACAGTGTCACAACTAGAAGGCTATGTTCTGGTTATAGACTGAGAATGAAACCCAGTGGGTAGAAAATCTAAGTGGAACATGTCAGCCTTGAAACACTGAAACAGTCAGAAGGAGGCCTTCAGTTGGTTAGCTACATGATCTGGGGAGAATTTATGGGGCACCATGAACAAAGCTTCCATAGAATAAGGTCTGAGAGCCTATGATCTCCATAGTGAAAGGGGTATTCATAGAGATCAAATGGCTGATCTTTAAAATATGAAAGTAAAGTCTTTACCAGGCACCTCTTTATAGGTGGAGATGTGACTATTAATGACACATCATACAGTTGTGATCTTGGGAATTTCCTCTACCTCTTTTGTACTCATTTTATGCAATATACACCCTCCTCACCTCCACCTCTCAGAATCTCTGTTTTTTTTATAATCAAACTCAAGTACCTGCCTACTACATAAAGCCTTCACTAACCCACCTTCCCCCAATCTGCCAGGCCCTTTTCCTCCAAATCACCTGATATTTGTGTGTATTCACATATGTGTACATATATGTATATAGTAGGTAACATATATATGTACATATATAAACATATGTATTTTTATGCATACATGTTGTCTCCTCTAGCTAAATTATTATTTCTTGGGGGCAGAGACTGTTTTACTCATTTTTGTAAACTAAGGGCTGGGAGAAATACTTTTTTAAATAACCAATGATTTGGAGTCACCCAGAGTTCTCCCCTTTTTCTAAAGTCCTGATTTGAAAGACTTCAGTCTCTGAAGGTTGAGCTAACCCTTGCCTCTATCCGGACCCCACCCAGGTAAGACAGCCATAGTGTTCCACTCAGTTTTGGGTGGGGATAAATTCTTTGAATAGATTGCTCAAGGCTGAGGTTAACTTAGAAGTAAATGACTGTCACCAAAGTTCAGGTCCAATACCTCATTTTAATATTCATTCTCTCATTAAGTGTTAGCCAATCATACTTGACTGCCACTCCTCTTCCAAAGGGGCATATAATTTGTGAGCCCACCAGGATAACTGTCTTTAGTATAAGAGAGAGACAGCTAATGACCAGTCTTTTATTAAAATGATGGCATTGTTAATAAAATGATTAAATTACCCAGAAATTATGCCTCTTTGACCTTTTTAAACATCACAGGGCCTACCATACTACCTGTGTCAGTCGGTGATTCAGCAAGCACCACGCTTAAAATAAATGCTTGTTGACTCATTGACTGATGTCTGATTTGTAAAATAAAGCAATTGGGCACTGTGGCCTATAAAAATCTATGAGCCTTGTTTTAACTATTTTTAATTAATTATATTAAGATATTTATTTAGTGCCATACTAATCAAAATACCAAAGAATTATTTTATAGAGCTAGGAAAAAATAACAATATTCACCTGAAAGAACAAAAAAATCAAGAATATCAAGGAAATCAATGAAAAAATGTGAAGGAAAGCAGCCTAGAAATTCTAGATTTCAAGATATATTACTATGTGTTAATCATCAAAACAATCTGGTACTGGCTAAGTAATAAAGTGGTGAATCAGTGGAATAGATTAGGTATGCAATATGCCTTAGTAAATGACCATAGGAATCTAGTGTTTCATCGATCCAAAGATACAAACTTTTGGGATAAGAACTTACAATTTGACAAAAATTGCTAGGAAAACTGGAATACAGTTTGGCAGAAATTAGGCATAGACCAGCATCTCACACTGTGTATGAAGATAAGGTCAAAATGGATAAGTGACTTAGACCTAAAGGGTGATATAAATAAATTAGGGAAGCATAGAAAACTTTACCTGTCAGATCTATGAATAATGGAAGAGTTTATGATTAAACAAGAGACAGAGAGAATTACAGAAGTGCAATATGAAATTTTGATTACATGAAAATAAGAAGCTTTTAAACAAACAAAACTATTGCAGCCGAACATAGAAAGAAAACAGTAAAATGGGAAGAGAGGGAATTTTTATACCAAGTTTCTCTGATAAAGGCCTCACTTCTCAAATACAGTTGATAAATGATCAAAAAAAATTATGAACAGGCAATTTTCAGAAAAAATAAAAATTATTGATAGTCACATGAGAAATGCTCTAAATCACTACTAATTAGAGAAACAACTCTGAGATTCTACCTCACAATTATTAGATTGGCTAACATGACAGGAAAAAAAAAAGACAAATGTTGGGGTGGGGTGGAAAAATTGGTACCCTGATGCATTGTTAGTAAAGTTGTGAACTAATCCAACCATTCTGGAAAACAATTTGGAACTACTTCCAAAGGGCTAGAAAACTGTGCATTCCCTTTGATCTAGCAATATTACTACTAGATCTATCTCCCAAAGATATCAAAGAAAAGAGAAAAGGATCTATTTGTACAAGAATATTTATAACAGCTCTTTTTGTGGTGGCAAAGACCTGGAAATTGAGGGGATGCCCATCAATTGGGGAATGACTGAAGAAGTTGTGGAATATGATTGCAATGGAATTGTATGGTGTTATAGGAAATAATGAGCAGGACAGTTTCAGAAAAAATCTGAGAATACTTACATGAACTCATGCAAAATGAAATGAGCAGAACCAGAACACTGTACCCATTAACAATATTGTAAGAACAATCAGCCATGGAAGACGTGGCTATACTGATCAAGATAATGATCCAAGACAATCCCAAAGCCCCCAAGGTGAAAAATTTTATCTGCCTCATGAGAATAAACTGATACACTCTGAATGCAGATTAAAGCATGTTTTTTTTTTAAACTTTATTTTTTCCAGTTTCGTTTCTTGGTCTGCATTGTCTTTTGCAGCTTGAATAATATGGAAATATATTTTACATGACTTCACATGTATAATCTATCTCAATGAGGGAGAAGGGTAGAAGAGAGGGAGAGAATTTGGTACTCAAAATTCTAAAAAAAATTATTATTAAAACATTTTTACATATAATTGGGAAATATTAATGAAATTAAAACTATATTTTAAAAAGAAATGAAAATAATTTTTAATCATTGTTTCTATTTGAATCTCTGTCAAAGTATTGGAGTAAGGGGTGAGAAATGACTCATTTGGACCCCTACTCTATTCCAATCAGTATTAATCAGTTTGATATGATTCCATGGGGGTAGTAATCATAAGTTCTGTATATTAAGCTCTAGAACTGTGAACTGCAGGTTATACGTTCACTTGCATAATCATAGGAAGCTAATTAGAGGCCCTCCACCTTTGTTTTTGCTGGTTATGGTGACCAAGGCCAATATGGTGGAGGTGACTCAATTATATAGAAAGTCTCACAACTTATTTTATACCTCTTTTTAAAATACCTTATTTTATACCACTTTCTCTTGTCCAACATGAGCAAGGAGCCATTTTATGACCATCTTATGACCACTTAGTCGGTAAAGATGCCCCATGCTTCATCCAACTTGAGCCCCCCCTGCTGACATACCATTTCTAGCTAATACATCACTTTTTGGCCCTTGAAGCAAGGTCTATTTACCAATAGGTTTCTCTGCTATGTACAGCCCCTCTAGAGTGTTTAAGTATTAAATTTGATATCAAGCCTTATAAAAATAAGGCTGTAGAAGAAGAGGACATCTCAGATTGTGAGGAAGATCTGAGGTCCACTTCATTAGACAGTACCATGGATTCTTTAATAACATACCATTGGCTTAGAGCTCTGACTCATTCTCTTTTATTGTAGGTTGGACAATTTTAAATTCCACAGGTATACATGTCATTGTAGAGATAACACGATCTGAGGCATGATCAATATATACTATATAAAGTCATTTCTTAGTCTATTAAATTTACCATGTTCAAGGTTCTTTTAGTCATTTATTTTTCAAACTAACCCTAAATATTCACTAAGTGATCCTTCCTTACAAGGGCACTGCATAGATTCTTGCAGATGTGGTATTCAAAAAGTACAACAACAACAACAGAAACCTGAATCCCTTAGAGGAAAAGAAAAAATGCTGTGGGAATGCAGAGCATAAATAGCACATTAGTGGAATGCTCTCGGTGGGCAAATTGCTCCCCTGGAGGAAGTTTGACACTTGAAGAGAATTATTATGTCTTGCAAGCCACTCAGGCATGAGTTGGGTCATTAGTAAATGAGTTTACAAAGGGACACTAGTATTTTCAGGAAGTATATGTGCCTCTCTCCATGTATCCTTCTGCGGAAGGACTGAGCAAGCCAAAGACTGTTCCAGAAGAAAATATATGAGACACAAAGTGGGTCCTCTAATTATAGTCACTAAGGGAAAGTGAGAGGTGGCAAAAGAACTATAAATGGGATCACCAAAGTGCGGAAGATTTTGGCAACAATAGACAAGGGTTTCAAAGATAATAGTAAGCAGAAAGGGCTGCAAGCACCACATGCTTGTAGCCACCTTTTTTTCCTCTGCTTCCAAAGAGAGCTTTCTAGACATTCAAACAACAAACAGAGATGATAACTTGATGCCCATATGAAAAATGGCCATCCTGATTGGTGTTTCTCAGGGGATAGAGCCAATTACCATGTATTTAAAATGATAACAATAAGTAAACAATCATTTAATCAATTTATTAAGCACCTATCACATATCCAACATGTTGCTAAATGCTGGGGATCCAAAGTCCCTGTCCTTGTGAAGCTTACATTTTAATGGAGATCTGAGGTTTTGCTGGTGAGGGCATATAGCACACAACTTACAGCACACAACTTGAAGTCTGTACACAAATCCACAACTATTTGTTAATCAATTCTTTGGGTATGGCTAGTGAATCAGTTTTTGAGCTCATGTATATACACGTTGTGAAAGACTTTATCAAATGACTTGACGAAAGACAGTTACACTGTTTGAGTTTTCCCCAACCTACCACTTTAGCAACTTCATTAAACAAAGGAAACATGATTCATCTAGCCTAAATCGTTCTTACTGAGTTTGTAATGGTTCATGCTAGTCACCAACGTGACCAGGTTGTAGTCTAGACTTCTCTGGAAGTTCTAGGAAACTCTTCATCCTGGAAGATAACTCTGCTCTTGAAATTCACACCCAAGAAGTATCCTCTGATTAGATGGCTCATCCTAGAACCTCTGTCTAATTAACACAGAGGCCAGTCATTTCTTCATTTCTTATCAAGCTTCATTTCAGACTTCTCTATGATGCCCCTATGAAAGGTATCTTCATTCTCCTTCCTTCCTTTTTCAACTTCTCTTACTATAATGGAAGCCCTTGAGGCCAGGGACTGTCTTTTAGCTTGTATTGGTATTCCCATCACTTAGAACAGTGTCAGTCACATAGTACTGTAAATGCTTGATAAACGTTGGTTGACTATTGCTGACTTTCGTTTCCTAAGTACTCACGAGCTAGCCCTTTAATTGTCCATACTAGAATTTTCATAGGAATCAGCCTCAAGCTTATGAAACTGATGGAGTCACCTTTTCCTTCTTTTTGAATATTAGGACATTCGTTAATCCTGCTTCCAATCCAATGACAACTTCTCTGAATGACATGATTCTTCGGAGATCATTGATTTCAATTCAGCAACCCTAAACACAAGTTATTCTAGTACACTGGCATATAATTCACCCAGATGTGGTGATCTAAATTTATTCAGGACCTCTTAGGTGCTCTATTGTTTTTATAAATTTCTAATTTTCTGTTTACCACTTTTATACTATTTTTTTTTTCTAGACCAAATATTATTCTGCCTGGTAGAGAAAAGAGAAGAAAAATTTGAGTTGAGTTGATTATCTTACCACGTACCTCAATAGGGTTCTTGCTGCCCCATTACACCCAAAATAACTGTGCACAAACCCTGCAAATTCTTTTTATAATGATTGGCATTTTCTATATACCTTAGGTCATAATGGACTCTAGCGCTGCTGTTACAAGATCTTGCCAGTCTTTTCCATTTTTTTCCCATTTATACACATTTGTGTGTACCCAACTGGATTATAGGCTCCTTAACAGCAGAGGCTTTTAGTCGTATCTGCATCCCCCACAACATCTGGTCCAGTATCATTCAAGCATTTGATAAAGCTTTGTTGATTAAGTAACAGCTGATGATAATTATAACGCAGCCAAAACCAAGGATTCCAGAGTGTGTGCCAAAGGGCAGAGAAGATATTATGTGACTATTTGCCCACTCTACTGTATTATTTTTTTAGCCCAGTCCCTGTTTTGAATTAGTGATCAGTATTAGCCATTATGAACCCCATCCAGGAGTGGGGCAAGGATCACTTAAAGAAAGGGATGTTTGGTTATATATGTTAACAGTAAAATACTAAACATTAACAATTGAATTCTAGGAAAAATTCAAAAGCCATACCTAGCTTATTTCACCATCTCTACCTTCTGCTATGGCCTAGTTGAGCAATGAAGATTAACTTAGGAGACTGAAAAATAATGATTTTTTTTTAAAGCTTTTTAACTATTGGATGAAAAGCTTGGCTGAGAAGACCAGAGCAAGTTTATAGCTATTGGCTGAGATTTCTGGCTGAGGAGAGTTTTAATCATAGGGATGGGCTGGAACCAGTTCTTAAGGCTTGTCAAAAACTTATGGTTCCATTTTCAATGTGAACATTTGCACTGCAGAAATGCGCAAACATTACAAATCAGGTCTTAATTTATTACTTTGTCAATTTCCCCAAGAAAGTGATGGGGAAAATGATATAGATTAGACTTTAAATTTGATATGAATATATATCCATATATAGATGAATGTTATATGTGCATATAATATATACATGTATATATTATAAGTATACATTATTTTATAGGTATATAAATGTATTGACATTTATATAGATGTGTATATAATTATGTATTAATATAGAGATATAAGTATATATTATATATTTTATATGTGTATGTTATATGCATTATATTACAATATATATGTATAATGTGTGTATGTACTGTTTTGTAGAGTCAATTGTTAAACATTTACCAGTAGACCCCTGGGTACAGATCTCTCTGCTTTGAGGAGGTCTACTAATCAAAGCACTCTGGAAATGAGCCAGAAGCCACTTTTATTTAATAGAGCAAGGGATCTGTTTAAGAGGTCTGGAACTAATGGTTGTTGAATGTGAAATTTCTTTTTTCTTTTACTGTGGTTTTTAAATTAGGTTAAAGGAATCTGTGTTTTGTATGTACTGGTAGAAATATCTTCATTCCTATTTAAATTAGGACTTAGTCAGGAATTCAATAAAATAAGTATCCTGGTCCTGGCCTTGGCCTCAGCCCATGCATGCTTTTCTAAAGTGAGTGTTTTCATATTCTCCCATTTGGGAGTAGGGGAGCCAACGCCTTGATTGATGCTTTTATGTGCTCATTTATAAAGTGATAACCCACCTGATTAAATTAATCAGCAGAGAATGAAGATGAATAAGATAACATCTCTCAAGTGCTCTGAATGATCCAGAGGAAAAGAACTGAGTGATGTTTTATCAGAGTATTATTCCCACAGTTTTGTAACTATCTTCAGAGAGTTCAGGTTGGTTGCTCACAAGCAGCGTCTGAATGGTGTCAACTGAATGGTCTTGGTTCTCTTGGATACCGAAAGTCTGATGTGAATCATCTTCCCCAGAAAGCACTGAGTAATGCATGAGAGCATGGGAAAATGTCAAGCCAGTCGGCTGTTGGAGAGAGCCATCTTTTCTGGTTGGATAGAACTACCTTTCTCCCCTTCGAAGAATGACTTGTGAAATTTAATCAGTGACTGTGTTTCCAATACAACTAGCATAGCAGTGAGCACCAGTTTTTTGCTCTGTTAGAGAAAAGAATGTAAATTTCTCTCCTTGTAATTGGGATAATCAGATAAATGTGATAAAATCGGCCTTGTTGCCACAGTTTGGAGGCTGTTAAAATGAGAAAAGGGACATGTTATTAGATAATAATAGCTTTTCTTTTATCACCTACTGCTGTAATACCTAAATGTAATGATTATAGAAATATAAATGGAGAGAAAGGAAAGAAAAATCAACATAACTATTACAAAGGTTGGTGAGCAGCTCTAGACAGAGCAGAATGCAAGGCGCTAAATTGTAGGCAAGTGCTTTGAAAGTTTCCCCAGTGCTACCAAAAGAAAGACTGCAGATACATGGGAGAAGAAAAAAAAGTCTGTGTATTACAGAGGAATGGGCTCTAAGGCCCATTTATTTACTTTTCCTTGTCATAAGAAATGAGCTTACACTTCATAAGACCATGATCCTCTCTAAGTCACTCGTTACATTTTATAATTATATATCATATATACACACTATACATCATGTCATATGTATATTATATATTATATATGTTACTATTACATTATATATTTCGTTTAGTAATATTGCTGTTTTTCAGCTCTTTCAGTCATGTCCAACTACCCCATTTGAGATTTTTTTGGCAAAGACACTGGAGTGGTTTGCCATTTTCTTCTCCAGCTCATTTTACAGATGAGGAAATTGAGACAAACAGGTTTAAGTGACTTGCCCAGGGAAACACAATGGGTAAACATCTCAGGCAAGATTTGAACTCAGAAAGATGAGTCTTCCTGATTCCAGGTCAGGCACTTTATCCACTGTGCCACCTAGCTGTCCTTTATTATTATTGTTGTTAACAACAATAAATAATAATATAATTAATATGATAACAAAATATAATATAGTATCCATTACTATATTATACACATATATTGTTAAATCTACCCTAACCTCTCTGCTGACCATCAAACTCACATCTCCAACTGCCTATTGCTTACCTGAAACTGGATGTCCCATTGACATCTTAAAGTCATGTCCAAAACTGAACTCATTTTCTTTCCCTCAAACTCTCCCCTCTTCCAAACTTCCTTTTAACTGTCAATGGTACCACAATCTCCTTAGTCCCTCAGATTCACTACCTAGGTGGCATCTTCCACCCTTCACTACCGCTCACACCTCTCCCCCCATAGCCAATCTCTTATCAAGGTCTGTTGATTTTCCCTGCTCTCCTCTAACTTTCCCAGCACTCTGATGCAGTCCCCTTATGTCTTGGGGTCCCTCATCTTGGAAAAGGAGTGAGAGGAGATGTTTTCCCATATGTCTTCTTTGGGGCCAACTTTGTTCTTCCATCTTCTGTTGTTTTGTGAATAGTCTCTCCATTTTCTTTGTTTTAGTGGTTGGTATACAGTTTGATTATCTCTGCTTCCTTCACTGTGCAGTAATTCATATAGGTATTTTCATGCTCCTCTGTATTCATAATATTTATCATTTCTTACAACTGAATAATAATCCATTATACCCATGTTTCACAATTTGGTTAGCCATTCCCTGAAAAATGGTTATATGCTTTGTTCACAATTCCTAGCAATTACAAAAAGTGCTGCTAATAAGTATTTGGTGTATATGAAACCTTTCTCTTCGTCAGTGTCCTCCTGTGGTTATAAACCTTGCAATGTAATCTCTAGATCAAAGGGTATGGACATTTTTTGCCCCTTTATTTGCATGATTACAGATTGCTTTCCAGAATGATAGTACTAAATCACAGATCCACTAGCAATAGTTTACTGTCTGTCTTCCCACATCTCCAACAACATCAAATATTCCCATCTTTTGTAGTCTTTGTGAATTTGGTAGGTGTGAAGTAAGGTAAATTCTCAGGGTTGTTTTAATGTGTATTTTTGCTTATTGTTAGTGATTAACAACATCATTTTATATGATTGTTAGTAGATTGAATTTCTCCTTTTAAAAATTATGGGTTAATATCCTTTGACCACTTAGTTATTGGAAAAAGGTTTTTGGTCTTATGCATTTCTCTTAATTGTCTATATATCTTAGACAACCATCCCTTATCTGAGAAATTTGATAAAATATTTTAATACTTATCTAATTTTCTTCTTATTCTTTCTTCACTAATTTAGTTTGTAAAAAAAAAAACTTTTCCACTTTATGCAATGAAAAATTATCTATTCATTTTTTCAATTGCCTCTATCCCATGTTTCGTTAAGAATGAACCTCCTACATGTAGCTGTGAAATATATGATCTGTTTCTCTTCTATATTTTTAATAGTATGAGCTTTAATATTAAGGTCACATATCCATTTAGAATGTATTGTGGAATATGGTGTAAGGAATTGGTCTAAAATTAGACTGTCAAACTGTTTTCCACTTTTTTTCTCAGAAATTTTTAGCAAATTAGGATAAAAATCAAATTGAGAATTCTTCATATTTTGGAGTTTTTAAGTATGTTTTTAAATTGCTTTGACCAAAATCGATCATGGAAGCAGATTATTTTCAACTGGTAAACCTGATTACTTGAATTTACATAGCCCCCCCTCCCCAATTTAAATGTTGAAGTTAACATTTGGAACAAGTGACCACTATCAATTACTATGATTGCTTTGACTGATGCTCATACACTCATGAGTTTAATTTTATTCAAGTGTTTATCGAAGACGTGTTTTCTTTCTGTAGTGAAATAAACACTGAATTGTTACTCAGAGACCTAGGTTTGATTCCTGATTCTGCCACTAACTGACTGTGTGACTTCAGGCAAAGTCACAATTGCTTCGTGCCTCACTGGAAAAATGTAGGAGATAGACAAGATGGTTTCTATTGCCCCTTCTAGGTTGAATTCTATGTTATATGCACCATGGGGAATTTGGAAAGAGTATTTGATATGATCTCTGCCCTCAAAAGCTTGTAATATAAGTTGGGGAGAAAAGATGTGAGCACCATAGAAAAATACAAGACAGAAAACATAATAAAATGCTATAAAAAGACGCAATATAAAACTCACATGTAGTCTAAAGATAAACATGAGCAGAAAAGAAATCAGAATAAGTAGAAATAACACAGAAAGAACTATCGGACTATGATTTTTTTTTTTGGGGGGTATTTCCTGTGGGATAAAGGAAACTTGACTCTGAGACAAATAGTTCCTAAGCAAAAATAAATGAGTCAATAAATGAACCAAGAAATAGTACAAGCCAGATAGGAAAGAGAAGGCATCTTATCTTAATGTAAAATCTGATTTAAGTAATAAGTAAAATAATGTAATTAAAGAAAGAAGTTTGACAGAGACATAAGCAGAAAAGATTAGATAAAAAAATGAACTTTAAGTGAAAGCCCAAGATAAAACAATCATTACTTTAATGTGTTACCTAGATTTAAGAAAGCTGGAATAATATAACTGCTACTGTTTAATCTATTAGCAGTCCTAAAATGTACTTGGACACCAGTAGTCTCCAAAAATTTTTTCTTGTGTGATGTAGAGATGGAGGAAATAAACTTCGGTGAAATGGTATCTCATCTCCCAATTTAATAAACTATTTATCAAACCATAGTTGTGAATAAGTGATTAGTAGTAGATGTATTGGTAGAATAGAACACATGATGAAGAAAGCATCATCATTGAGGGAAATGAGAGAAGAGTAGGCTTACTATTTAGTACGATATCCCTTGAAAACTAGGGCTAAAGGGAAACTGATTGTATGCATCACATTATATTGTGAATGCTTATGATGATAATGATGCTATTGATGGACTATTGATTAAGAAATTATAGACTTGGAGTTATTTTTCTTATTATGGTGATATACATGTATATATCTGCATCTCTATCCAACTAACTACCTCAGACTCATACAATTCCTTTCTTCCTTTAACATGCAGCTCAAGCACCATCTTTTACATGCAACCTTTCTTGATCCCCAAATGCTAATGTTTTCCCTCCCAAACTACCTTGTATTTAACTACTTCATATATATTTGTATTTACTAACTATACATTTAAACTCTCTCTCTCCACACACACACACACACACACACACACACACACACACACATATCCTTCATTAGAATGTAAACTCATTGGGATTGTTTATTCTTTGTACTTGTATCCTCACTGTCTATTATAGGGCCTAGCAGGTTCTAAATAAATGCTTGATGATTGACCGATTGATTGAAGGTGGTTAACTGAAGTGAGTGAACAATATACAATTTTGGAAGAGACCATAACCAACTGGATCTCACGAGTCTGATGCCATTGGATTTGCCTCAGTAGCACTATTTATCTATAATTCTCAAATCTTTCAGCCATTTTGTGTTAGCCATCTGTATCACTAAACCTTTGTGAGAGTTGCTGGAATAAGTCCAAATTAGAATGATATGAGATTCATCATCTTTTATTTCTACTTGCCCTCACTGGTAGAAGAGCTACTGAATAGTGAAAGGATAAGAAAGAAGAGGAGTAAAAGCTAGCTCTCTACATAATCCTAGTCTGGATAATTCTTTCCAGTTTTTAATGTCTAGAAGGAATCTACCTTCCAAAAGTGTTTGATTAATCTCAAATTATCTACAGACAAATCTGGCTCATTAAGGCAATTAAACTTAGGGGAAATAAAGCATTGAGATGCTATGGATTTATGAAATTTTAACTATATGCTCTATTTTGATTGAGTGACAGATTTTCATTATGCTGCATCTGGCACATCGATTTTACTTTGTCTCCCTTCGGTTTCATATCATATTAGTAGTAGTATAAATATAAAGTACTTTTAAAATGATGTCGTAAACATTTTGAGCAGAACAAAATGTTATTTACAGTACAAGTTGATTCAATTCATTCCAGTTAAATAAACATTAAGACCCTATTATGTGCACAGCACTATTGTATGTGATGAAGAAAGAAAAAAATTAGACAATTTGTAATGTTTGCCAGTCTATAAGAGGACATATTTACATAATTTAAATAAAAATAATATGCCATAAGTACTTCAGAAATATTGGAGAAAAGTTAGTAAAAAAAAGCATTGATTAAGCATTTACTATGTGCCAGGTTTTACACTAACCCACAGGGATACAAAGAAAGGTAAAAGACAGTCCCTAGAGCCATCTGGGTTCAGTGGCAAGATATCGATCAGGATGACTAAAAATGGCCCCAGATACATTGGGAGACCTTGGCCTTTTTAAGGTAAGGTCTTTCCCAGGTCTCAGTCTAACTGAGGCAACACCCATTCAATGATTAAGAATAGATAAGAAATGAGGCAAAGAATGGCCTGTTTTACCTAGTCAAAAAAAAATCAATCTGGGAGGGGAAGACCCTTGGGTTTCCAGCCAAAACAGAAACAATGGCTATTTATGTTAACTTTGAGCTGTCAAGGCCCAAACAAGGACCACGAGGCTCTTAATATTTGTTGGTTGATTGGTTGATGATATAACTTGTGTTAAACAGTCTCTGTCTTCTATTTTTTGTCCTATTATTTTATATGGACATTGATTCTCAACAAAAATCTAGACCAGGGGTGGGGAACCTGTGTGTAGCCCTCTAAGTCCTCAAGTGTGGCCCTTTGACTGAATCCAAATTTCACAAAACAAATCCCCTTAATAAAAGGATTTGTTCTGTAAAATTTGCACGGAGTCAAAAGGCCACACTCAAGGACCTATAAGGCCACCTGTGGCCCCAGGCTTCCCACCTCTGATCTAGACCGTCCTCGTTAGTACTAAGACTTCCTACTGCTAGCTATGTAAAGCATTTCTGGGTGCAAGAGAATTAAGTCATAGACCTCTGTACCTGACTGGAAAAAACCTATGTTCTATTTTGTACTAGAAGTCCAGGGGTTTACTGGTAAATAACTAACAACTGGCTCATAGCCAGTAAATAATTAAACAACTAGAAAAAAATATACCTGCACCACACTCGTATGTTTAACTTGGATTATTAACTTTTTCTCCATCATTTGCTTAAAGCTAGAATTTAGGGGTGGGGAACATGTGGTCTGTGTGGCCTCAAAGCCACAGGTTCCCCACTCCTGGTCTAGATAATCAACAAAACCATCAATCAAGCCCTGATTTGTAGCAGTTGTTGATTTCTGAGGTCTAAATGCTCTCATTGAATATTTAAGGATTGGCTCTCACAAGCAGGTATGGGAAGACTCCTTATACAAATGAATCTATTTGTTTCCACGTCTAACCTTCCCTGCAAGCTTCATAAGAACTAGGTCTAACCTTTCCTTGTTTTCTCCCTTAACACATAGCACAGGGCTTAGCACAAAGCAAGTACATTATAAGTTGTTGGGTTTTAGCCATTAGGGCTGTATATAATATACTTCTGCAGGCTCTTAATAATAAATGTTAATGTTAATTTTAGAGGTTAACTTGTTTTCCAAAGGTTCTGAAATTAAGACTAAAGATTTACTTGGATAAAAGAAAAGGAGGATTTCTTTCTTTTTTTTTCTTTTTTATTTCTTTCTTTTTTTTTCAAATTGAACTAAACATAATTTTGAAATTAGAAGGAAAAAACATAAAATTTAGGCAAATAACTCACCTCCTTTTTTCTTTCCCAAATAATTATATTTGTTCAAAAGGAAAAGAAACTGAAATGCAGTTAGCTTTGGCCAGATTTCCTCATCCTCCAGATGTCTAGGACAATACTTCTCAACATTGATTTTGTAATAGTCCAAACTGTCTCCAATCATGTCAAGAGGCATCAATAAATTATCAAACACATTTTCATTTGCGTTAATTTTAAAATAAAATTTCTGTCATGTAATACTTTTAATTAAAAGGATGATGTGCAAATAATAACAGGGTACCAAGAATCTACAAACTTTGGGAATCATGCTGCAGGAATTTAGAAATCTGTTCAATGTTAGCCAGATGTCTGTATTTATTTAGCCATGCTAACAAGGTCAACCTTAAATTTAGGTCAAAGCAGATTTTCTTACAGGATATTTTATATTAAATTAGATGGAATAAAATTATTTTGTTTCCCTTGAAAGTACAACCTTTTTTGTTTGTTGTAACAATACTTTGGTATTTTTTTTCACTTTTTCACCAAAATTAGGAAATTGGTTAAAATTTGTGTCAATGGTAGAGTTATTTAAAATGATACTTTATTTCATAGCTAACATCAGGGCTGACTGTGCCCAACTGTGAAGTAGGTATGGTTTATCATAGCTATGCTTCCATTTCTTCTAGGTCTCTTCCCTCTTAATTAATTAATTAATTAAGCCCAGCCTCTCTCCCTCTATTCCTTATTCTGACACTTGCACCATGGTAGACCACTGAAGGCACCTAAATACAGTTCCCTTTCTCCACTACTCACTTACCCTAGCCCCTTCTCTGCCCTCACTCAACCACCACCCTAGTTAACACATCAAGGTGGCACAGTGAGTAGAAGATCTGAGTCCAAATCCAGCCTCAAAAATGTACTAGTTGTGTGACCATGGGCAAGTCATTTAAGTTACGTATGCTTCAATTTCCTTAACTGTAAAATGGGGATAATAACCACACCTACCTCTTAGGGTTATGAGAGTCAAGTGAGATAATATTTTTAAAGCATTTAGCACAGTACCTAATACACATTATGTACTATATAAATGCTTATACACTGCCGAAGCCCTTATCACCTCCCACTAGGACCATTTCAATATCTCTAAAAGAGTTCCTTAAGTCTCTCTCCTGTCCAATTTAATTGTTTTCCTCTATAAGAATATAAAATCCTCAAGGGCAAGAATTGTTTTATTTTAATCTTTGTTTCCCTGGTACACATTTTACGCTTAATAAATGTTGATGGTTGATGGATGAAGTCAAACATGAATTTAGCACCAAGCATGTATAGGCAAGAAATTGAGAAAAATGCAAGATATGCTTCCCTTTTCCTAGCTATTTTCCCCTTTCTAACTTTTAGAAGAAACTGGATACATATAATAAGATAAATAATACAAGAGAACATAATAAACTAAAAAATAAAGTTTGAAATTGTAAATATGTAGCTATGAGTTCAGAGGAGAAAGAGGCTACAGGCTCCAGAAAGGTTTTAATTTTTCTCTTTTAAAATAAAATTGCAAATGCGAAAATATTGATAACAACTCATGGGACAAATTCTTAAGTTTATGCTACAGAAATCTCACTATCTCCACCACCATAGCTTCCCACCCCAACTTTGAGGACAGGGACCATTTCATCTTTGTTGTATAGTTCCTTATATAAAATCAGCTTCTAATAAGTGTTGAACTGAATGAATTCCTTTATTTTATTTTCAAAGAACATATCATATGTAAGTGAATATGACAGCAAATAAAAGTCTAAAGTTAATTTGAATAAATTCTGAACAATTAACAATAAGCTGTTTCTCTTTGTTACAGGGAAATGTATATGTGTGTGGTGGGGGAGTTGTAAGGGGAGGCATCATGGTTGATATGGAATATCTGCAGTATAAAAACAAAATGCATCCAAAATGACTAATAGTGAAATATTTTACATGATTGCACATGTATAACCTATATCAGATTGCTTACCTCAGGAAGGGGGGAGGGGAGGAGGAAGGGATACAGTTTGGAATTCAAAACTTAAAAAAAATATAATGAACGTTAAAACATGTAATTACACGTAATTGGGGGAAAATAAAATATTATTTAAAAACAAAACCAAAAAGCATCAATAAGACTTTTTTATTCAAAGAATACAATATGAAAAATGAAGCCAACATGACAGAAAAATTCCCATAGAGCTAATTTACTTACATGTTTTTCTCTGCATACAATTTCAGGCCTTCTTCTTTCAAATCCATCAATATTTTTTTCTCCCTCTTCTTTCTATCTATTCCTCAGCATTCATTACGCTATTAATGTGAAAGTTTTACCTAAATGTGAGAGCAATGAACCTGTAGATAGAAGTCTTCTGTTCGATTCTCTCAGTGACTGATTCTAACCTTGAACTTTTTTATGAAACATTTCAGAGCCTGCTTCTTTTCTTGCATATTTGATGACGAAGTGCGAATTCAATAAAAAAAAAGAAAGGAATATGAAAAGGACAGATAAGCAAAGCAAAATCTAGAATCCTTTAAAAGCACCCTATATTTTCAACTATTGCTAGCTATTTAATTTGATTCTATACTTCTGACATTCTAGACCTAGTATCTAGGCTTGTGTGGGATGCTGAAAGTTTAGTGTTATGCAAACACAAGTACATATTCTGCTTAATGCAAAATGTTACACTAGGATGAAATATTGGATGTAAATATGATATATATCTGCTTTGTTCTTATAAAAGGCTGATTTCATGTTATTCCATTCTTAGCAAGAGTTGGTCCATTCTGAAAATTGTTCTATAAAGGAACGGATTTTTTTTTTTGCCAAAATTTTCCCTAAAAATTACATAAAAATAAATAAAACCCTGTGTTCAGAACAAAGTGCATCATCAGCTTTCTCTCATATTCTAAATCCAGAACTTTCTTTTTACAGTCAGAGAGACCTCTTCTTGAGAGCACAGCTCTGTCCTTGGCTTATCATACTGTAGTGTAAGGTAAGTTCCTTCCATCATTCCATTCCCCAAAGCACACACCCAAAGCAACTCTCTGAAAACGAACTATAGTACATTGGTCTGTAGACTAGGAGATGAGTGTACCATAATACTTATATATTTGAAAGTTTATAGTTTTCAGTGTTCTAGGATCATATGATTTAGGACTATTTTCCGGAGGTAGCCCAGAAAAATTGAACAAGATGAGAAAAACGATACGTAGAGACTTAACTCATGTTTCTCTTTGCTCTCACAATTGAATAGAACTTTAAAAAAATCACAATGGGATAAAATCCAAGAGAGTAGTTAATAAAGGATAAACTTCTGAACTACAGTGAAGCAACAAGGTAGCAGTGTCCAAAAAAATAACATTGAATGTTACGTTGCAGGAAATATTACAAGTAACAAAACAACACTAAATCAAACTACAATGTGAGCTGGAAATGAGGGCCAGGATCAGGAAATGGTAGATTTATTAAATTGTTGTTTTTGCCTGCTTTTGGAGTAGACGTTACCAAGCTACAAAGAGAACAAAACTCTATTTTCTAGTACACTATAGGGAGGATTTAAACAGTTATTTATAGACAACTAAAAGTAGTAGGGAAGAGATTGAATACTGAAAAACAGTCAGAGGGTTGACTTTAAATAACAATTATCTGTATGTCCTATAGAGAGTACAACTAGTATAGTTTTACTTACCTTACAATCACTTGGGCTGGAAGAGAAACATCCTATAAAATTAATCTGTCTCTACAGTGAAATAACATCTAATTTTTAGGCAATAGATGATGATACAAAGTGTCTTCGTGGTACTTTAAGGTTTGCAAAGAATTTTACAAATATTTCATTTTACTCTTACAATGTCCTGGATGGAGGTGATATTATTATCCATAGAAACTGAGGCAAACAGAGGTTAAGTGACTTGCCCAGGGTCACACAGCTAGTAAGAGTCTGAGGCTGGATATGAACTCTGGACTACCTAACTCAAGGTCCAGTGCTCTATCCAATATGCTGCCTCAACCTAAATAACAGAACAATACACATAAAAGTAGCTTATACATTCATTGTTTTCTTGTATAACATGGTGTTATTTTATTATTTTGTTTTAAGATTTTTGAAGACATTGAAAACATAGCTATAAAACTGGTGTTAATTCCAGGCCTCTCTCTATCAATGAATCTTTGAAAAATCACAGGAAAACCAAGTTATAATGAAGCTAAAAATATCATTGTTTCTGTGGTACGAAGTTATTATTATTATTATTATTATTATTACTATTTGCCCAGATCTATATTATCTTTGTAAGGAAATGATTCTTCACATTGTTGCATGTGTGTTATGAATTGCTTCTCAGAATAATGTTTCCAAAAATTCATAAATGAAGAAAATGCTCAATTTCAGTTAGAGGATAGTAAAAATGAAGCAGTAATTATTTTCCCACCCAAGATCACTGTCACCCATACACAGCTCTATGGAAATCAGTTTAAGATTCCTTTTTTGGGAGGAACTCATGAAATGGAAATGTCCTCCATTGATTCAGTTCAATAACTTGTATGCAATTTATTCTATTAGGGAGTTGTCTCAGGGACAGAGTGGTAAAGCAGCTTACCCATGGAATCACAGTCAAGTCATGCCCAAAGAGGTATAGTATGTTTGTGGGTTTTTTTGGTTTCTTTGATTACTTTTTATGAGAATAAGGCTAACAGTCTACTGTGAGAATCCTCTCACAAAAAATGGTGAGAGGTTTCTCAATGAGGGCAATATTTTCCAAATGAGTAAATCCATCCAAGTAAGAGACAGTTCCTTCAAACTTTGATGGCACCAGAACCCTTTCAGTCTCCCTAATTCTAGATCACAAGGTAGTAATATATATAAAAACACTAAGATGAGGAGGGACTCTGTAGTAAGTCACCTGTTTATAGGAAGATGTTGTTAATAAGGAAGGAAGAGTAAAGGGAAGCATGTCAGGTCAATGATTTTTTTCAAAAAATGGGGGATGGACGATGGCATTGATTATTTCACGATAAAAGCAATCCAGTTGTATCTCTATAGAAAAGCAATAAATACCTCTTTTAGAAAGCCTGGGTCATATTGGATATGGAGGTAGAGACTCTGTCCTGGCTTTGCAGAGTCACTTAACACCTGAGTAAGCTAGCTGACATGCCTCCTGTCCTTACATTTCCTCCTTTTAAATTTCTGTCTGCATGGCAGCATCATAGTTGAAGTGATGGAAATGTTTCTATGAGCTGTAGAAAGACATCGTATATGGAGCGATGAAGAAGGAACAGTTTAAAAATCTTCACTTTGCTAGCACAAGAATGGATGGCAGGTAGCATTTTTGTCAAGAAGAACCCTATTCTAAAGGCTCCAAACTTTTTCAGGGCTATTGTGGCTTCAAACTGGTAACTCTGCTCTAGAGGGAAAAGGCAAGGTTTTATGCTAAAAGTCCCCATAACTCAGTTTTAATAAGCAAAACAAGGGATAGACTTTCCTCCCATATATTTCTAAAAGTTCCTGCTGCCGCCTGAAATTCAACTCTGATGGGCCTCAGGGTGGATTTCACAGGAAGGAGAGCACTGATGAGTTCTAATTATACCTAATTCCATGCTCATCAGCTAATTCACAGTCTTGCTATGTGACATTATCCAAGTCCCTTCCATTTCCTTGGCAGACTCTTCAGCTACAAAACGTGGTTGTCCTACCTCACAAGGGTGCTATAAAATCACTAATTAAAAAGATTGCTAACCGCAAGTGTGACTGTTCCATTTAAAGGATAGCAGGTAATTGATAAAATTAGCAAGAAACTATGACAACTTCATTTGAACCGGATTTTTTTTTTAAGTAGAAAGCAAATTATATTTGAAGAGCCCTATTTTATTCTTTCGTATCCCTTATTCCAGGAATGAAGGAGGTACTCAATAATCACTTTTTCACTGATATGCATTACTATATGTAGGCAGAAGGAAAAAAAAAAAAGGACTAATTCACATACTTAAAAGGACTAATTCACATACTTTACCATTGCTGTTATTTTTATGGAGTATTTGACAACCACAAATAAATATAGTTAAGTCCAGTCTAATGTTGCTATGGGCAAGAGGTGTAAGGCAAGGGTGAAGGATAAATTCGATCTAGAAATGACCAACGGGACCAAAACCTCCCAGCAATTGATGGGGGAAGGCAGAGCTGGACAGCTATTGAGGGATTCCAATTGAATTCAGGGTCCTGCTAACCAGCAAAAAGAATTCAGCATACATTGCTGAATGGCGATATTCTTATTTATAAGAGCTAGGGATGCACACTGGAGGTAACAGTGACAAGCTCTACATTCCAATTGGTTAAGATACTTTGCAGAATGTTGAGATTATACGCACACATATACATGTATATATACATATACACATATACATGTATGTATATGTGTGTACATATGTATGTGCATGTATATATACATATATACATATATATGTACATATATATTTCTATATATACTCCTAGGTGCTAAAGTGAGATAAAAAAGAATGGCAAGTAATACATAACAGTGCTCATAATCATATTTATGATCAGCATGTTTTTCTATAAATAATCATGTAAATACAAGCTGTGTTAGCATATTGTCAGCAGCCTCCACCAACAGGAAATGCAAGGCTTATCTTGTCATGTCTTTTTCAAGATGCTGAAGGAAGTCCTGTCTTTGACAGGCTTATAGATACAAAAGTGATCATTTTACCCAATTTATTTAAGAAAACATCCTTCATTGTGTCATACATTGGTTAAGACAGGAAATGATATAAGAAATGACAAGGAATTCATTGGTTAAAAAGAAAAAGAGTAAGACTAGAAGATAATGGTGACCTTAGAGCATGTTCTACACCCTTGTACAGAGAATTAAATACCCTAGGGGTTTTAATGGAGCTTTTAAGCTTTTTAAAGTTAGCCTGGAAGTGCTATGTGACTATTTTATATTACTTTGATAATGCATATATTAGTTTTGATTATTTTGAGCTAAGTTCATCATCATAGATACTCTCCGAAACAATGTTGCAAATAGTACTGGTACTATTAAGAGATAGTGTTTGGAGCTTCTGTGCCCAAACTATTCATCCTCCTATGGTTAAGCTGGAGACTAGACACTTTAAATTCTAGTTGATCCTCATGTAACATAAACACAATGCATAACTTGGCATTGAAAGTCTTTTCAGCTTGGAAGGACCTTCTAGCATTTATGCTACACTGACGTCACCTTTGAGAACCCAGGATCATTTTCTTACCATGACAGGGAGCCATTATAGGGACTTTGTTACACAGAGAAATAAGAAGAGAAACAAACTTTTTTGATGTCTTGAAAAAAATTGCTTGCCAGACAACTTTTAGTATGTATTTTAATACCGATAAGGGGCATGATAGATAAAAAACTTGTGTAAGAGTCAGGAAGAGCTGGGCTCATGACCTAGAGCAAGCCACTCAATCTCACAATGCCCTAGGCATTTTTCTAAGGCTACAAAATGAAGAACAATTGCTGAATTGCATGGGTAGAAGTGAGAGTTCCCTAAATCAATGAAATCACAGTTCCAGTTAAAATCAAAATGCAAAATGGCCTCTTAACATATTTGAAGAGCTGTTATTTTATTCTACCATTATCCAGTTTAATACAATGTATTTTAACAAAACGGCCTGATGCTGCTGCCACCATTCCTACGCTATCTTATTTCTTTGACTTCAGGAACCACTTTTCTCCATCTAAAGAGTATTGGCTGGGATGGGAACCATAACATTACCATGCAATATTATATCTGGATTAAGTGTAGCCATATAGTCTTCTTAAGTCAATCTGTTCACTGATCCATTAACAGATCATGGTTATTGTTGGCTCTTTGCCTTCCTGTATGTTCTCTCCTCTGGTATTTGCTTATCTCTTCTCTCCACTTATCCAAGTTGTACCTACTTTTTGAGTTCTTCCTCCTACGTGAAATCTTCTTTAGCCTTTTTAGACCTACCAGACTTTCCTTGGAATTCCATTTGGGTACAGTCTTACAACATAATTTAACATTAGTTTTTAGGTTGGCTTGTCACATTCAATTATGTTTGTGTCTCCAACAAACTTGGGAGCTCCTTGAGAATAGACATTTAGTCTTACTATTCTTTTCTATTTCCCACAAAAAACTGGTTAGCTTGTAGTAGATTCTCAATATCTGCCCCCTGATTATTTAGAACCATATAGCTAGTTGCCAAGGAAGCTACACCTGGGGGAATAAACACTGCCTAAGAGGTCTTTCTTTGACCAGACTTAATATTTTATCTGGATGAAGAATTACTAACGTTAAAAACTCCTTCCACGGAAGCAGATTGGTCAACTGTCAATAAGTTATAATTTTAAAGAGTTTTCTGGGGGTACTGGAAAAGGTTAAGTGACATGCCCATGATCATAATTATAGCTCAATGACAGAACTTGAACCTAGTTATTCCACATTCCAATATCAGCAGCCTTCTACCCCCCATGAAATAAGAATACAACAAAAAAGACAGACAGAAAGAAAGAAAGAAAGAAAGAAAGAAAGAAAGAAAGAAAGAAAGA